>NC_090298.1:54292045-54595075 GCF_039906515.1 Pseudorca crassidens
AAACCTGCATTTGTCAGAGTCTTTTCCATGAAGTCTTTGAAGATGAAATACTTTTATAGGAACATTTTTGCGAAAGCATCGAAGTATACCCAGAACTGTGTGTAAATGACAAAAGACTTAAAAATGACCACGGTTAAAGATTTGATAAAAGTTCAGAATAATGCAGTTGACAAGGAAATTTATTTCTGAGATATACATTTTAAAGTAATAATTAGAATTATGGCATAACATTATACCAGAACATATAACATTTTTAGAAATTTCATGTAATGTCTGAAACATTTATATTAACATATTTCCATACAAAAAACCCAAAGAAAGTTTCGTATTAGTTGTTTCTTTGTTTGTTGGTTTTCTTTTATACTGCAGGGTCTTATTAGTCATCAATTTCATACACATCAGTGTATACATGGCAATCCCAATCGCCCAATTCAGCACACCACCATCCCCACCCAACTGCGTTTTCCCCCCTTGGTGTCCACACGTTTGTTCTCTACATCTGTGTCTCAACTTCTGCCCTGCAAACCGGTTCATCTGTATCATTTTTCTAGGTTCCACATACATGCGTTAATATACGATATTTATTTTTCTCTTTCTGACTTACTCTGTATGACAGTCTTTAGATCCGTCCACGTCTCAACAAATGACTCAATTTTGTTCCTTTTTATGGCTGAGTAATAATTCCATTGTATATATGTATCACAACTTCTTTATCCATTCGTCTGTCGATGGGCATTTAGGTTGCTTCCATGACCTGGCTATTGTAAATAGTGCTGCAATGAACATTGGGAGCATATGTCTTTATGAATTATGGTTTTCTCTGGGTATATGCCCAGTAGTGGGATTGCTGGATCATATGGTAATTCTATTTTTAGTTTTTTAAGGAACCTCCATACTGTTCTCCATAGTGACTCTATCAATTTACATTCCCACCAACAGTGCAAGAGGGTTCCCTTTTATCCACACCCTCACCAGCATGTGTTGTTCGTAGATTCCCTGATTATGCCCATTTTAACTGGTGTGAGGTAATACCTCATTGTAGTTCTGATTTGCATTTCTCTAATAATTAGTGATGTTGAGCAGCTTTTCATGTGCTTCCTGGCCATCTGTATGTCTTCTTTGGAGAAATGTCTATTTAGGTCTTCTGCCCATTTTTGGAATGGGTTGTCTGTTTCTTTAATATTGAGCTTCATGAGCTTTTTATATATTTTGGAGATTAATCCTTTGTCCATTGATTTGTTTGCAAATGTTTTCTCCCATTCTGAGGGTTGTCTTTTCATCTTGTTGTTGGTTTCCTTTGCTGTGCAAAAGCTTTGAAGTTTCATTGGGTCCCATTTGTTTATTTTTGTTTTTATTTCCATTACTCTAGGAGGTGGGTCAAAAAAGATCGTGCTGTGATTTATGTCAAAGACTGTTCTTCCTATGTTTTCCTCTAAGAGTTTTATAGTGTCCAGTCTTACATTTAGGTCTTGAATCCATTTTGAGTTTATTTTTGTGTATAGTGTTAAGGAGTGTTCTAATTTCATTCTTTTACATGTAGCTGTCCAGTTTTCCCAGCACCACTTACTGAAGAGACTGTCTTTTCTCCATTGTATATCCTTGCCCCCTTTGTCATAGATTAGTTGACCATAGGTGTGTGGGTTTATCTCTGGGCTTTCTATCTTGTTCCATTGATCAATGTTTTTGTTTTTGTGCCAGTGCCATATTGTCTTGATTACTGTAGCTTTGTACTATAGTCTGAAGTCAGGGAGTTTGATTCCTCCAGCTCCATTTTTCTCCTTCAAGACTGCTTTGTCTATTCCGGGTCTTTTGTGTTTCCATACAAATTCTAAGATGATTTGTTCTAGTTCCATAAAAAACGCCATTGGTAATTTGATAGGGATTGCATTAAGTCTGTAGATTGCTTTGGGTAGTATAGTCATTTTCACAATATTGATTCTTCCAATCCAAGAACATGGTATATCTCTCCATCTGTTGGTATCATCTTTAATTTCTTTCATCAGTGTCTTATAGTTTTCTGCATACAGGTCTTTTGTCTCCCTAGGTAGGTTTATTCCTAGGTATTTTATCTTTTTATTGCAATGGTAAATGGGAGTGTTTCCATAATTTCTCTTTCAGATTTTTGATCATTAGTGTATAAGAATGCAAGAGATTTCTGTGCATTAATTTTGTATCCTGCAACTTTACCAAATTCATTGATTAGCTCTGGTAGTTTTCTGGTGGCATTTTTAGGATTCTCTATGTATAGTATCATGTCATCAACAAACAGTGACAGTTTTACTTCTTCTTTTCCACTTTGTATTCCTTTTATTTCTTTTTCTTCTCTGATTGCCATGGCTAGGACTTCCAAAACTATGTTGAAAAAGGGTGGTGAGAGTGGACATCCTTGTCTCGTTCCTGATCTTAGAGGAAATGCTCTCAGTTTTTCACCATTCACAATGATGTTTCCTGTGGGTTTCTTGTATATGGCCTTTATTATGTTGAGGTAGGTTCCCTCTATGCCCACTTTCTGGAGAGTTTTTATCATAAATGGGTGTTGAATTTTGTCAAAAGCTTTTTCTGCATCTATTGAGATGATCATATGCTTTTTATTCTTCAGTTTCTTAATATGGTGTATCACATTGATTTATCTGTGTATATTGAAGAATCCTTGCATCCCTGGGATACATCTCACTTGATTATGGCGTACGATCCTTTTAATATGTTGTTGGATTCTGTTTGTTAGTATTTTGTTGAGGATTTTTGCATCTATATTCATCAGTGATATCAGTCTGTAATTTTCCTTTTTGTACTATCTTTGTCTGGTTTTGATATCAGAGTGATGGTGGCCTCATAAAATGAGTTTGGGAGTGTTCCTTCCTCTGCAATAGTTTGGAAGAGTTTGAGAAGGATGGGTGTTAGCTCTTCTCTAAATGTTTGATAGAATTCACCTGTGAAGCCATCTGGTCCTGGACTTTCGTTTGTTGGAAGATTTTTAATCATAGTTTCGATTTCATTATTTGTGATTGTTCTGTTCGTATTTTTCTTCCTGGTTCAGTCTTGGAAGGTTATACCTTTCTAAGAATGTGTCCATTTCTTCCAAGTTGTCCATTTTATTGGCATAGAGTTGCTTGTAGTAGTCTCTTAGGATGCTTTGTATTTCTGCGGTGTCTGTTGTAACTTCTCCTTTTTCATTTGTAATTTTATTCATTTGAGTCCTCTCCCTCTTTTTCTTGATGAGTCTGGCTAATGGTTTATCAATTTTGTTTATCTTCTCAAAGAACCAGCTTTTAGTTTTATTGATCTTTGCTATTGTTTTCTTTGTTTCTATTTCATTTATTTCTGCTCTAGTCTTTATGATTTCTTTCGTTTTGATAACTTTGGGTTTTGTTTGTTCTCCTTTATTTAGTTCCTTCAGGTGTAAGGTTAGATTGTTTACTTGAGATTTTTCTTGTTTCTTGAGTTAGGCTTGTATAGCTATAAACTTCCCTCTTAGAACTGCTTTTGCTGCATCCCATAGGTTTTGGATCGTCGTGTTTTCATTGTCATTTGTCTCTAGGCATTTTTTGATTTCCTCTTTGATTTCTTCAGTGATCTCTTGCTTATTTAGTAATGTATTGTTTAGCCTCCATGTGTTTGTGTTTTTACGTTTTTTGTCCTGTAATTCATTTCTAACCTCATAGAATTGTAGTCAGAAAAGATGCTTGATATGATTTCAATTTTCTTAAATTTACTGAGGCTTGATCTGTGACCCAAGATGTGATCTATCCTGGAGAATGTTCCGTGTGCACTTGAAAAGAAAGTGTAATCTGCTGTTTTTGGATGGAATATCCTATAAATATCAATTAAATCTATCTGGTCTATTGTATCATTTAAAGCTTCTGTTTCCTTATTTATTTTCATTTTGGATGATCTGTCCATTGGTGTAAGTGAGGTGTTAAAGTCCCCCACTATTTTTGTGTTATTGTCAATTTCCTCTTTTATAGCTGTTAGCAGTTGCCTTATGTATTGAGGTTCTCCTATGTTGGGTGCATACATATTTATAGTTGTTATGTCTTCTTCTTGGATTGATCCCTTGATCATTATGTAGTGTCCTTCCTTGTCTCTTGTAACATTCTTTGTTTTAAAGTCTATTTTATCTGATATGAGTATTGCTACTCCAGCTTTCTTTTGATTTCCATTTGCATGGAATATCTTTTTCCATCCCCTCACTTTCAGTCTGTATGTTTCCCTAGGTCTGAAGTGGGTCTCTTGTAGACAGCATATATATGGGTCTTGTTTTTGTATCCATTCAGCAAGCCTGTGTCTTTTGGTTAGAGCAGTTAATCCATTCACGTTTAAGGTAATTATCGATATGCATGTTCCTGTGACCATTTTCTTAATTGTTTTGTTTTTGTTTTTGTAGGTCCTTTTCTTCTCCTGTGTTTCCCACTTAAGAGAAGTTCCTTGAGCATTTGTTGTAGAGCTGGTTTGGTGGTGCTGAATTCTCTTAGCTTTTGCTTGTCTGTAAAGTTTTTGATTTCTCCATCGAATCTGAATGAGATCATGCCAGGTAGAGTGATCTTGGTTGTAGGTTCTTCCCTTTCATCACTTTAACTGTATCATGCCACCCTCTTCTGGTTTGTAGAGTTTCTGCTGAGAAATCAGCTGTTAACCTTATGGGAGTCCACTTGCATGTTATTTTTCATTTTTCTCTTGTTGATTTCAATAATTATTCTTTGTCTTTAATTTTTGCCAATTTGATTACTATGTGTCTCAGTGTGTTTCTCCTTGGGTTTATCCTGTATGGGACTCGCTGTGCTTCCTGGACTTGGGTGGCTATTTCCTTTCCCATGTTAGGGAATTTTTCCACTATAATCTCTTCAAATATTTTCTCGGGTCCTTTCTCTCTCTCTTCTCCTTCTGGGTCCCCTATAATGTGAATGTTGTTGCATTTAATGTTGTTCCAGAGGTCTCTTAAGATGTCTTCATTTCTTTTCATTCTTTTTTCTTTATTCTCTTTCGCAGCAGTGGATTCCTCCATTTTGTCTTCCAGGTCACTTATCCACTCTTCTGTCTCAGTTATTCTGCTATTGATTCCTTCTCATATAGTTTTCATATCAGTTATTGTATTGTTCATCTCTGTTTGTTTGTTCTTTAATTCTTCTAGGTCTTTGTTAAACATTTCTTGCATCTTCTTGATCTTTGCCTCCATTCTTTTTCTGGGGTCCTGGATCATCTTCACTATCATTTTTCTGAATTGTTTTTCTGGAAGACTGCCTATCTCCACTTCATTTAGTTGTTTTTCTGGGGTTTTATCTTTTTCCTTCATCTGGTACATAGCCCTCTGCCTTTTCATCTTGTCTATCTTTCTGTGACTGTGGTTTTTGTTCCACAGTCTGCAGGATTGTAGTTCTTCTTGTTTCTGCTGTCTGCCCTCTGGTGGATGAGGCTATCTAAGAGTCTTGATGGGAGGGACTGGTGTTGTGTAGAGCTGACTGTTTCTCTAGTGGGCAGAGCTCAGTAAAACTTTAATCCACTTGACTGTTGATGGTGGGGCTGGGTTCCCTCCCTGTTTGTTGTTTGGCCTGAGACCACCCAACTGTGGAATCTACCTGGGCTCTATGATGGGCTAATGACAGACTCTGGGAGGGCTCACGCCAAGGAGTACTTCCCAGAACTTTTGCTGCCAGTGTGCTTGTCCCCACAGTTAGCCACAGACCCCCCACCCCCACCCTGCCTCTCCAGGAGACCCTCCAACACCAGCAGGTAGGTCTGGTTCAGTCTCCCCTGGGGTCACTGCTCCTTCCCCTGGGTCCCGATGTGCACACTATTTTGTGTGTGCCCTCCAAGAGTGGAGTCTCTGTTTCCCTCAGTCCTGTCCAAGTCCTGCAATCAATTCCGACTAGGCTTCAAAGTCTGATTCTCTAGGAGTTCCTCCTCCCATTGCCATACCCCCACGTTGGGAAGCCGGATGTGGGGCTCAGAACCTTCACTCCAGTGGGTGGACTTCTGTGGTATAAGTGTTCTCCAGTCTGTGAGTCACCCACACACCAGTTATGGGATTTGATTTTACTGTGATTGCGCCCATCCTACCGTCTCATTGTGGCTTCTCCTTTGTCTTTGGATGTGGGGTATCTTTTTTGGTGAGTTCCAGTGTCCTCCTGTCAGTGATTGTCCAGCAGCTAGTAGTGATTCTGGTGTTCTCACAAGAGGGAGTGAGAGCACATCATTCTACTCGGCCATCTTCAGAATAAACTTTCTTCTCAAGTGCTCATGGAACTTTGTCCAGGATAGATCATATCTTGTGTCACAAATCATGCCTTGATAAATTTAAGAAAATTGAAATCGTATCAACTATGTTTTCTGACCACAATGTTATGCGACTAGATACCAATTACAGGAAAAAATCTGTGAAAAATACAAACACATGGAGGCTAAACAATACACTACTTAATAACCAAGAGATCATTGAAGAAATCAAAGAGGAAGTAAAAATAATACCTAGAAACAAATGACAATGAAAACACCATGACCCAAAACCTATGCAGTGCAGCAAAAGCAGTTCTGAGAGCGTAGTTTACAGCAATACAAACCTACTTTAAGAAAGAAGAAACATCTCAAATAAAAAACTTAAACTTACACCTAAAGCAATGAGCAAAAGAAGAATAAAAAAACACCGTTAGCAGAAGGAAAGAAGTCATAAAGATCAGATCAGAAGTAAATGAAAAAGTAATGAAAGAAACGATAGCAAATATCAATAAAACTAAAAGCTGGTGCTTTGAGAAGGTAAACAAAATTGATAAACCATTAGCCAGACTCATCAAGAAAAAAAGGGAGAAGACTTAAATCAATAAAAGTAGAAATGAAAAAGGAGAAGTAACAACTGACACTGCAGAAATACAAAGGATCATGAGAGATTACCACAAGCAACTATATGCCAATAAAAAGGACAACCTGGAAGAAATGGACAAATTCTTAGAAAGGCACAATCTTCTGAGACTGAACCAGGAAGAAATAGAAAATATGAACAGACCAAACACAAGCACTGAAATTGAGACTGTGATTAAAAATCTTCCAACAAACAAAAGTCCAGGACCAGATGGCTTCACAGGTGAATTCTATCAAACATTTAGAGAAGAGCTAACACCCATCCTTCTCAAACTCTTCCAAAATATAGCAGAGGGAGGAACACTCCCAAACTCATTCTATGTGGCCACCATCACCCTGATACCAAAACCAGACAAAGATGTCACAAAGAAAGAAAACTACAGGCCAATATCCCTGATGAACATAGATGCAAAACTCCTTAACAAAATACTAGCAAACAGAATCCAACAGCACATTAAACGGATCATACACCATGATCAAGTGGGATTTATTCCAGGAATGCAAGGATTCTTCAATATACGCAAATCAATCAATGGGGTACACCATATTAACAAATTGAAGGAGAAAAACCACATGATCATCTCAATAGATGCATAAAAAGCTTTTGACAAAATTCAACACCCATTTATGGTAAAAATCCTCCAGAGAGTAGGCATAGAGGGAGCTTATCTCAACATAATAAAGGACATATATGACAAACCCACAGCCAACTTCATCCTCAATGGTGAAAAACTGAAACCATTTCCACTAAAATCAGGAACAAGACAAGGTTGCCCACTCTCACCACTCTTATTCAACATAGTTTGGAAGTTTTAGCCACAGCAATCAGAGAAGAAAAGGAAATAAAAGGAATCCATATCGGAAAAGAAGAAGTAAAGCTGTCACTGTTTGCAGATGACATGATACTATACATAGAGAATCCTAAAGATGCTACCAGAAAACTACTAGAGCTAATCAATTAATTTGGTAAAGTAGCAGGATACAAAGTTAATGCACAGAAATCTCTTGCATTCCTATACATTAATGATGAAGAATCTGAAAGTGAAATTAAGAAAACACTCCCATTTACCATTGCAACAAAAAGAATAAAATATCTAGGAATAAACCTACCGAAGGAGACAAAAGACCTGTATGCAGAAAATTATAAGACACTCATGAAAGAAATTAAAGATGATACAAATAGATGGAGAGATATACCATGTTCTTGGATTGGAAAAATGAACATTGTGAAAATGACTATCCTACCCAAAGCAATCTACAGATTCAATGCAACCCCTATCATACTACCAATGGCATTTTTCACAGAACTAGAACAAAAAATTTCACAATTTGTATGGAAACACAAAAGACCCCAAATAGCCAAAGTAATGTTTAGAAAGAAAAATGGAGCTGGAGGAATCAAGCTCCCTGACTTCAGACTATACTACAAAGCTTCAGTAATAAAGACAGTATGGTACTGGCACAAAAACAGAAATATTTATCAATGGAACAGGATAGAAAACCCAGAGATAAACCCATGCTCATATTATCTTATTAACCCATGCTCACCTTATCTTTTATAAAGGAGGCAAGAATATACAGTGCAGAAAAGACAGCCTCTTCAATAAGTGGTGCAGGGAAAACTGGACAGCTATATATAAAAGAATGAAATTAGAACACTTCCTAACTCCATACAGAAAAATAAACTCAGAATGGATTAAATACCTAAATGTAAGGCCAGGCACTATCAAACTCTTAGAGGAAAACCTAGGCAGAACACTCTGTGACATAAATCACAGCAAGATCCTTTTTGACCCACCTCCTAGCGAAATGGAAATAAAAACAAAAATAAACAAATGGGATCTAATGAAACTTAAAAGCTTTTGCACAACAAAGGAAACCATAAACAAGATGAAAAGACAACCCTTAGAATGGTAGAAAATATTTGCAAATGAAGCAACTGACAAACGATTAATCTCCAAAATTTATAAGCTGCTCATGCAGCTCAATATCAAAAAAACAAAGAACCCAGTCCAAAAATGGGCAGAAGACCTAAATAGACATTTCTCCAAAGAAGATATACAGATTGCCAAGGAACACATGAAAGAATGCTCAACATCATTAATTAGAGAAATGCAAATCAAAAGTACAATGAGATACCATCTCACACCAGTCAGAATGACCCTCATCAAAAAATCTAGAAACGGGCTTCCCTGGTGGCGCAGTGGTTGAGAGTCCGCCTGCCGATGCAGGGGACACAGGTTCGTGCCCCGGTCCGGGAGGATCCCACATGCCGCAGAGCGGCTGGGCCCGTGAGCCATGGCCTCTGAGCCTGCGCGTCCGGAGCCTGTGCTCCACAACAGGAGAGGCCACAATAGTGAGAGGCCCGCGTACCGCAAAAAAATAAATAAATAAATAAAATAAAATCTAGAAACAGTAAATACTGGAGAGGGTGTGGAGAAAAGGGAACCCTCTTGCACTCTTGGTGGGAATGTAAATTGATACAGCCACTATGGAGAAGAGTATGGAGGTTCCTTAAAAAACTAAAAATAGAACTACCATACAACCCAGCAATCCCACTACTGGGCATATACCCTGAGAAAACCATAATTCAAAAAGAGTCATGTACCAAAATGTTCATTGCAGCTGTATTTACAATAGCCAGGACATGGAAGTAACCTAAGTGTCCATTGACAGATGAATGGATAAAGAAGATGTGGCACATATATACAATGGAATATTACTCAGCCATAAAAAGAAACGAAATTGAGTTATTTGTAGTGAGGTGGATGGACCTAGAGTCTGTCATACAGAGTGAAGTAAGTCAGAGAGAGAAAAACAAATACCGTATGCTAACACATATATATGGAATCTAAAAAAAAAAAAAAAAAAGGTCATGAAGAACCTAGGGGCAAGACTGGAATAAAGACGCAGACCTACTCGAGGGGCAAGGGTAAGCTGGGAGAAAGTGAGAGAGTGACATGGACATACATACACTACCAAATGTAAAATAGATAACTGGCGGGAAGCAGCCGCATAGCACAGGTAGATCAGCTTGGTGCTTTGTGACCGCCTAGAGGGGTGGGATAGGGAGGGTGGGACAGAGGGAGACGTAACAGGGAAGAGATATGTGGATATATGTATATGTATAACTGATTCACTTTGTTGTAAAGCAGAAACTAACAAAAAAAAAAAAAAAGTAAATCAATCCAAATAATGGTCACTGCCAAATATACCCTCTAGTCTTATCAGTCCCAAAGCAGAAACAAATATCCTGCTTTTTAGAATACAAGAAATCCTCAAAAGTTCATTTGTAAATAACTTTGAAATCCTGTATACATCTTCCCTCTGAAAACTATTATAAATGGTGATTCAAGTAAAAAAATAAACATCCCAATTATCATGCACAGTAGCTGACCTCCTAGTTTTAGCTTGAATAACAGTCCAGGTGCACTGAGGGAAAGAAGTAAGGAAAGAACTTCTTCCCCCTCTTCCTAGGTGAATGAATCTTCCCAAATAAAGTTCTGAATGAGATCGTAATTTTTAGTTACGAATGTAATACGAAGCACTTCTCGTAAAAACTTTTCCTCAAAGACAGAAAAGATTATATTTTCTTTTTATGAAAATAACAAGGTTTTACTTCTTTAAAGTTAATAAAATTTAAGTAAATAAATTTATTTTTAAAAATTTTATCTCTCAGTGAAAGGAAAATGGCGAGTGGGAGGATTATAACCTTGTAGAACTAGATGAAGTCAAGTGACAAAAAAGGAACTGCAGCCTAAGAGACCAGCACTGGCAGAAACAAGAAGGAGCATGCCACATATTAAGCAAGTTTCTAACAAATGGACATCTTCAACAGCATAAGAGAAAGTAAAAGATCTGGACACACACATGAACCTGTCGACAGTGAAAGGTAATGAGACAAGTAGGAATATCCTGATCAAGAAACTGGAACCCACCCATTTCTGTGCTTTAAAAGATAACCACAGGAGAGGATGAGAAGATGAGAAAGGAGTCAGCACAGAACAGGCCCCTTCAGATTCTCTCTTCCCAATTTCAGCTACCTTGAGCAAAACGGAAGGAAACAGATCCATCCTCTCCCTAAAGTTGTGTAAAAATTTCAGTAACTAGGCTTATATTTCAAATATCAGAAAAGCCTAATAAGATCCTAATATAGTAAATCATTAGCATTCACAAATTTATTATCATTAATTTCCATAACTCAAGAAACCCTAAAAGCCTTACTGAGGTGAGACTATGTATGGGAGTATAAAGATAGTGTGTAAACCTAGTTATCACAGCATCTATAATTCAGTGTAGGGTTATTATTTTCTACTTGCCAATTTGGTAGTGATTAAAAACAAAAAATAACCTGTTTTTTGTAATAAGATAGAAACGTCAGAAGCTAGAGTAGAGACTTTGCAAACCTGCATATATAATCCCTGTTTTTTCCTTCTCTTGAGAAGGAGAAAAATACAAATGCAAACTTTCTTTATAGTGGGAATACAATAAATGTTTGCTGAAAGAAAAAAAAAAAAGCAACCACGCTTGTATCTTATTTTTTGAGAAGTTTTCCAAATTCATGTCAGACACCAAACCACAGATCCAGGAAGCTCATAGAAACCCAAATAGGATACAAGCAAAAAAAAAAAAAAAAAAGGACATCTAGGCATCTCATATTCAAACTGCAGGAAACTAAAGATAGAAGAAAATATTGAAAGATGGAAGAAAATATTGAAAGAAGCCAGAGAAGGAAAAAACATGTTACCTGTAGAAGAGTGAAGATAAGAATTACATCTGCTTCTACCCAGAAACCCTGTAAGCACAAGAGAGTAGTGTAAAATACTTAAAGTGTTGAGAAAAAAAAAACCTACCAATGTAGAATTCTATATCCTGAGAAATTATCCTTCCAAAGTGAAGGAGAAATAAAGACTTTCTCAGAAAAGTTAAAATTGAGCCATATTATAGGAGCACCCCACTTAACTCCCCACAGCAGGGACCACAGCTCCCTGTGACAGCTTCTCTTCTGCTTATATGTCCACTAACCATGTAATAAAGCAAGTTCTCCTAGAAAACCCTCCCTGGAAGGAGGGGCAACCCACTGATAACCATTTGACTAAAGGGCTCTAAAGAGGGAAATAAAATGATAAATTAAAGCAATATTCAACAGATTATGGCGCCAAGTTTGGTGTACTGTTCAGAGTTGTGTCGTGGGAAGTACACACACACACAATCTCTTTGACATAATAACTTATGTCACATTGTGGTGGAAAATTCCCTTGTACAGAACCAGGAAGTTGTATTGGGGATGAGATACGACTGTCCTAAGCAGTGCCAGGCTTTCTTGCTATTCCCTGTTAGCCATTCTGTCCCTTTGCCTTAAGCTTTACTGACTCCCCACCCCCCTACTTCTTTAAGCGTGCAGTGGACAACACCGTCTTTTCTTCCAACTTTCAGACAAAATTTTAGATCAGCCGTGTACAACTTAGTGCAAATAATCAGACAAGGTATTCATTTATTCACAGCAAAAACTGACTGAGTGCCCCTCCAATGCTTGTATTGAAGGTGGAACAGCATGTTTTGTTTCCAGTTTGCAGATGGAAAACTTGGGGTAGAGGCAGAAGTCTTTCCGTGGGCCCCTGAAGTCACAGCTTGGCCTGGTCATGACAATCAGTGCTTTGGTGTCTGTAAGGCAATGAATGTCCTCTCTCTATCTGGAACAAATTTCCCAAAGTTCCAGGTTTCTGAAAAGGACCAGGCTGTAGCCCTCCAGTGCTGTTTGTTCTTTTTAGGATTGAATCACCTGTACAGTGTCCACGACAAACGGGTCCAAGCTCCAACTTCTGGTATAGACTCGGGGAATGACAGCATCCTGGAGCACCTTATTTCTGTGTATAAAGAATTGCAGGCTGAAAGCAGTCTCAAGACTGCCTCCCTAACAGCTTCCCTAAGGGAAACAACTTAATCCCACAGTGCCCCTCACAGCTGTGTTTTCAGTTGTGAAAGCTGGGCTCTGGCCTCAGGTAGAAGTGTGTCAGAACTTATTTGTTGTCAGTGGTGGTATCTTATTTGCCTTGCTTTGCTAATCAAGTGTCTTCTTTAAATGTAAAAAAATCAATAAGGAAAGGATGGGATACATAAAAGTGAAGATGGCGATGATGCTATTAATAACGATGACAATGATGGGGAAGAGGAGATAGCCAACCCCATCTAGCACTCACAATGTATCAGGCAGTGTTCTCTGTGCTTTACATGTTATGACTCAGAATAGTTCTCTAGCAAATGTATGAATTTGGTAATATTATCATCTTTAATTTACAAATGAGGAAGCTGAGTTAATGAGAGATATGTTCATAGTACATAATTCACAGTACATACATAGCTAGCAGGTTATATACTTAAAAATTTAGTTTCTCACCCATATCATATACCAAAATAAATTCTAAGAGATTTAAACAGTTAAATGCACTAAGTGAAATGAAAAAAGTACCTAGAGGAGAATTTTTTTTTAAATATTCATGGCATGTCTGATTATGTGATGTTTTCTAGGCATAAATATAGTAGAAGAAATCACAAACATATCTAAATAGCTATTTTTAACTTCTAATTGTATAAAAACATATATTCAATTAAGAAGCAAAAATCTGAGAAAAAGAAGCCAGAAATATCCCTAATGGTTAATACCCACAATATGTAAAGTATTTGTAAATCAATAAGAAAAAGAGTAATAACCTGAAAGATAAATGGTCAAAGAATAGGAATAGACAATTCAACAAAGGAAAAAACAAACATTACTAGTGCTATATAAAAAAAAATAATAACAGCTATTATTTACTTATTACTCTGGGCTAGAAACTGTGCTAAATACTTTATCTTATTAAATCTTCAAAAAAAAAAACTGTGTATGATATGCATGCCCAAGATCACAAAGCTAGTACACAGACTAGGAACCCAAGCCTGACCACAACTCCAAACTCAGTATTTAAACATAAAGCCACACTCCAGTGATGTGCTGGTGCCAGCTCATTCCCGTTTGCTAGAGTCCACTGCATATACCTCTTCCCAACTACATGTTCAGTCATGTCGTGTTGGTAGCTTGAAATAAGCTATGAGGGGAGTATTTACACTAAAGAAATCAGCATGTGCTCCAAATAACCCCCCCGCAAAGCTAATTATTAAATAGTTCTCAACCCACCATTTACTATCTCCCTAAAACAACTGGAATCGGATTTCAGAACCTGAACAAAGGAACTTTATCAAAGCACAAGTAATACTGCTGAACTGTTTTCCTAAATGTCAACTTCATTGCTCAAAGAAATGTGAACTAAAATGAGAGCTAGCTACCATGTTTGCCTACAAATTAGCAAATATTAGAAGAAAGCAATGGTAAACTAAATTGAGATACCAAAGGCATGTAAATTAGTTCAACCTTTCTAGAAAAGTATTTGGTACTATGTATCAAGATTTTTTGAGAATTTCATATATTTCAATCTCATAATTCCACTACTGAAAACCTAAGGGAAATAATCAGTGATGTGTACAATGATCTGTGCATTAGGATGTTCATTTCAACATTGCTTAGAGTAAAAACTTGGAATCTACCTAAATAGCCAATGGTAGGACAACAGTTAAATAGTGTATGTGACAATCACATGATGAAATGTAACAGAACTATGAAAAATTATTTTTAATTTCAAAAAACATTGTAAAACTATGTACACAATTATCCATACATTATTCAAAAATATATATATTTCTATACATATATAATAGATACGTTATTCAGATACATACTCAGGTCTTATTTATATACCTCAGTAAAGTTTTGCATTTTTCTTCATATAAATCCTGCATATATTTGATTAATTTTGGTGTGTGTATAATGCAGGTATATATAATACATATATTATATCTATAATGCATTTATATATACTGAGATTATATTTTTAAAACTAAACAAATGGAAATATATATCATGCTTACAGAATTGGACTGAATATTATAAAAATGTCAATTACTTGTGTTAATTTATGTTTCATGAAATATAAACATAAAAAAAAAATCAGATACAATTCCAGCAGAATTTTTCTTCTTTGAGCTTGGCTAAATGATTCTGCAGTTCATCTGTAAAATTATGTGGGATTCTGAATGATTTTCTCACTTAGGAGTTTAATTTTCCAGATTTTATATGAGAGCATACATCACTTCTATATCTGAAAAATACTTGATAATGATATAAATGCTTAATACGTATTTAAGTACATAATAAGAATTTTAGAATATGTGTAGTCTTTTACATAGGTGGATCTTACATGTGGTATCAGGCAAGTGCCACAGATCTCAAAGGGAGAGATTTTTCTGTCAGAGGACCTGGGAATTCAGGAAAGTTGCTATTACCCATATGTAAGGTGACCATTTGAGCAACACATTATAATCCGGAGTATAATCTGTTTACTTGAAATCAAGATGGCGACTCTTCTGCTCTCTGGGAGTCCTTTTGTATCACTCATTATTAGGAGCTAATTGAAAACAGCCCAAATTCATCGAGGCTTGTTAGCTCCCACTCTTCTAGAAACTATTGTCTTGGGTGTCTAGCTTTGCAATCTCTTAGGGAAAGTGCTGCTTTTAGTTTTAGGAGGGTTAAAAATGAAATGCCTGATAATAATTCATCAGAGTGTTTCTAAATCATGAGTGGTGACAGTGGCCTTAGGATTCCTGTCTAGATTAGTTTATTTTCCCCAGAATAAACATTGAAACCAAATGTAAGTGTTGCAATAGAGGCAACCTTGTGTACAGGAAATAGCATGGAATTCAAAATCCAAAGACCTGATTTGAGTCACAGCCCGCACTCTGCCTAATGGAGTGGTGGAGAACAAGCCAGTTAATGGCACATTCTCCTCGCATCATTCACTCATTCATTCAGTCTACCAGTATTTGTTGCCCCCCCTACTATGTATCAAGCACTGTCTTGGCACTAGAAATCAGTAAAGAAGAGAGCAAAAGCCCATGCCTCTATAGATCCTACATTTTAGTTGCATAGACAACAATATCAAAATGACGAAATAAAGGTTCATATAATTTTTAGTTAAAAGTGCCTGCAGAGAAATAGACAGGGTTAGGGTGGTAGAATGTGTAGAGATAGAGGGGAGTGAATTGGAGGAGGAGGTTGATAAGATGGTCAGGGAAAGCCTTTCTAAGGTTGTGATGTTCAAGCAGAAACTGAACCCAAGGGAGTTAGCCCCAGGAGGAAAGGATGTGAAGTACGATTGCAAAGGCCCAGGGCTGAGGTGAGAACATCAAGGTCAGTGGTGCTGGAGTGGGTGAACAAAGTGGGAAGCTGGCAGGAGATGAGGTCCAAGCAGTAACATCGACCTTACCACCGGAGCCATCACAGAGATGAACAGTGTGTAGGACAGCCACAGGGTACCCGACGACTCACTCTACAAATGTTAGGAGATAGCAAATATTAGGAAATGGAGCTCTGGTGTCCTTGTCATGGTCCATATCCATGTGTCCTGACCACGCAGTAAGAGTTCTGTGTTTGGACAGAAGAGAATTTGGCCACTGACCTTTTCCTTGGGAGGACTTGACAGCACCAGTCCATCTGGGGCTCAGAAGAGGCCACATTGTGTTTCATACAAGGTATTCACTTCCTGTGCAGAACCCACCTGGGTTAGCAGCTGGTCAGGACCAACAGTTGGTCCCTTCATGCAGTAGGCATTTGACACGTGAGTGTGCACTTCTGCTATTCATGCTTGGGATGTCATGTACAAGAACAACTATCTGATAACACAAGAAACTGGGAGGGAAATTTTCATAATGCGTGGCATAGTATAAGGAAAGTTTTATTTCTAAATGTATGTAATGGTGCATGGGCAACACATCATTTTATCTTTACCATGCCCTTTCCATCTGGGCTCAACTGCAGGTCTTGCATACAACGTCGTCTCTCATCTGCTTAACATTTGGAGAGGTACGATCACTAGAGAATGATGTGGGAAACCAGGCTTAGTCATAATATCCCTTTCCCACAGTCGAAAAGGGAGCAAGACTGCTCGGTTTAGCCTTTGACAACATAATGCAGGGTTGTCAGACTGGCCGCTCTTCCCAGATCATCACCTCCCTCCTGCTACTCTGCTATTAGTGTTGACCTCGTTGCTCTTTCTGCTGTCATTGCTCCTCTGCCTACCTCTTCCTGCTGTTCCCAGCTCACACTATACTTTGCTGGGGCCAATTCTCTGCCCAGAAGTGTGGGAAAAGGAGGGAGAGGCGGCTGTGCTCATTTTCCAGGGCTACAGTTGTCTCAGTGTCTTGGTGTGGAAATACCTGCCTAGGTGCCGGCCTCCAGGCACCACGGTCCAAGAACACACCCTTTCATAAGCTTTGGGCTCACAGAGTGTATGTGAAACCTACGCAAGTTCAAATGGGCTTGAAAGCTTTTCACATATGCTTTCCTGTTGTTAATCTGCACATTCATCTGCACATCTGGCTTGGAAAATCTCAAGCCACAAGATCAGCTCTTCTTAGGGTGACTGGTTTGCCGCTGTAATAAAGCCAAATGCAAACGCGGGAGAAGAGGCAGTGAGAGGCAACTCTCCTTTCCACTGGCTGCCCTCTGCACCGGAGTTCTTCATTATGGGGATCTGTTGAGTTTCCATCACTTAGGTAACATATAAAGTGGTATCTCAGTAAAGTGGGAGTTGAAATGTTAGTCACCATCCCTCGACGCTCCAAGCACACTCTGCCTAATACATTTAACTGAACATAAAAGAAAGCCAACCTCTCCATTAGTCACTCATCTAGGCAAAGCCTTGGTGCTGAGCCAGAAATTAAGAGTGCCAATTCAATCTTGCAGGTCCCAGTGATCTTCCCAGATTGGAAATGGATAGCTGTCGCACTGTGGACCACTAGGTATTGGTTGCCAATTGGGAAAGTCCTCAGAAAACTTTCTTGAAAAAGTGATTGGGTAGGTCATTTGGATATTGCTTTCAGCTCTGTTCTTCATACTGAGAGTTGATGTGTTCATTTCTCAAGGGCTGGCTCTTAAATCCACTAGATCTTGTTTTAATCACAAACATAATCAGATTTGTGTGTACTTTGGAAAATTACACTCCCTGAATCCATAATTGTTTTATACAGGTGAAATCTGATTAAACAATTTGTAAAGGTAGAATTTAAGGTCCAGAGATGGGCAATATTCTAACAAGACCACATGCATCCTGGAGGACAGGTTCCAGATTTCAGGCTACCGATGAGGGCAGCCCCATGTGTTCACTGATTATATAAGTCCTTCCCTCTAGGATTATTTTTATGTCAACAGCTTGTGGTTACCTTCTTCTCTCACTCTCATTCTGCCACTATGTTATTACTTTCCTGCAATTTCAGTCCCTTGGTCAATGGTGAGACCACCAAGAGTACAAGCTCTGACTTCACAGGTGTAGAGTTTTCCACCTCAACCCCTTTAGACAATTCCCGCTGTTCAAGTCATTCCAACAATCAGTTGCGAAAAGTCAGCTGACATTAACAGTGGGACTGTAAAGATAACTAAGTTTTTGTCCCACTTTAGTAGGTCTTAGGGTCTGGAAGAAGAGACAGACACTTAGCAGATAATTTTAATGATTTCAATATAACATGTTAAATACTGAAGTAGAAATCTGCCTCCTGTGCCATGAGCATACAGAGAAGAGTACCCACAGCTCAGCTTGGGGTTCAGGGAAGACTTCCTGTGACAAATTATAACTGAATTGGGCCTGGAAGGATAAGCAACAGTAAGATAAGTGGAAAAGGTGTTCCAGATGGAGGGATAAGTATAAGCAAAGGCAGAAAGTCATAAAATAGCATAGGATCCACAGGGAATCATAAACAGTTGATATGATTTAAGCATTAATTATGAGTCAAGAAATAACAAATGATGAAGTTGTAGAGGTTGGTGAGTAGGTGCCAGGCACCAAGGGCCTGTGGGACAGGCAAAAGAACCTGAATTCTGTAGATGATGTGTAGTCTTCGAATGTATTTAAATGGGGAATGATGTTGTCAGATTTAAATTTTAGATAGATAATTTTTTAAAGGTTTTGAAGTGTGGATGTAAGGGGATAATACTGAACACTGGGAGATAACTTATGAGGCTTTGGGTCCACTAGAGAGTTGATGAGTGGGTATAGAGAGAGAGGATAAAGTTGAGAGATTCTGGACATGGTGATTGGTTGATTAGGTGTTGGGGAGGTAAGGAAGAAGAAGAAGTTGGGACAAACTCAGGTTTCTACATTGTGATGGTGTGGATAATGGAACTACTGATTGGATTAAGCTCTATAGATGTTTGGAGGTGCAATTACCATCTAAGAAGCAGTGGTGCAGAGAGAATCCAAGGTGCCAGAATCATGGATACTGTATCCAGTAGTGATTTGCAGGACTAGTATTAGAGATTTCAAGGGTAGGATTTTTAAGGTGCAGAAGCAGCTCAGCCTGGAGCTGGGATAAACCTTCTGGAGAGGAAAATGTAAAAATGTCCAAAGAAAATTCCTCTGATTTGGAAATGTCATGAATTTTCTTCCCTTGACGCCTACTCTCCCACCACCAGCCCTTGACATTTTGTAGTTACTGTATCATTAGAAATGTGTTTCCTGTAAGTCCAAAGTTCCGTTGACAATGCCACAAAAATTTATTCTTAAAGCACCCCTTTCCTATTCCCAATTTTTGTCCATATAGTGTCACGGAAAACTGGTCAGAATGAAATTTCCTTTCCACCTTCCACCTTGTTGTAACTTTCACTTCTTTAAATCTCTCTGTGATTCTATCAGTGACCATATATGTATACATAAAAGTGTACTTCATTTTATTGCACTTCACTTTATGTGCTTCAAAGATATTACATTTTTTTTTACAAACTGAATATTTGTGGCAACCCTATATTGAGCAAGTCTATTGCCACAATTTTTCCAACAGCATTTGCTCACTTCATGTCTCTGTGTCACATTTTGGTAATTCTTGCAATATTTCAATTTTTTTCATTATTATTATGTTTGTTATGGTGATCTGTGATCAGTGATCTTTGATGTTACTATTGCAAAAGGATTAAGACTCGCTGAAGGCTCAGATGATGGTTAGCAGTTTTTCGCATTAACATATTTTCTTTTTTGGCTGAGTTGGGTCTTTGTTGCTGCATGCGGGCTTTCTCTAGTTGTGGTGAGCGGGGGCTACTCTTCGTTGCGGTGAGTGGGCTTCTCATTGCAGTGGCTTCTCTTGTTGAGGAGCACGGGCTCTAGGTGCTTGGGCTTAAGTAGTTGTGGCGTGCAGGCTCAGCAGTTATGGCGCACTGGCTTAGTTGCTACGTGGCATCTTCCTGGACCAGGGTTCAACCCATGTCCCCTGCATTGGCAGGCAGATTCTTAACCACTGCGCCACCAGGGAAGTCCCCTAAAGTTTTTGGGTTTTTTTTTTGCGGTCCGCGGGCCTCTCACTGTTGTGGCCTCTCCCATTGCGGAGCACAGGCTCCGGATGCGCAGGCTCAGCGGCCATGGCTTACGGGCCCAGCCGCTCCGCGGCATGTGGGATCTTCCTGGACCGGGGCACAAACCCGTGCCCCCTGCATCGGCAGGCGGACTCTCAACCACTGTGCCACCAGGGAAGCCCCCTAAAGTATTTTTAAATTAAGGTATGTACATTGTTTTTTTAGACATAATGCTACTGCACACTTAATAGACTGGAGTATAGTGTAAATATAACTTTTATATGCACTGGGAAACCAAAAAATTGCGTGAATAAAGCAATATTTACTTTATTGGGGTGTTCTGGAACTGAACCCACACTATCTCCAAGGTATGCCTGTATATATACATACATATATTTGTATAAGCATATATATATGTATGTATATACATACAAATATGTGTTTGTATATATATATTTCACTCAAGAATTAGACACTTACAAATTTTTGTGACTGTAATAAGAAGCAGTTGCATTTGCTTGTTCATGGAGAAGAAAGCTTATTGCCTGTAGCCTTTTGTCTCTTTTGGTTCTCTTCCTTCCTGACCTCAATTTCCCTTTGAAGATTTAAGTAATTCTATTTGAACACGAAAAGCATGTTTGACAAATAAATATTAAAGCTTACTGCCGGAGATATGATAAGGCAGGTGGATGAACTACAATAGTTATATTTAAGTCAAAACTGCCCTTTGGACCAGCACTAACAAATGAAAATAAAATGTGAGCCATATTCGTAATCTTAAATTTTCTAATAGTTACATTAAACAAGTAAAAAGAAAGAGGTAAAACAACTTTAATAATATCCTTTATTCAACCCAATATCTTCAGCATATTATCATTTTCACATTTAATCAATACAAAAATACATTAATGACTTTTTTCATAGGAAGTGTTCAGAATCTGGTGTGTATTTTTCACTTAGAGCACATCTCATTTCAGATACCAAGTTTTCACCTGAAACCCATGACGTGTACTTAGATTTCATAAACTTAATTTTTAAAAAGTATATACATGTATCCAAGTTGTTCCAATCATACTTAAAATTTCCTTAGTTGCACTCTCTGCACGTGAAGTGCTCATGGCCACCTGTGGCTTTTGTGTTGGACAGAGCAGCTGTAGACCTTTACCCTTCCTCTCATCCAAATCTCCGAATGCTGTCAATGAACTTGAGGCAACTGAACATTTCTGAAAGATATTTCTGAAAGTTTTCCAAATCACCCAAGCCTTTGAGATCTCATCTGTAAGTTCTAGTTGACGGAGTTTTCAAACTAGCTCAGTCAGGCTTCCGAAGGGCTTTAGAGGAGAGAGTAAAGGTCTTAAGATGGAGAAATAACAGAAAGCAAAGGCATTTGATCAAGAAGATATCTGGTACGTGTCCTGTAAAATAAATTGTGTCCATTTTTAAACACTGATTATAACATTTTTTATAATATGAAAGTAGTCTTGAGAGTAAGTTTAAAACTTTAGGGTAGGTTTTGTTGTTGTTGTTGTGAGGTTTGCTGGCTGGCTGTTTGGTTGTTTTACCTTCTAATATATGATCTTAAAAAGTTCACAAATTTCCATTTGTACTATGAAAAACACTCCAATGTGAACCTAGTGACCCTCAGAAGTTAAAAATATTTATTAGTATGGTGAATCTAGCCTAAGGTTAAAGCTGATCCCCTCTGTACTAACACACACACACACACACACACACAGAGGCACATACACACATACATGCACACACACATATACTAAAGGACATGTGTGGCTTTAGAGCAAAAAACTTCCCTAAGAAAGGCCAGCAGACATGTTTGGACCATATTGTATGCTACATCAGAGCTTAGCGGTCAGAGAGATTGTTTCTTTCCATCATATATGTTTAATTTTTGGCAGGGGTGGAGGAGTGAGAGGCAGAGAAGCAAGGAGTCATTCATTCCTTCTTCTCTCCCAGTGAACTCAAGTGAGATGAACCTGGCAAGAGTTGAGCCTGAACACCCCCTTCACTGCGAGCCAATGTACGGGGTCTGGAATGGGTGAGAAGGAAGAGGAGATGAGCAGGCAATTCCAGGATCCTACAGGCACCTCCTGTCCTACCCCTCTTCCTCCTCCATCTTCTGTGCTCAGAGTTCACTATTAGTGATTATTTAACAGACCTCTTGTCTTAAGAGTCTTAGGACACATTCCAAGAAACCCTGAGCTCTCATCTCTTTCACTTTTTGAAATGTGTCAGGCTAGCTCTCAGAGTCTGATGTCTGCTGTCCTATCTGCCCCTCCTCTAACTCATCACTTTCTAATTTCTTATTTTTCAAGTTCGAGCTCACGTTGTGTTTAACATTAGCATTTAGTGAAAGACAAACATTTCAGCTTCTTGACTCTGGTTTTCCTGGGTTTGAACACCAGTCAGTTAAACATAGTAATCATTTATGGAACACCTGCTCTGCACTAGGGGCCTTGCTAAGTACTTTGGTGTCAAACGTACTGTATAACTATATAGTATACACTCAGGCGGGGGCAGGGATAAACTAGAAAATGCTGGACTTTCTTCCATGCACAAACAGGGGTGATATGAATACTTAAATGGCCAGGTGTTTCCCAAAAGACAAATCAGTAACAGAGTATACATAACTTATTCTTTGCTCTCAAAAGTTGTAGTAGTGGTCTGATTATTTGCATTCTGATCTTACTGATTGCACACCAACTGGATATTTTATGAGAACAAAGCGAAGAAAGAATGGAAATCACACACACACAAAATCTTGCTAGCTCTGCTTTGGATCTCTGCTTCATCTTACAGTGACAACTTGGGTCAAGGCTTCATTCATAGTCATCTTACTAAATGAATCCACTAATTTATTTTTATCCCAATAGAAACATGGGCCCTGAGGTTTCATATATCTTACTCATAGAGAATATTTTTCCATGAACTACCCAGAAACAACCTAAATAGGGGAAATGGAACCCAATGAAAAGGCAACATGAGCACAATTTCAAATCAGATCAGAGACTGTTTGGGGTGGGTAGGTTAGGAGGTGGGGAGGCTGGAGCTGAAGGAAGAAAAGGAGGGAAGAAGAAAGAGGAAGGCCCTCCTGACCAGAGAAAACAGCTCTAGGGAAGAAACAGCCTCTAGGAGGGCCACACAGCCATGTAACCAGCTTTTGCTCTTGTGATCTCTATCACTAATTTATAAATTCTCCTCTCCAAAACAGGGACACCCACTTCTGGTGTGAGACTTGTTTGAAGGTTATTTCTACCTTCTTATTTTTACCCTCTGTGAGAAGGTTATTTTACCTTGAGTGACTTACACAACAGCCGTCAGGGCTTTGAAAGGGGCAGAGACCTCTGTGACAATTTAAGTGGCCATCTCTGGACATCAAATCCACAGACCTTTCCTGACAAGAAAATATTACTGGTAGCTAACAAGGCCATCAGAGTAGGAGTAGAATAAAAGTAAGAAAGAATTGGAGACAGTTTTGGGGGGTGAGTGGGACTGACTTGTAAGATTTAAAGATATGAAGAGGGAGAGAATCTTTTGTGGGAGAGAATAGATATGGACTAGATTTCATCAGGACATGATTTGCTACTGAGAGAAACAAACAGCCAGTAAGGAATAAATGATTTACTAGAGAACCATGATGCTGTGAATCAGCCCTGAAAGGCAGGATCGATTGCAAAATAGGAAGCCTAGGTCCTAACGTGGCTCCTTTCCCAGCTGTGTGATTCTGGGAAAATCCCTCAGCCCTCTGAGCTTCAGTATCTTCATCCATAAAATAACAACCTGAGCTGAGATAATCTTTTACATTCCTTCACCCCTAGAATTTTTCTCTTCTTCTTACCTTTCATATTCTTAAAACCTTGAGAGGATGAGTTGGGAAATTATTCACTAAAATCTAAAATAAAAGGCTTGGATTTTCACCAGTGACCATTTATATTGGTAGGGGAGGGCAAAAGGGAGGTGAGTCTATAGTGAATTAGTTTTGCTGATATAATAAACAATGGGGGAAAATAACCCTACCTATCATGGTCTTTAAAAAAAAATAATAACAATATTGCCCTAAAGTTCTATTCCATGTTATTTACAAAACAATTACAAATCCATTGCTTTGTTTGTTATTTATAATAGGAGAAATAAGCAGGAACTTACCAGTCTATTGCCTCGTTGGATATTTACAGCAATTAGGAGAAATAGGCAGGAAAATTACTATTTTTACCAGTGACATTAAATTCAGAAAGTTTAAATGATTTTTTTCACAGCTAGTTAACGGGGGCTGCAAATGATGGGGCTGGAACTAGATTTCAGGTCTCCAGAACCCTGAGTTTGGACACTTGCCTGTGCTTTTGACATGGTCTTCCCAGAAGTGTCCAGAAACATGGGGAAGCTGCCTGAGTTGTCACATCCCCAAATGATATCAGAAGGAGGATGCAGCTTCTCAGATTGGACTATACTTTCCTTTGGTCAACTCACAATTGTCTTTTAGTCAGGAGCCTCCAACATAGGGTGCAAACACCCTGGGAGGGCACAAACGACGCATTTGGGGGAAAATATTAAGAAAAATTCTATTTATTTTGCATCACTCCTTTCCTTTGTTTTTGAGTGTTTTATGACATGTAATATATTAGCACAAAGTATCAACGTAAGTATTATAGTTCATGAATATAATTTATAAATGGGGCCATATTTTTTACTGATTAAATCCTTGATCAAAAATATTTGGAGAGTATGCTTTAGAGAACATTTGGAGGACAAAGCCAAGAGACTAAAACAATTCATAAAGCTATTTTTATTAATCCCTCTTTTTCTATCCCTTATGAGGACTGGGGGAAAGTGAGAAGGGCTGTGGAAAGGAGCAGGTTCAATCAGAATCTTGAAGAAAATCCAGAAAAGTAGACTAACAAATGGAATTGCTCTGGCCTAACTGGGGCAGCTGGTCACATGCTTCCCACCGCACAGAGGCCCCTTTGTTTCTCTCTCACACACTGCAGCTCTTTGTCAATCATAATCAACAATTCCATTCAGCTGTTCTTGCCGCCACTTTTCTCCTGTCTTTCAAGTCTATTAGGCAATAAATGTAAGGCAGAACTTCACAAGCCTTTCAAAGATAAGGTTAAAAGGAAGAAAAATATGTCCTGATCGATGAACCCATAGGTCCTTTCTAATGGAAAAAAAAAAGTCTAAGCCACCCAGAGAAAATAACTGGAGAATTTTTATATTATTCATACCTTATAAAGTAATCGCCAACTGATTTTTAGTGTTCTCCCCAAATCCTTATACTATACGTGGAAAGTGTATAAAATAGGGAAGGAATATGCTGAGAAGGAGGAAAATTATTGCCTTTCACCCTTGGGCTCCAGGAAGGTTGTGAACCCAGGATTATTGGATTATTAACACAGAAACTATAAAGGAAGGACATGTGATATTAAATAAATAAATGAATACTCATTATAAGGGCAAGTAGGAGGTCATCTCTTAGGGTCAATATTTGGGACTATTTCAAAGAAGGAGAGATCTGCAGAAGGGGTGAAATATTTCTTTTATATATAAAAATAATAGAGCACAAAAGGAGTCCACCTAAGATTATGGTTACAGTATGCATGTGCCTTTTAACTGCTTTCTTTAGTTACAATTGTTGGTTATCATTAAAGGCACTGGATCATTGTTACGGTATTTTATAACCAGCAGAGACCATAGACATCGTCTCATGGGAGCCTAAGGAATCTGGAGGCCTTTGAGGATGAGCTCTCTGTATTTAGAGGGTATGACACTGACCCTGAGGGGTGGGAGGACAGCACGGTCTTTGGTTTCTTGTCCTCCTTCTGTCACTAAATTTCTTGGGCAGACTTCTTAATTTCATTTTATAGAGAAAATTTATTATGGAGAAAATTCATTTCTCATCTGTCGCATTTATTTATCTGGCAAACATTATTGTATTCCCTATGTGCCAGCACTACTTTAAGTGCTGGAGATATACTTAGATTAATGAAATACTACCCCTTAAAAGGTGCACAGCCTGATTAAAGAGATAAGACACATACAGTTAAATTATCAGTATAAAGCAACCTATGAACGAAGACACAAATAAGTGGTCATTTCAATAAGTACTATTAAACTCTTCAGAGGCAAAGAGGAAGTTCTTTTGTCCTGCAAATAAAGTCATCATAGCTGCTCTCTGCTATCCTCTTCCATTTCCCTTTGTTTTGGCTGCCATCTTTGGCTCCATGGACTGGATCCCACTGGCATGGAAATGAGAACAGTGGAATAAAGGGCACAGCTTAAAAGCACAGAGCTGTGATGTCTGTGCCTCTTTTCCCCACCTTAGAGCATTTCTCAGGGTGTTTGTCAGTACGCCCTTTAGAATCACAGGCCAGGGGTGGGTTGGGGGTGGGGACTGAGATGCAGAGAACAATGGTGAACACAAAACGTGGTAAGATGTGTTAGCAAATTGAACCAAATACTCACTGTCATGAATGATTACTATTTTTGTGTGTGCTGTTTAAATAAAAATAAGGTGGGAATAAAAATAGCTGAGGGAAAACTACTGCCATTTTCTTCCTTAATGAATCAGTTCTCTCATCCAGTGTGGTTTAGAATCAACTATTTAGGATGATTCTCTTCCATGTTCTTCCAAGAGAGATTTGAGAAAGCTAATTTTAACAATCGCATGGTGACCATATATTCTAACTAAAATACCACAATACGTGGCCTAATAAAAACCACTTGGTTTCTGTTCTTTGACTCTGTCTATAGGCATTCTTTCAAAAGTATAGAGGTTTATACTGAAAATAACCGAAAAGACCAAAACTTTCTGAACTTTACACTATCTGAAAATCTGAGACACGTGGGGCTTATTCCTACCACTCTTTGGGTTTTCATTTAATGTAGCCTAAATCAAGTAGAATTCTGAGAATTTGAAAAGCAATGTGAACCAGTCAATTGATTATTATTATGTTGTTGTTTGGCTCTGATTGTATACATTTATAAAATTTTCATTATTACCCATCCCACTTTTTCTCTTTGCTGAATTAGATTCCATCTCTATTCTTTTTAATGTTTATCTTCAAATTTTTAGCACACAAACAACTGTAAAATGTTGTCAAAGCCTAAATTTATTATACATCTTTACCTTTCTCCCAAATCAAGCAAGAAATTTATCTCCTAAACAACTTCTATTTACTACCTTTTATTTTCCTTGTTTTTATTATTATTAGTTAGGAAAATCTTTTCGACAGTCAACAGTTAAATATACTTATTCTTCCATGTAGCTCTGTAACAAATTGCTCCAAAACTTAGTGGCATTAAAAAAAAAAAGAAAATCATTACTATGGTCATGAATTTGAGCAGGGCAAATTAAGGATGGCTTGTCGTTTTTTCACACCATGTAAGGCCTTTATTGGAATCTGGCTGTTGGCTGGGGGCCTCAGTCTCTCTGCTTGTGTTCCCTTCCAGGTGGTCTCTTTGTGTAGGCTAGTTTGGGCTTCCTCAGAGTATGATGGCTAGGTTCCCAGGGGAAGTGTCCCAAGAAAGAAATGGCCAAGTAGAAGCCATATCACCTACCCTTGAAAGTCACACAGTGGCTCCCTCACTGTATCCTACTCATTATAAGGCAGCCACAAACCTACCTCAGGTTCAAGGGCAGGGAAAATAGACTCAATCTCTTGATGGTGGTGTGGCAGGGTTCTATAATAGGAAGGACTGAAAATGTTGCTGTGACCATTCTTGGAAAATGCAACCTGTCACATTAACATATTTTACCAATTTCCACAGTCACCCCCATTCTTTTTATCTCATGTCTTTCCTCTGGGTTTACTTTTCTTTGTGAAGTACATCAACTAGTGGTTTATTAGCAATAGTTATGAATATTTTAGATCTTATACCTTACTCTTTAATAATAGATTAGCTGATTGTGGAATTTATATTGGCAGTTATTTTTTATCAGCACTTTGAAAATATTATCCCATTGCTTTTTCTTTTTCTTTTTCATACATTTATTATGGTAAAATAGCCTTAATAAAATTTACTATCTTAATCATTTTTAAGTGTACAGTTTAGGGAATTAAGTGCATTAATATTATTATATAACCATAACCACCATCCACCTCTATAACTCTTCTCATGTTATAAATCTGAAACACTGTACCCGTTAAATAAAAACTTCCCATTTCTCTTCCCCTTCCCCTAGCCCTGGGCAACCACCGTTCTACTTTCTGTCTCTATGATTTTGACTCCTCTAAGTACCTCATATAAGTGGAATCATACAGTATTTTTCTTTTTTGTAACTGGCTTATTTCACTCAGTATAATGTTCTCAAGATCCATCCATTTCGTTACATAATATTGAACAGTGTTCCCATTTTTAATCAACTATATTCCAATATAAAATAAAAAGTTAAAAACAATAAAAACAAACAAAAAGATTGATCCATTTTGTAGCATGTTTCAAAATTTCCTTCCTTTTTAAACGAAATTGGGTCATTTGCAGAGACGTGGATGGACCTAGAGACTGTCACAGAAAGTGAAATAAGTGAGAAAGAGAAAAACAAATATCTAATATTAACGCATATATGTGGAATCTAGAAAAATGGCATAGCTGATCTTATTTGCAAAGCCTAAATAGAGACACAGACATAGACAACAAACGCATGGATACCAAGAGGGAAAGGGGAGGGGGTGGGATGAATTGGGAGATTGGGATTGACATATATACACTATTAGTACTATGTATAAAATAGATAACTAATGAGAACATACTGTATAGCACAGGGAACTCTACTCAGTGCTCTGTGGTGACCTAAATGGGAAGGAAACCCAAAAAAGAGGGGATATAGGTATATGTATAGCTGATTCACTTTGCTGTACAGCAGAAACTAACACAACATTGTAAAGCAAATACACTCCAATAAAAATTAATTAAAAAAAATTAATTTAAAAAAATTTCTTCCTTTTTAAGACTTAATAATACTCCACTGTGTGTATACACCACATTTTATTTATCCATCAATGGACACTTGGGTTGCTTCCATGTTTTAGATATTGTAAATAATGCTGCTATGAACATGCAAGTACAGCTATCTCTTTGAGGCCTTGCTTTCAATTCCTTGAATATATACTCAGAAGTGGAATTGCTAGATCATATGGTAATTCTATTTTTAGTTTTTCAGGAACTGCCATAATGCTTTTTTCTGTCCATTTTATGTTCCCACCAAGAGCAGGAAGGCTTCCCCTGGAAGTTGCAAGCCTTCAACAGGCTCCAGAGCTCCAAAATAGTTGAATAGACAGATTCTGCCAGTGTAAATGTTGTCTAGGTGGGGAGACAGATTTATGCTGTGTACAATCTTCCCAGAAATCTCCTATCCCATTGCTTTTTGACATCGATTGCTGTTGATATAAGCCCACTTTCCTTCTAATTGTCATCTATCTTCTATATCTATTAGCTTATACTTTGTTTTATCTTTATATTTGATATATAAAATATCAATTCAATTTCTAGCTCTAGACTGATTGATTTATTTTGCTCATTACTATATGTGCACTTTAAATCTGAAAAATCAAGTATTTTATTAATCCTAGACAATATTTTTTGCCATTCTTCCTTTGAATATTGCCTCTCTCTCATTCCCTCTATTCTCTTTTCCTGGGGCTCCTGTTGAATACATTATATCCTCCATGTCTCTCAACTGCTCCTTTATATTTTCAAATCACTTTTCTCTCTGTACTGTGTCCTGGATCAGTTCCTTAAAACTGTCTTTTAATTTACCAATTCTCTGTTTAACTGTTTTTGTTTAGTATTTTAGGGAGAAACTGTTCTTCCTTTCTTATCACTTTGAGCATCCTTAATACACTACTTTTAAACTAATGTTCGGATTGTTCTATTGTTCTTGTCTTTAGGTAAACTCCCCTACTGATTGCTGATTTTGTTGGCATTTGCATCCCTCTTATGTGTGGGATTTCTAGTTGAAGGTTAATCTTGGGTAGCAGTATCGTTTTTCTTCTTCTTCTCTTCCAACCTCCAGTCTTACATCAGGCAATTTTAGTTCCCATTATCCCACAAGCATCAACATCCTTAGTATCCTCTGCTAGTTTCCAGACCTAGAGCCTGAAGGTTCTCCAGCCTAATGTCTCTCAACTTCAGTCCACCTTTTCACTCTATAATTTATATTCCTCTTCTGGTCCATGAAAATTTCTACTTTTTTTATCGTATCTATTTTTACAATTTTTTCTCTTTTTAAAATCTATTACTGTTATATGTCTGGAGCATTTGGAGTGTCTAAAATTATGAATTTATAATGCTATCCTGACTAGAAATATAAACTTATCTTTAATTCTTTGTCTTAATTCATTAAGTAACACCAAAAATAACACAAGTAAATATTAAAGCAGAGAGAAAAGATAAAGGTCATGCAAGCATCATAAAGTCTAACATCAAAGTAATTTTTATTCTATCTCTACTCTCTCATAATAACTGAAGTAGAAAAGAACTGCATAGCATTCTTTATATTAATTATAGAATTATGTAATTTGTGTGTCATACTAAATGCCCAGGAGAACCCAGTGACGTAATGAGAGTCCATGTCTAACTGGTTCTTCCTCAGGGAAACATTCACTTTGGTACTAAGTACTTTCTTATATTGCAAATGCTTTTAATCCTTATACTGTGTTTAGGGATTTTCTATTTATAAGCTCTTCCTGTTACAAATTATATAAAGAAAGTAGGGAAAATGGCAAAGATTGAGTAAATTCTTTATGTACTGTTAGACTTAGTTTTCTTAATGTGAGGTACTGAATATTCAGATTTCTTCTCTATTTTTTCTAAACTCAGTGGAAAACTAGTACTATATATATTTTGCTTAATATGAAAATGAGGTTCTGTTTTTTCTATATTTTAAGCAATTTATGAATGGGATTTAAAAAAATCAAAGAGTAAAAAAGCTTATAGACTGAAAAGTAGGCCTCATTCCCATCCTAGATAGCTAGTCCTCTCTTTGGAGGCCACCTTTCTTCCCCCACATAAATAAGTATATGGCATCCATATTTCTATACCTTGCTTTTCCACTTAATATATTTTGAGATTTGTTTTTAATATCAACATATGTAGGTTAACCTTCTTTTTAGTAGATACAGAGTATTCTGTTTTAAGGGTGTGCTGTAATTTACCTTGTCTGTCCCTTATTTATAGGAATTAGGTTATTTCTAGACTTTTGCTACTACAAACCATTATGCAATGAATATCCTTGTGGGTACAATTTTGCTCACAAATGCAAATTTATTGAGAAATGCTGAGCCAAACTGCCTTCTATTGTGGTTATATTGAAATAAATCTTTAAAAACAAGTGCACCATTCTCTTAAACTGAAAACACTTAAAATTAAGCAATGTTGCTTAAATCTACAAACAATCTATACCCATTTTCTTCAAATTTGTAGCCAACCATATTTTTGCATGTGGACAATTTATAATTGATACTTAAACATTCTTACAAACTATTTTATTTTAAAAAACAAAATATTGTCCAAACATAGACATTTTGATCACACATTTTAAGGAAATGGTCAGAAATTAATCCTAATCATTTACGATTAATCCTCAGAATATATTTGCCCCCCATAATTTTGTGCTTAGCCAATCCCTGGCCTCATCCATTTTTATGTTTATATATTTTAGAACTTCCACTATTATTCTGCAGACTAGGAGAGTTACTTGACAAATGTTTTCCCATTTTGAGAAGGCTCAGAATGGCTATATTGCCAGCAACCCTCTTTGTGAGGGTGAGGTGGAGGGATTCCCTCCCCATACAACCGCTGTCATCTTGGCCTCAGCTGTTTTCATGGAGGATGAGCACCAACCTCACGCCTGGGTGAGGTGAGCCAGTGGCCTGTGAAGCCTTCTGAATCAGCACCTCCGCCAACAGTGGTGTCCTAATCAGGTCCTCACTCAGGAGTGGCTAGATCTCTCGAAACAAAGTGGGTGGATAAGCCTCTAGGCACTGGAGGCGAGAGCAACAGACACCTTCTCCTAAGGGAGAGTCCAGGTCATGGGGCTGCTAGGGCTGTGACATCTTCTGGGCGGTTCTTAGGCTGTGTCCTATTCTCCCTTGATGCCCTTAATAAGTAAAGTAACTTAAGCACAACTTATGTTCCTTGCAACCTGAAAGGAACTGACTCAACAGCCTTAGCAAATAGTAAAAGAGGAACACATTTAGTCAGTCAACAAATGGCACTTGGGTGCAAGGGATGTGCAAAGTATTAGGGACACATCAGTGACCAAATAGTCATGGAACTTACAGTCTCTTGAAAAAGGGCAGAAAAAAGTGATTAAGAAAGATAATAGATAATGCTAAGGGCTAGTTAGGTGGAGAAGCATTTGCAATCTGGGATATGCTTCACAGGGATAATCCTTAAGACCTCTTGGTGAATACTGTATGCTAACACATATATAGAGAAAGTAAAAAAAAACAGTACTGATGAACCTAGTGGCAGGACAGGAATAAAGACGCAGACGTAGAGAACAGACTTGAGGACACCGTGGGGGAAAGGTAAGCTGGGATGAAGTGAGAGAGTTGCATGGACATACATAGACTACCAAATGTAAAATGCATGGCTAGTGGGAAGCTGCAGCATAGCACAGGGAGATTAACTCGATGCTTTGTGATGAGCTAGAGGGGTGGGATAGCGAGGGTGGGAGGGAGGCTCAAGAGGGAGGGGATATGGGGATACATGTATACATACAGCTGATTCACTGTGTTGTACAGCAGAAACTAACACAATATTGTTATACTCCAATAAAGATGTGGAAAAAAAAAAGACCTCTTAAATGAATTAACTGAGAGTGGATGAGCATGAATGAAAAGAACAAGGGAAAATACACATTAAACTCTAACTTTTCCTGGGTACTTAAACCTAAGAACATCCCTTTTTCTTTTCATTGAATCACTAAGTCCTGTTGAGAAACAGGTAGCAAAAACATTGAGCCCACTGTTTAGCAGTACTCTCCTAGTCTTGGCTTTCTAAATCACCAAGGAAAGATTTGATTATGTTGAGTGTGTTTTAGTTTAGGAAACACTTTATCATATGCCAGGTATCTGGAAATTTCTATTGCATGTACCTTGTATCCCATTGAATCTAATATGGTAGAAATGAGAGTGATGAAGGCAGAGAGTTGGTTCCTGAAGGTCTAGGAGAAATCTAGGGCATTTCCATCACTCAGATGATACCAGTTCCTGTAACGGCCTCTACTTCCCCACATTGTACTGTACTGGCTTCATTGTACGTGGCTTCTTCTCCCACGTCCTGTGAGAACTACATGAAGACAAGGCCCAAGTACCCTGTTCACCACTTTTGTGGTTTTGGTGCTTTTGAATGGGTGAGTGAAAGAATGAATGACTGACTGAGTCAATCAATCCTGAGGATCTGGCCCTTGGTTGACTCTTCCCTTGAAACACACAGTTTCTCTAACTTCAGCCTGTCTTCTAGGTTAGTCTCAGATTGGCTTTTGGCCCCAAATAATTTTTCAGGTTGTTGGTTCTACATCTGGGTTTCTGCATATTTCATCCCTAATCAGAGCGTCCTCTTTATTTCATTACTCTACTTTTTTTCTGCCTACATTGGGCATCCATATAAGATGAACATCCACATAGGATGTTTGTGAAAATCCTATTAAGATAGAAGAAGGTTTGCTTTCAGAAACTTTTCAGAGTGGACACTCTAGGTTCTGTCATCATTAATGTTTTGGGATGGGGGACTGTACCACACCACTTGTGATGCTGTACAAGACTTTACAGTGTCTCAGCTTCAGAGTGGATCTAAAACTATTACATTCTATCTATTTGGAGACCTAGATATCATATTTTACAATGCTTCCTGCAGAGCAATTCAGAGAAGAGTACAATGTATCACTTAAGTACAAAATATTGACTATTTCTATAACGAAAAAGTACAGAGAGTTCCATTTATGTTTATCCTTTCATTGCAAATTGCTGCAACCTGGTCAAAAAATTTTCTCTGTGGCAGCAGGATATCTGCCAGTAAATGAGTCTGTTGAAAGGGCCACACCAAATCCAGCATCATGGGCCAACCCTGACCACAGCTGAGTGGTGTGAAGAGGGCTGACAGCCGCGTGGTCACCACCCAGGCCAGAGAGGAAAGCAGCGTGAGGTGTTAACGGAAAAATCCAACTTCCCCCTCTTCCAAAGATGATGAGTAAAACCAAAATGGAGCACTCCCTGGTGAGTTTTAAAAGCAGCTTTCATTTTTTCAGAATGAAAGCATTTACTAAGCTTTTGCATCTTTATGTCTTTTTCCATATTTCTTTCTGTAGGATAAATGTCTTTTGAAAAGCTCATGCTTGCTTAGTAATAATTATGTGTTTCTGTTGTTTTATGTGAGAGGTTTAGTTAATTATTATAATAGTTTCCTAGGGCTGCCATAGCAATGTACCATGCACTGAGTGGCTTAAATAACAGAAATTTGTTCTGGAGGCTAGAAGTCCAAGAACAAGGTATCGGCAGGGTTGATTCCTTCTAAGGGCTGCGAGAGAGAATCTCTTCCATGCTCCTGCTCGGCTTCTGGGATTTGCTGACGACCTCTGGCATTGATTGGCTTATAGAAGCATCACCCTGAACTTCAGCTTCACATGGCATTTCCCCCTATGGGCTCGTCTCTGTGTCCAAATCTCCCCTATTGATAAGACACCACTTACATTGGATTAGTGCCCACCCTAATGATCTCATCGGAACTAATTACATCTGCAGTGATCCTATTTCCAAATAAGGTCACATTTAGAGGTACTGGGTGTTACCCAGTAACATAATTCTTATGTTACTGGTCAACATAAGAATTGGGGGGAGATACAATTCAAACCATAACAGTCACCAAATTCTGCACAGCAGCATTCTGAAGGGCAGGGTCTGTGTCTTATGAACCCTGGGGTCAGGCATAAGGACTTAAACTTAGTAAGCATTCAGTTAATCGTGAATGCCTTAGAATTGTGGTGCAGAATCACTTCAACAGATCCCTATGACCTAGAGCCAATAAATAGTGTGAGGAGCAGTATTATGAGGAGTGTCCTTGATAACAAAGTTTCCTTTTTTTTTTTTTTTTTTTCCTTGTGGTACGCGGGCCTCTCACTGTTGTGGCCTCTCCCACTATGGAGCGCAGGCTCCGGACGCGCAGGCTCAGCGGCCATGGCTCACGGGCCCAGCCGCTCCGCGGCATGTGGGATCTTCCCGGACCGGGGCATGAACCCGTGTCCCCTGCATCGGCAGACGGACTCTCAACCACTGCGCCACCAGGGAAGCCCCAAAGTTTCCTTTTTGAAGCTAAGGCCTTGTATTTGCACAACTCTCATTCCGCTAAAGTCTTCAGATTCCAAATAAGTCTTTAGTATCTAATGGAAATAAAGTGGGACCAACTAACTCCAAGGGGAAATGTAGAAAAAGTTGGTCACGGTCAGCTGGGGAAATCTTTTAGAGATTATGGGGACCTAATCTATCTCTACTCCCTAGCAGCTTGGACTTGATGCAAAACAGACACAAGAAGTTGATAGTCAGATGAAATTAAAAAGAAAATTAAGACAAAAAAGAAAAGCTAAACAGTCAGCTTTGTTAATGGGCAAACACGCAATGACCGATAGGGATGTCTAAGAAGAATCGAGTGGAAACTATAGATTGGGTTAAAGTCTCTTAATCTCCCTTCCCACGTGGGGGAGAGGTTGGCGCTGCTGAGCAGACTCTGTCAAGATGCGGGGCGCAGACTCCCTTCTGCCACGTCGGCCACAGCAAGAAGAGCGTGAGAGCTTGGCTGCTGGACCACACTGTGACTTTCACGAGCCTTAGGTATATTATGTAAGCGCCTTCCTCCAAAAGAAACAACAATAAAAAATTATATTTTTTGACAGTGTTGGTATAAAGATTAATATATTTATAGTATCTATTAAAACATTGCTTGTGATGTGTTCATTTTTTCTTTTGATTTTAACAGCAGTTAAAACATTTTTGTGGGTCCCTGCAAGTATTTTGAGCCAGAGGACCATGGCAACTGTACCTAATGAATAAGTCAGCCCTGCCTGGCCAGATCGGCTCTGCCTCTGAGAGGCAGGCCTTGGACCTGAACCCGGGTGTATGACTTTCACAATGGCAGGAAAGAGAAGAATGTCTATGGTCTCTCTTACCGTCTTCCAGGAGGCAGGCAGTGAAGGCACTGGGGTAGCCAAAGCAACCCGTCCAACTGGTGAGTGAGGCCCAGTGCAAGCTCTGCAGTCTACCCAGTTCCACCAGAGCAGGACAGAGGCTCTGTTCCCCTCCACCTCTGTCGGCTTCAGCCTTCCCCCTCCTTCCTTCCTCCTGTGCTGCTCTCTGTGTTCCTCCTCTCCCCACATACAAGTCAAGCAGGGAAGCAGCAAAAGCAGCCCAACCTGCACTGATAAGGAGGGTTTCCTTAGCAGGGGAGATGGGAATGGAAGGATTTAGAGGAAGATTCTCCTGGGGTCCTTCCGAAGCAAGTCCTGGCTGGAGGATAGAAAGTGAAAGGGAAGGGGAATCAGATCTGCGAAGGCAGTTGAATCTGTTCTAAACATTTTACTAAGCATTTTACATTCTTCATCATGTCTAATTCTAGAAACAACAGTGCCTGGAGGCATCACCACTGTCACTCCTACAGAGGCATCACCACTGTCACTCCTACAGTGGCAGAGTCTAGATTTGAGGTGAGGCTTTTCTAGCTCTCATGCCTATATGTAGGATTTTCCTCTGTCCAGATTTAGTTGCCAGTTCAGTTCAGGAAAATTTATAATGGAGGTAGAGTGCAAGGAGGAGAAGTTAAAAAAAAATTCCCATGCGTAAGAGATTTGTCTTTGCAGATTGACTCTTTTTTTTTTTTTGGTTTGATCATCTTTAATATTTATTTATTTATTTGGTTGTGCCAGGTCTTAGTTGTGGCAGGCGGGCTCCTCAGCTGAGGCAGGTGGGCTCCTCAGTTGTGGCACATGGGCTCCTTAGTTGTGGCATGTGAACTCTTAGTTGCTGCATGCATGTGGGAGCTAGTTCCCTGACCAGGGATCGAACCCACCAGGGAAGTCCCGCAGGGAACTGCGCCACCAGGGAAGTCCCACAGATGGACTCTTAGAAGGTTTAACTGTCGTTCCGTATCTCTCTGAAGGCTCATTTTACCCACAATCCACTACCAGCATCTTTATGACATGCCACTGATAGCTAGTAGAAATTCAGAATCACCTGTCAATCTGGTGATTATCATAACTTTTGCTGCACTAAATAGTGGATTAAGGAAAAGCCCTGGTTTTCAACCACTGGACCACAATCCTCTTTAAATTATATGTTTTTTATTTAAACACCTTTGCTTCAAAAATCTGCTCTGATACTTAACATAGCTTTATAGTAACAAACATTTCAACGTATTGTCTGGCTCTGCGAATTCAATTAGGGACTTCTGAGTACATCAATGCCTTTCTTAAACAACAACAACAAAAACACCTGACAGGCCCTCTGTTCTCCAAGATTCTATTTGTCTGTTTTTAAGACCCCAGAAAACCAAGTGCTAGACAGGCTCCCCTGAATACCATGATTAATTGGTTACTAAGCACAGAGTTAGTGCATGTAATTTGATCAGTTTTTTACTATTTGGTTTTCTTTGTAAGTGGCTTTACTCCTTTTAAAGAATTTCTTCCAAGCTCTTTTTCTTCCTTTTAAAAACATAAGTTCAATGACTCGTCCTTGTGTAAGGTGGGAGTTGCAGATGCCCTCTTTTGATTATAAAACACAATATACTTATTCTATTTTAGAGACCAAAGCACTCATAAGAGCTTTGTAAGTTTTTTTTTTATTTTTCTTAAAAATAGGACACTTCATGATGTGTAGGTACTTGCAAACATAAATCTCAATAGGAAAGAATTTTAAAATTAACCTATGAAATAGTCCCAGGATATGAAAAATAGCATACAATAGAGAGAGGACTGTCCCAACATTATACGAGTGTGCTCTCTTTATTCTGACCTTCGGGAACCATGGGGTGAGCTGCTGCTTCTCAGCAGGAACTCCCTGCCCAGGTCAGGCAGAGCTCGTTAGCCATTCCACAAGCCAGAGTGGATTCCCTGCCTCCCGAGATGTTCTGCCTCCCTCTTTCCCCAACATCCCTGGGATGCTTTTAGCTTATCAGCCCAATTCAGTTATATAGATATTTCTGCAAGTATGGTTAATAGATGCTTGATATCACTTTGGCTTAAAAGATTTTCTTTAGCATGAGTAATTGGTAGATCTAGCCTCTAAAATAGATTATATATAATAAAATAAATTTATATGTTTGATTTTAATCCCATTTCTGGGAACTCCTAAAACTCTTGGAATTTCCTAAGTATAAGCAATGGGAGCATCGTTTGTTATACTATTTGGTATTTTGTCTTCAGTTCCTGAAATTACTTCAGAGCATAAAGGTGAGAGGAGTATCTTGTTATACCTAACAAGCCCCTTTCAACCACACCTGAGTTTATGTTGACTCAGTGACTTTTGGAGATCCTCTAGGCCTGAGGACTAGTTCCTGGGGGGGAAACAACCAGGAGTAGAGAGTTACAACTTAGCCCCACCCGGCGACCTTTAGGGAGGGGAGGGGAGTTGGAGGTTCAATCAATCAAACAATGGCCAATGATTTAATCAATTATGCCTATGTAATGAAGCCTCCCTAAAACCCCAGAAAGATGGGGTTTGGAGAGCTTCCAGGTTGGTGACTACATGGCAGTGCTGGGAGAGCAAAGTGCTCACAGAGGGCATGGAAGCTCTGTGTCTTTTCCAACACACCTTGCTCTATACATCTCTCCATCTGGCTGCTCCTGAGTTATAATCTTTTATAATAATGAACATATGATATGAATACGACTAGATACTCATCTGAATCTACAAATATTCTCAATTACTGCTTAAATCTAACTTTGGTTTTCATTTATTGACAAGCCCTAACTTGTCTGAGCAATCTTGGGACTGCAGGCCAGGTTGGACCAAAGCTGACTGACCAAGCCTCCACGGCCAGATATTCCCTTAAAACTGAAGTCATAGTTTTAAGGTTTTGAAAACATTATCAGTAGATCGAATATTGGCTAGTAATATTCACCCTATTCAAAGTCATTAGCTCAGTGTATCATTGTTTGACTTTTTGACAGTCTTGACTTCTCCCACTCACCCCATACAATACATGGTAGAACCTCTCTCAGTTAAAATGAATTAAAGTTGTGTCTTGAGAATTTCATAAATTCACGTTAATAATCCATTTAATTTCTCTAAATCTCAGAGTGTAAGTCAATGTCGAATTTGTATTTTTCCATGGTGACACCAGTGTCTGAAAACTTACATTAGCTCAAAGGATGAGTCATCAGCCCTTCCAAGTGGTTGCTTAGAGGTACCTGATAAGCAGAAAGTCAGGGAAGCTACTGGATTTGTACCCCTGCTCACTTGATTGAGTAACTTGCTTCCTCTCCGTGCCACCCTCCTCAGCTCAACCTCTGTCAGTCAGGCCTCCTAGCTCACGTGAAAAGAAGGATGTGTTTTTCAAGGTTTTGAGTCTGGGAAATCATTTGGTCCCATTGTCCTAGTGGGTCACCTTCTTTAAACAATCCCTTCAAGCTCCCCATTTTGTTTGTTTGTTTGTTTGTTTGTTCCTCTTGTTTTTTGGAAGGAGTGCCTAATCAGCTAATCATTATTGTAGATTTCCTGAAAGTGTTTTATGTTTTGAATGTAGGTGAACAGTTACGGAGACACTGTGATTTGAAAATCAGGCAAACCTGAAAGACCTGAGAGAAACCACCTGTGCTCCCTGAATTCCAATTTGAAAATGTTGACAACAAGAAAAGAGAATCATTTTCCTCCAGCAAAGGAAGGATTGAATTTTCCCAAAGACAACAAGTTTTATAAAAAGCAAACCTTGTGAAAAATGATGGGAGATGTAGGCACTTTTAAGATGTCTCTTGATTTCCATTTAGGCCTAATCTTTTTGTTTCATTTAGCCCAGGTATGTGGGTTTGAATTATTTTGGTGACTAAATTTATAGCTATTTAAACACTTTAAAATGATTATCTTCAGAGATTATTTACTCTAACTTAGCCCATTTGTATATTGTAACTCGTTATTTCGTTGTGTTCTTTAGTTTTGTTTTGTTTTTTGGACTAGGGATTTTTTTTTTTTTAATCAAAGAAACAATAAAAGGCTTGGGCCTCTTTAGAAAAGAACAGCATAAGTGAGGGCTCCCTTCGTTAGGTTGTATGTGATGGTGTGAGTTTAAATGTTAGATTTTCTATCAACATCCAGGTTTGAGAACATGTTTCCTCTCTGGGCATCATGGTAGGATGGACCCCCATCTGTGATCTCCTCTACCCAGAGAGAATTGAAGTGTAGCTAAAGAGAATCAAACTAATGAAAAACAGGAGTTTGGTTGCTGGACTATGTAGAAAAAGGTGGAGTCTTAAAAAAAATAATTCTCCCGCCAAGACAGTATTGAGGGAAACTCGTTATTTTCCGTCTGCCTATTTCTTATTCTCAGTGTGAAGTGAAAGCAAAGTTTTAAAACTTTTCTCCACTGCAAAGAAAATAGATTTCAGAAAATCCCTATCTCGAAAATAAAGGAATTAAGAATTATCTGGCTGTGAGGATCTGGCCCCAGCAAATCCCTATCTCGAAAATAAAGGAATTAAGAATTATCTGGCTGTGAGGATCTGGCCCCAGCTTGACTTCAAGCAACAGCTTCATTGCTTTGCATGAAGATGTGCATGAGAATTAGGCTGCTCTGATCAGCCAACACGCTGAGTGACTTGACATTTTAATAAATAAATAAGTATTCAAACCGTCATAAAGTCTCCTTTGAAATTATAAACATGGGAAACTTTATGAGATGCAAGTGGGTGTTAAATGGTCCAGCAAAGCAAGGGCTGAGCAGTTGGTGGGCTTTGAAATTGGAAGATTTGAAACTGGGAGATTTAATATTGGGAAAATTGGGGGAAGTTTTTGGGAAAATTAAATCTACCAAAAGACCATCTTTATTTATATCAAAGGCTTCTGTTTCTTAAAATTTCTAAATTTAGCCCCCTAGTTTGGAAATACAAAGAGATTTGAATTTATTTTTTTCAATTGACTCATGATTAACATACAATACTATATTTGTTTCAAGTATAAAATATAGTGATTCACTATTTTACACATTATGAGATAATTTCCTTTGTCCCCCTGCCTGCACCCCCCTGGCATCCACCCGTTTGTTCTCTGTATCTGTGAGTCTATTTCTGTTGTGTTTTGTTTGTTTGCTTGTTCTGTGAATTTCATGTTTATACAACCAGCATGCATAGGCTACCGTTTAATATTATGGTAACTTAAAAAACTCATTTAAGCAAAAACAACTATTTAGAAAGTTTAACTTTTACTTTAAAAAGATACGTAGGACTTCCCTGGTGGTACAGTGGTTGAGAATCCGCCTGCCAAGGCAGGGAACACGGGTTCGATCCCTGGTCCAGGAAGATCCCTCATGCCACGGAGCAACTAAGCCCGTGAGCCACAACTACTGCGCCTAGAGCCTGTGTTCCGCAACAAGAGAACCCACCGCAATGAGAAGCCTGTGCACTGTAACGAAGGGTAGCCCCCAATTGCCGCAACTAGAGAAACCTCGCTTGCAGCAACAAAGACCCAACGCAGCCAAAAAAAAAAAAAAGATATGTAAAAGTTATTCTGTGTATGTTAATGTGTGATACCCAGGAAATTACTAATTGGTAGTTAGTTCAATTTAACTAATTAGATGTTTACTCAGTGGCTATATGTGCCTAGTCCAGGTTATGCGCTATTAGAAAAATTAACATTATGTATGTTGTCCTATCTATGCTTCCTGGGAAGCAAGATATTGGAAATAATTTGGTGTGGAAACACTTTTCTCAAAGCACTGGATAGACAGCATGTATTAAAGTCCCATATTGATTTTGATCAAGTACTAATGTGTGGCAGAGACTAAGCAGTAGGGATAGTTGGGACCTGAAAAGTTTGTGTTATAAGAAAAGATAAAGGTCGACAGTAAAGATGACTTAAGAATATTTGGTAGAATAATTGTTAGAATTTTGGTTGGTAAAGATAGTTAAGGAAGAGTTAGCCAGGGCTTTCCTGGTGGCGCAGTGGTTGAGAGTCTGCCTGCTGATACAGGGGACACGGGATTGTGCCGCGGAGCGGCTAGGCCCGTAAGCCATGGCCGCTGAGCCTGCGCGTCCGGAGCCTGTGCTCCACAACGGGAGAGGTCACAACAGTAAGAGGCCCGAGTACTGCAAAAAAAAAAAAAAAGAGTTAGCCAGATCATGGCAGAGAAGAAGCACCAGTGAATTCATGAGTTATTTCCCTGATTATCATTTTTCAAAGCATACCTGTATCATGCATCTGCTACTAGTCAGGTTAATGGATCAGTTAATATGTCTTAATGACTTGTAAATAGTAGACTATTCCCGTCTCAATATGTATATTATCCTAGTGGTTGGCTTGCTTAATAAGCAGCTGCTTTTTCTCACCAAGGGCTGTTAGCATGTGTAGCTGGTATTTCTGTACAGTAGCTCTCTCTGTACTTTTGACAGGCTACATAATTTGTATGGTCCAGTGCAAAATGAAAACGGGGTCCTTCTGTTCAAAAATGAAGAATTTCAAGATGGTTACAACAGAGCACGAAACCTAAGTATGGGGCCCTTCTAAGTAAGTGGTCCTGTACAACCATACAAGACACACACTCATGAAGCTAGTCCTGCTGATGGGGAAAGCCAAATCAGTGTAAATGAACTATGATTAAGGCAAAACCTCTACATCAAGGCACAGTCAACTAGTGTGCTGATCATAGATGAGCAACCAGTTAACGGTCATATATATATACACATATATACATACATGTATATATGTGTAAATACATATTTATAACATAAGTTAACATATTTTAACAAATATACATATATAAATATATATATATGATTAAAATATGTAAAATATAATTCTGAAAAACTCTGATGTGATAGCCTTGGGTGAATAAACTAGAAGAAGGTCACTTGTCACCATCCATAAATCATGTTATGCATCGTGTGAGATATCATTCAACAAATATTCTCTGAGTCTCTGTTCTGTGCCAGATACTTTTTTGCGGTGTGAGGATGTAACAGAGAACAGAATAAACAGAGTCCCTGCTCTCAGAGAGCTTTCATACTACTGAATTTTGGAAATTTTGACTGATTTGCTCAGTCTTTACTTTGTAGTTTTGCTTTCATGTTGAAACCCCTGGCGTTCCTGCCTCTATTCAGACCGGAAGCAAACGTATCAAAACTTGGTTATTCTTGTCACTGTTTAGAACTGAGTAGAAGCAGGACTCTCTGGAAAAGAATGTGCTGAAAGTTTGTCTTTGAGTGGTTTCCAAGCTGATGACACTCCTAGGAGCACTTCCCCTGAGGCCAAAAGTCTCATTTACTATCAGCGATTCACAGGGAAAGAATACAGCCCACTTATCTTTGGTGAGAGGACAGCTCTGATGATACTGAGTGACACAGGATTGCCCTTAGAGTCCACAGCATCTATCTTACAAAAATCAACAACCCTTGCTTTTCCCCTTTCCAAAGAATTTACTGGTCTGGTTTGGCCTTTATGTGCCACATTCCATTCCAGAAGCCCAGCTCAAATGTTCTCAAGGTCTGACCAGAGATTTCTCCTCCTCTCCCCGGGCTGGTACAACTTGACCGCTGCTTGACATCAAGGTCAACTGGAGACTGGGAACAGTTATGTAACTGCATTATAAATTGAATTAGAGCTGTACATGAGCCCAGACCAAGTAACCAGGGCAGCTCCAGGCAAGAGCAGCAACGTGTCCCCAGGAGACAGCATTGGAGGAATCACTTTATGAGGAAAGGAAATAATGTATCACAGGCAAAAAATAATCTCTCCCCAGTCCCTCCCAAGTCTGGGCAGGCTGCTGCCCTGTCGAGTGAGGAACAAGAAAGAGGCACTGAGTGCAGAGAGAGCTGGTAGCAGTGTGGCAGTGGGTATTGAAGAAGCACCATGCATAATACACACACACAGAATGAGAGAAAGAAATCAGTTTTAATATCAGAACAGACGCCACCCATACAGGAGAACTAAGAAGGCTTACTCATGGGGAGGGGAAAAGCTTCTGGGTGTCATCTGTGCTCTGGAGGATGGGCAGGAGAGCTTACTGCAGGACAGTCCCCCTGCTACCAGGGACCAGTTGTTCTAGAGAGAATATGTGCACACAGGTCTTAAAGGCTGGGGCTGAAAACTCTTTTGATGCTTCTGATGACCCAGGACCTTCTCCCCCAAAGTAAGATGTCGTACTAGAGAGAGGGGAAAATAGTAGCTGGGCTTTTTTTTTTTTTTTTTTTTCACAGGCGAATGAATACAGAGGTAACTTTTGAAGTGATAAAAGGTGCTGGGACCGTATTATGACCTTGGTCTATGCTACTAGCATGACCATCTTCAGAAACAAATGAGGAGAGGCAGAATACTGTAAAGCTGAAAGCTTGAACTGTGTAGTCCACTGATGGGACCTAACCCGTACTCTCATCTCTTACTAAGTGCTTGACATGTGGCCAGGTTCTTAAATCCCTTCTAATCTCCAGCTTAGGTAATTATCGTACCTACCTCAAAGGGCTTTTGTGAGATTCAATGGAGTCAAATGCAATAGTGTTTGAAAATTACTCACATGGAGACTTGAAAATACTAACAAAAATAGCTAATAATTATTGAATGTTTTAAATGGCTTCTATGTATTAATCCATTTAATTCTCACAGTAATCCTGTGAAAGACACAGAGAGGTTTAGTAAATTACTCAAGTTTGCACATCTAGTAAGTGTCAGAGCCAGAAGTTGAACCCAGGCAGTAGCTTTCCCATTCATCTTCTAACCTAGGATGTGTTAACGAAGGGATTGGGGCTCATGAAGTTATATATGTATAAGAAGTAGTAGGTTTTTATACAGCGCCTCAGAGGTGTTTATTGCCCATGTATATTTTCCACTAGAATCAGTGTTCTGTAGACGTTCCCTCTGAATGTGTGCCGAGGTGGCCGTGTTTTCACATGTAAGTGTGAGCAGAGGATGTTGCTCTTTTGCTGTATCCCTGGAATAGGGCAAAATGACTATCAACGTATAGTAATTTAGGAGGCCATATGGCACAGTTGTTAAGTGCATGAACTCTGCTGTCAGATTGCCCAGGTTTTCTTCCCAATACCAGCAATTATTAGCTCTGTGCCTTGGACAAGTCACTACACGTACCCAGCCTCAATTTTCCTTACTACAGAAAGGGATAGCGTACTAGTACTTACCTCCTGGGCTTGTAGTTAAGATTAGATCCGTTCGTACATGTAAAAGGACTTAGCACAGTACTTGGCAAATCTTAACTGTTCCATCAGTGTTGACTGTTATTGTTGATTTTTCTGCCATTCACCCTGCCAGGCCCAGGGATACAGCAGTGACAGGTCAGGCCGCTGCTCTGATGGTTTTTCCGTGAAACCAAAAACCAAGTAAATAAACAACAAAAACGTAGATTGTGAAAAGTGTTATTGAGGGCAATATACTACAGACTAGCTGAGAAAATGGCTCTCTGAGGTGGTGACAGTTAAGCTGAGGCTTGAGGAATCAGTGGTGAGCAGGGGACAGAGTACCCAGAAGAGGAAAAGTAAGTGCAAAGTCCCTGAAGCAAGAAGGAACTCACCACATGCAAGAAACAAAACGAAAGCTGTGGTGGTTTGAGAACAGTAACAGGGGCATTGGCCAGGCTGGAGCCAGGGCTCACCTAGTTCTGGTGAGTAGAGGAAGGCAACGTCCCATCTCCCTCAATTCTGTTTTCATCCATTGATTGACATTGGGCCTGAGGAACATCCTGGAACTGAAACCTGTTTGCCTATTGGGATTCAGTCACCAAATGTGTCAGCTTATTGAAGCGGCCCCAACGAAGGAAGAAAATCTTTAAAAAGTGGACCCAAACCAGTAGCGAGCCAGAGTACTGTAGGAGACTCACGGTTCCAGGTTAAATATGATAAAGGACCCCATAAGCCATCTTGACCCAGGTACCCTTGTGTTGTGTTTGCTCCCCTGGAAGAAAGGTGTGAGTGTCCACTGAAAGAAATGCAGCATTAAGTACAACTGTGGCTATTGGGACTCAGATATCCTTACTGGGAACCCCTCCCTAGCACCATGCTAGGCTTAAAACTGAAGTGCTCCCTTGTCACTTTGTGAGCCCTAAGGCACAACCATCATCCAGTTTCTCCACCATGGGCACCATGAATGGGAACCATGGATTTACAGCTCTGTGAAAGGGGCCGTCACAGTGTGAATACAGTTTTAAGAACAAGTTTTAACTTCAGAGACTCCAAAGTACTGGTTTGGCTAGCCAGCATTGGCAAGAGATAGCAGAGTCTGATTCGGGGGCACGTGCTCATCCCCATGAATTCCTGGAAATATTTAGACTGGCCTTCTCACACTTCAGCAGGTGGGAGTTTAGAACCACCATACACATTGGTATAGTAACATTAAAAAAGTGGTCACATTTCAGACAATTTTAAATACATCTGTATATTCATATTTGAACCGAGAATCATTAGATAGGTGAACCCTATCAGGCCATCTCATTTCCCTTTGAAAACAAGTGATTTTCTAATCTCACCTTCAATTTGTTTCCTTATTGGACTTCCTAGGAAGCGATAACGAGAGAAGAAAAGCTGATGTTCAGAAAGTAGACCAGAAGCATGAGAGCCAAGGTCTCAGTCTCTCATCTGAGTTAGATGGAGATGGCCAGAGGGGGTACCACTTTGCTTCTGGTAGATGCCATCCCAACACTCCACTCAACTCCTACACTTGGTTTGTGGCACCACATCTAAGATGAGTTTAACATACCTGACATGGTGTGGAGACACGTTTTATTGCTCTTTCTTCAAAAATTGCTTCTCTGGCATCATTTACCAGGTACTCCTGGTCCCTAGACTTCAATGGCTGTGCTTTCCCCCAGAGACCAGTACCTGATGATTAGATTACATTATTTGATTTTTGAGAGTTGAGACTGCTTAAACGATCTTGATCAAGTAATGTTTGCTTGATACACTTTACACTGTACTTACAAGCCCCTTTCATTTCTTTTTTGACCTTCTCGAATACCATATGAGAAGGGAAGACAAGCAAGTATTATCCTTATCCAATGGATGAATAAAATTTACCTTCAAAAAGTTAAGGGACATGCTCAAAATCTTGCTACTAGGAAAAGGCAGAACCAGAACTTGGCTCTAGATTTTCTGCTCAAACTTCTCTATTTTTTGCATAGAGTTAAGACACTTTTCATCTACCCAATGCAAACGACCACCATCATTCCCCTAGGAACTGCCCGAGTTTCTCATGGCAAATGCCACTTAAAGATACTTACATTTTATTCTCAACCTCTCATCTTCCTCCTCCTTTCCAAAATGGAAAGGAGGTCACCTTGCTGACCACTAGACATGACATAATGCAGAAAGCTCAGAGCTGGAGATTTGGAAATTAGGAGATTCACCCTTTTCTACAGGGCCTTCACAAATGCCACAAATAAAGTACAGGACGGCTTATTTTTCTGAGAGGAACTTACAGTCTAATCTTCTCATTATTTGGGGGCCTAATGAAGCAAACTCCCTCTGCAGTTGTCTGAAATGCTGGCCCGTGACGGGCTCTGCAGGGGTAAACAGCGTCCAGCAAGCCACACCACTCTCAGAGTATGTTTTCTCATCTGTGAATCATCAGGTCCTAAACTGAACTGAAGCAACGCATGTGCAATCAGTTCTTACATTACTGCTCCCCTTTGCCCCAGGTTTGGTCTTTTTCCCAGTCTGTAGTCCCTTCCTGGCTCCAGACAGACAACTCCAGGAAACTCCAGGTACCCCCTCCCCCATCAATGCCCTGTCTAGGCCCTACAGATTTCAACCCTGAAACAAAGTAGGAAAAGCCATGGAGACATGTTAAATGTGACACTGCCACCTGTGGCGTTTTCTTTTTTTTTAAATTTTCAACAGGGCTTGAATATACAGTTAGAGCTTAATTGGACAATAACTTTTCTCTCTCTGTAGGATCCTAGCCAGTGCTTTGAGCAACAAGAAGGCAGTTCATTGCCAAGTTTGTGTGGTGATTTAGGGGTAAGTGGGAGAAGGGGAAGAAAGGCCAAGTATCATAAGGTGTGATTTAATTTTTAAAATGCTTAGGCTGCTTTTTATAAGAATATCCATTTAACTGGATTTCTTTCTTACTGACAAAAGAGGCAATTGCTATATATAAAATAAATCTGATTAAAACTCCTTCTCTTTTTCTGTCAAGGTGAAGGATACAGACCCCAGGAACAACACACATTTGGGTTCCTAGTGTGTGCAAATGATTGTTTATGGGACATTGGACCCAATGTCAAGACCCACAGAAAGCTCTTGTGCTGCCCTGTAAAAGTAGAGAGAACAGGGCTTCCCTGGTGGCACAGTGGTTGAGAGTCCGCCTGCCGATGCAGGGGACATGGGTTCGTGCCCCGGTCTGGGAAGATCCCACATGCCGCGGAGCAGCTGGGCCCGTGAGCCATGGCCGCCGAGCCTGCGCGTCCGGAGCCTGTGCTCCACAACGGGAGAGGCCACAACAGTTAGAGGCCTGTGTACCGCCAAAAATAAAAAAAAAAAAAAAGTAGAGAGAACAGAAAGCTTTTCCTGAGGCATAAAAAGTTTATTTTCTTTCTTATTCTCTTTCACAGTGGTAGCTATTACTTTGTCATTTTCTTGGCATTTTGTTGGCAGCCAAAAATGACGGAAATAATATCCCTTGCTTACACTGTTTAGTTCCGATTCATTTTGTTTAGCTCAAGTTGCCTCGTACGGTAAAGGCAGCAGCTGCTAGACCTTGTGCAGAGGTCTAAACCAGAGCAAGTTCTCTGAGCAAGTCCTTAAACAGAAAGGCAGAGCAAGTTCAAACCCTTCCCTTTCCTTTATCCTTAGCAGGGTTTTTAGAAGGCAGAAAATAGCAAGAAATGAATACAGCTTTAGTGATTATCATTGAAGTCTTTTCTCCTCAGTGTCCAACTGAGTAAACAACCTCCGTAAAGCCAGTGAAGCACCGTTTCGTACAGTCGTATCTGCGCGATGCTATTTGGACAGCGGGTCATCACGAGTCACGGACACAGGTCAGGGTATGGGGTCTGAGATAACGAAGTGTCTGAGGATGGATGCAGTCTCCCAGATCTGGGGCAGGTGTGAGGAGTCGCCAGGAGCCAGGGACCATTAAGTCGATGGCTTAATCAAAACATGGAGTCAGAAATCCAGGCAGGGACACAGAGGTCTGGGCATGTGCCCAGTCATCAAGAGAAGTGGTGGCCTTTAAACCAGGAGGCACAAGTGCCAACAGACAAGACTGCTGAATCTGGGGACCCGGGGTAGCCAACAGATAGAAGCCAGCAAATGCGACATGAGAGAGGCTTAGCTTCTATGTGAGAAGCCACTTCTCTGCAGCCAGAGGACGTTCATATGCTGCTTCTGTTAAACAGAGAAGCATTAGCCTTGTGCAGCTTGCCTAGAGCCTTCAGATGCAGACAAGCAGATGGGATCACTGATGTGGGTTATAGTATTGGGTGGAGAAATGCCTTCCTGAAAATGTAAAGCACCAATTCGTGCTCTCTTTGTTTAATGAACTTAGTAACTAAGTTATGGAGAAATCTAAATACTAAAATATCGTGGCTTGCTTTGAATGCGGCCCTTTTTTCAGGTGAGAAAAGCTGAGACCAGATAAATGCACTGACTTACCCAAGGAGGCTGAGTCAGGAACAGAATATACGGCTTGGAATCCACTGATTACTCCATTATTTGGCACTACTTAAGGCTTGAGTCGCTAGGTTAATTCTGTGAACCCAGAATCCTTTAGGATCTGTGTCTAAAGAAGGGTTCTCCTCTGGTCGGAAGGTTTTCCGTTTATCTCTGAAGGGTTTATTTTTCACTTGGTGGGAAGCCAGGGTGGGAGATCCCCATCACCAACGCCCTCATTCCCATGGATCCAAGCACACTTTAGGGCGTTCCTAGGCCTATAGCAGGAAGGCTGGCATAGAGATCCTACGAGTTGTGCTCAAGACAGTTTGAGCTCCAAGACAGTTTGAGCTCCAGACGTCATGGGTGCTCCACTATTAGAGAAAGCGGTAGAAAGTGTCCCAGGCACAGCATGTGCCGTCTGGACAACTGATAGGAATAACAGATAAACTTTCGTAGTTGTGAAAGTGATTATGATCTTTCAAGATAGTCAGTTATGTGCAGCTAAAGAGATCTAGAGGTAGTTGTGGGTGATATTGAGTGATGAAATAATATGAATGTAGTAGTTTTATGATATGAGAGTAGTAGTTTTTTTTTTTTTTTTTTTTGCGGTACGCGGGCCTCTCACTGTTGTGGCCTCTCCCGTTGTGGAGCACAGGCTCTGGACGCGCAGGCTCAGCGGCCATGGCTCACGGGCCCAGCCGGTCCGCGGCACGTGGGATCTTCCCAGACCAGGGCACGAACCCATGTCCCCTGCATCGGCAGGCGGACTCTCAACCACTGCACCACCAGGGAAGCCCAGAGTAGTAGTTTTGATTAGAAGAAGGAGGAGACATGCAGTGTCTAATTTATACATAATGGGTTAAAGAAGCTAAAATTTATTTTTGGCCTAGGAATGGATGACTCTGTGAGGGCAGAGATGGGGTGTGTCTTTTTCCTCACTTCATGCTCAGTGTCTTGCTCTGTACCTGGCCCTGCAGGGATGTGCTGTTATTAACATTATAGGATTGAATGCACTGATGGCCTTGACCCATGACCATGCTGCGGAGGATGTGCGATTGAATTTTGTCCCACTGGGTGACAAAGTCTGGAGCCCAGCCTTGAGATAAGCTGTGGTTTGGCACTCGTCCATTCCAACCTCATTTATTTTTTTGAGGCAGGCAGTTTTTGCCTCATTGATTTTCACTGCTCATCAAGTTCCATTAGCCTACTCATTAGTGACGGCTTCATTCCCTCCCCACATATTCAGTCTCCTGAGTGACACTTCTTTGTGTCATTAGCACTGACCACGATTGCTGGGTATCAGTGGAACGTGGCATTACCAGCAGGGCCTGCTGGCTGCAAGTAACACCCTCCTCTGTCACATTGATACCCACAGGAAACAGCAGTTTCGATGACAAAGGACTAAGAGCATGGGCTTGTGACACTGACACTTAGAGTTCTAGTCTCTCTCTCTCTCTCTCTCTCTCACACACACACACACACACACACACACACACACACACTCTTTTTCCCTGGAATGGTACTTCTGCATTACCTCAGGTACTTCCAACTCACTTGCCTAAATATGAACACATTATCATAACCCCAAACCTTTTCTTGCTCCTGAATCCATTTTTCCACTAGAACCACTCTTGACCCATCAGCCAAACTAGAGGCACAGACTCATCTTTGACTCGTTGCTTTGCTCTTCCCCACATCTCATCAGGCACCAAGGTCTACCCCCCGTTCCAGAGTAGCAGCTCTTGGACCCTCCGCTTCTCTCCTTTGCCACTGCCATTGTTGTAGTATAGCCTCTGTTGTCTTTCACCTGGACTTCACTCCAACTGCTTTTCTGGCCTCCAGATATTTTCATCCTTCCAACCCCTCTTCTCCAGGGAACAGGGAGGGTGCAGAGTATCTGTGGGAAGGTTAAGGGAAGACAGACTCCTGGCATGGAAGAGAGAATGCTAAGAGCAAACATTTTTTGAGAACATTTATTGAGCACTTCCTATGTGCCAGGCACTGATTTATTAATATTTACATGACCTTACTTAATCTTCACAAAAACCTAAACGTAGGTAGTATAATTATCTTTATTTTACAGGTAGGAGAAATTGTATGTGATGTATAGATCCCATCACTAGGAAGTGGCAGAACTGGAAACCAGATTCATCTGACTCCAAAGTCCACACCATTTCCATGACAGCCTCCTACCTTTCTAGTTGCTCTAGACCAGAGGTTCAGAATCACCTCGAGGGCTTGCTGAAACACAGATTGCTGAGCCCCACCCCCAGAGTTTCGGAATTCCTAAATCTGCGGTGAGGTTGCAAATTTGAGAATTTGCATTTCTAACAGGATCCCAGGTGATGTTGATGCTGCTAATGCGGACCGTGCTGGGAGTCATCGCTCCAGGCGGCGTTCGTTTGGAGCCCTTTCTCCTTAGCCACAGCGCACGCGGTTCAAAACTCAGATGTCAGACTGGTTTCATATCCTGGAATTGTGCCTGTGTCTGTGGGCCACCAGATTTAGCCTCCCCAAGCCTCCATCACCTCTTCTATAAAATGGGGATTTTTGAGGACTGCAAATCATGTATATAAAGCTCGGAGCTCTGCACCTGGTCCAGAGAAAAACTCAGTAAATACTAGCTGTTTATAAGTATCTCAAGTGAGCCCTTTTCGTCTGTTTCTGCCTTTTTGCTGTTTCTCTCTGTCTTAGACACTTTGCACTTGATGTTCCTTAGATTTGAAATGCTGTTCTCCAGGTTTTTGCATGGCTCACTCCTCACCGTTCGGGTTTCATCTGAAATGGACCACCTCAGAGGCTTGGAGCCTAGATGAGGGAGCCTCCAAGCACAGTGAGCATTGTTCGTTTGGTAGTAGATTTTTAAGTAGTGATCTAATTTCTAGAATGATTACAGAACGGTTCAGGCTTTCTATTTTTTCGACAGTTTTAAGTTTTGGCTTTTAAGATAGTGATCCACCTTTCCTAAGTTTTCAAATTTATTGGCATAAACAAATTCATTGTACGATGTTAATATATTTTTAATCTCCACCCCTCAGTGTTGTACCCCTTTCACGTCTAAAATTTTTTGCACCCACCTTCTCTGCTTTTTTGTTGATCGTTCTTGCTGAGTTTTGTCTATTAAGTCCTTAAAAAAAAGAAACTTTTTGGTATTATCTTTGTTTTCCATTTATTTCTGTTTTTTTCACCTTCATTGGATGCTTAGATCTTTATCAGTGCCTTTCCATTTCTTCTGTAAACATTTAAAGCTGTAAATGTCTCTTGAATTTCACATATCTCACTCTCATGGTGGTTGGCTTCCAACGCGTCTTTCAATATCTTTGAGCTCCTTGAGCAACTTAAATCTGTTGGAATTCACAAGGACCTCAGTTCACACTGAGCAGAGGGTTTTCTTTGGCTTTGGCCAGGTGCCCCGGGCAATCACCATCCTGTGTTAATTTCTCCATTTAGGGGTTTTCCAGATCACGCAGGTGGTACAAATTTAAACCTCAAACCCACGCAAGGGCAGGGCTATGTTGATAAATTCTCGCGAGAGACCATTATTTGCTTCCTCCCGGATTGAAAACCAAGGCAAGAGTTCTCTCCTCATCCCCTTCGGAAGGTAGGTGGAATGTTTTTCATCCCACCCTTTCACTGAGTGTCAGAGGCCTTGAATTTGCTGACTTTTCAGTTCTCATGCTCCGCTGTCTCCTCTAACCCCGAAGCCGTGAAAACGCCATATTGGTAGATGGCTTCGGAGATTCAGTGCTAAGTGTTATTTTAAATAATCGCTTACTTTTATATTTGGTCTCTAGGGAGCTTCCTTACTTTCTTTCTAGTTTGGCTATATGTTACAGACGAGAAAAAATGGTATTCTTTCCAAACTGTGTTATGTATTGGGTTATAAAAAAAAAAAAAAAAGGCTGTTTTCAGACTAGTCAACCATATTACCAGAAAGTGAAGTAACCCTAGTCAGTCTTCAGCATATGATTGTCTTTTATGTTCTCTATAGTACTCATCAGTACCTGAATTTATTTTATTTATCTATGTGTTTATTTTCTGTTCCTCGTCTCCTAGTTAAATGGGAGTAATTTGATGCCTGGGAGTCGGCTTTGTCCACTGGTGTGTGGTCAGTGTGAACAGTTGCTGGAGGTGTCAGGGTGGCCAACTGATCTAAGGTGCCAGACACAAGCTCTGCTTCTTTGTATAGAACAGTCACTGGCATTGAGTGAGACAATCAAAATTTGTTGATTGACCTACAAATAAATTATGTATTAAAGAATGTATAAATATAAGTATTCACACAGTAGACTGTATTCTATGCAAACTTTTAAAATAATTATATTCAGTCATTAATATGAAAAATAATATCATGAGATATTAAGGTAGAAAAGTAGATTTTAAAATAGCATGTGTAATATGACCCCCATTGTAAAATATATGTGGGCTTGAGTGTGTTCATTGTATGCGTGTTCGTTTAAAACTACCTGGATGGATATACGATAAAAGTTAACTGTTTATTGCTAGTTAGTAGGATTTTACAAAATTTTTCTTTTATCCTAATGTTTTATACTGAGCACAAATTTTTATAATCAGACGAGTGGAAAGAAACATCTTTTAAAATTCTAGGGTATTTGTTTCCTAAGGTTCAAGGTGCATATTACAGGTAAAGCTTCATTTTGTCTTTCTTCCTAAGGACTCAGCTTTATATTTGTTTCTACTTTTCTTGAAAGCAAAAATAGGCCATTTTCAGGCTCAGTATGTTTTCTTTAACAACATTAGTATCTCTTTTTCTATACACAAAGTTAGAGTAAGGTTATGCTGGAAGTCAGCTCAAGTCTGTTCTAGATTTGATACTTTATCAACTTTGTCTTGTTTCTTGTTTTGTGGGAAGAAAGGACACCATATGTACCACTCTGACCTGGTGCGAGGAAAAGGACATCATAGGGCCTTTTTCTCCTCCACCACGGCAGTTTTTGTCAGCATACATCTTGACTCTATTATATTCTGAAGCTGGGTATCGCCTATCTTTGTTTGAAGAATAGCCAGAAATACTATAATTAATCCCTTTCCATTTCAGCTGCTTACAATTTACATCAATGATAAAGTTGGGAGCTGGGGACACTGTGTAAGAGTCAGCTTCTGCCCTTCAAGCCCATAGACATGTTTAAAAAATACAGTAACAACATGGTGTCATAAGTGTTATGTGTGAAAGACTTTCAGAATTCAGAGAAGGTGCTTGATGGAAAAATGACGATGAGGCAATAATCTCCCTACTGTTTATTTTTCAGCCTTTTCCACCACGCTTAGCATTTTTGCTCTAGCCACATTCTATTTCTTATATTTTTCCACAAACATCAGGCCATGTATTATGTTCTTATTTCTACTTGTACTCTCTACCAGGAATCTCCTTTTCCATTTTCCAGGCAAATTCCTACTTAACCTTTAGAGTTTGGATCAGGCATCAGCTCCTTCAGGAAACTCTTCCTAACAGCCCCTCCCCAGGCAGGCAGGTTCTATGCATTCACTCAACAAGCATTTATTGAGCACCTACTATGCACTAGTCTCTGTGCCAGATCTAGAAAGGCAGTGATGAAAAGAAAAGTTATATCCTGTGCTGGGAGTTCTTACATCCTAACGAGGGAGACAGGCGATGAACAAAAACAAACAAGCCAACAAGTAAAAGAGAGACAGTCTGTTATCATTGGTATGAAGAAAATAGGCCTGGGGTTCTGAGAGAACTGCTGACTTGGAGATAGAGGAGGGTGTGGTCATGCACAGATCAGGAAAGAGTGTTCTTTGGGGGAGGGAGCAACGTGCACAAAGCCCTCTGCTTGCTCTTGCAGTTCCCAGTATTACTCTGTAGTTTTGCCTTTATCTGTTGTAACTCTCAGCTTATGGGTCTCTCCTGCGAAGCTGGACCTTGCCTTTCCTGGGGAGAATGCGTCGTTCATCTTGGAGTCTCCGCTGCTGGGAGCCTCTCACATTATCATGTTCAGTACACGCTTGAATGGCCAGGTGGATAAATGGATGGGTGAAGGGAGAGGTAAAGAAGGAGGGCAGAGCCATTTGAGTGGCTTCACAGATGAAGTGACACTTAAATTGTTTCTGGAGAGAGGAAAAGGATTTTTTTCTTTCAGAATGGGTAGGCAAGGCACCCCAGGCAGAGGCAAAAGAATTTACAAAGGTAGAGAATTTCAATACATATTGAGTTCAGGGAACAACACATCCTTGCCTAGTGAAGAGGAAGTGGTAGAGGAGGGAAAGTTAGAGATAGACAAGAAGGCTGGCCCCATCAGGAATGACCTTGTGTCATTTTATGGGAGGTAATGCTGGACTGCCCAGGTACTGAAAAACTATTACATATGTTACTCTGATGATTGTGTAAGTTAAGGTAACCTTACCTGCTAAATGCCCAACATCTTAGTAGCTTTTGAGATTTGAAGTGTTTTCCTCTGGCTGATAAATGAAGGTATTTAGCAGATAGTCTCTCAAGATGTGAGGCAGGGACCCAGCCGCCTTCCACCTTGCAGCTCCTTCAGTTCCGCAGTTCAGAGTCCTTTGCTTCCATCCAGCCAACTGGGAAAGGGAGAGAGGGGAAGAGAGGAGGTGTGATTGGGCCTGTCCCAAACTGAACAGATCTGTGTCAATTCTGCCCGCATTCTATAGGCAAGAATTCGTTCCCAAGGTCACACTTAGCTGCAAGGAAACCTGGAGTATATGGTCTAGCTATGTGCCCAGGAGAAAGAGGATGTGGGTTTGATGAATACTTTGCCAGTCCTTACCACATTTGTCAAATGCAAGACGTGGTTATCCTGGACCCTCATGTAAGAAGTCAAGTCAGTCTCTGAGCATGTGGGCGGCTCTCTAGCAGTGATTCCAAGTGACTAATTACTCGACTTTCTCCTCCTCAGACTACTGCCTAAGGATAGTTAGGCCACTTTCAAGAAATCAACCCCTGTTTAACATATATTTCCTTGAAGAGAATTCAAATACTTAATTTGATATTGTGACTCCTACATTGTGTTTTTTTTTTTTTTTAATGACCACACTATGGTTCCATTAATACCAACGAGGAGCTGGAAGAATGAACTCGGAAGTATTGGCAGTCACTATAGCAATGCCAATAATCCTGAAGTGTAGGAGCTTCTTTCTAACATGTTTTCCCACATCAACAGAAATAAATATATAAATAAGTTTTTCATCAAATAATTCTGGGAGACACATTTATTCTGGGTTATTAATTTTTAATTATTTTTAATTTAAACTCTTTAAGAAGTGTAACTTCTATTTGTAATCAGAGGGTCAACAGAAGAGAGAACAAGTGAAAAACAGAATACTAGATGGTGGTAATGTTCCCTGGACTCACGGTTTCTCTGTTGGAAACCAGATTTTTGCTACGTGGTAATTTTGATCATCTGATGCTAAGGTGCATACCCATTTGTGTAGTGGAAATTCCTAGCAAGGTAGAGAATACGTTCACCCAACACCTCCACACCCACACTGCCCCCCACCGCTACCATTCCTTCTGCTATAATCTCATCTTCTAGCTTCACCAGCAAATGAAAGCAATTAAGTACATGAGGGGAAAGAATAAATAAGAAAATCAATTTTGTTGTTACCTTGTGGCTGTTGTGTCTCAAGTATACCTTCAACCCTCTTGTGAATATTCATCTCTGACTGTGAACGGTTTCTGGGCAGAAGTGTTCTTCTTACCTGTGCTCTGGGTGCTGAGTGTGGTTCTTGGCTGGAGCCCAGTGAGAGAAGGCGGCAGGAAAATGGCAAGCAGAAAAGGAAATATTGAAAGGCAAAAGCATGTCCAGTATGCTTAAATTGGCATTGAAATCTAGACCTTAGAAAGGTACATCGCTAAGAAAATTAACGAGTTCTCCAAGTTAGGATATTTTGTCTTTGAAATGGGAACTCCTTCTCCAGCATTATATATATAGTTTATATAATAATGTTGTCATTCTGGAACTCTGAAAGAAGACTGGCTTTGATCAGGAGTGTTTGGGAGTGGACTCCGTAAGACCAGTTTATACATATTGAACTTGAAATGTCTCTAGGAATTCAAGAGAGTATTTCACGTAGGCAGATGGATATATGAGCTGAGGTATCTAGCTTGGAGATACAAATTGGTGCTTTGTTTGCAAACGGGGATAACTGAAGTTATTAGCTTAGATGATATTTGAGAAGAAGAAAGCATTGAAGAATAGAAGGGAGCCGAGTACACAACCTAAAGAAATTCCAACATTTCATGGCAGGTTAGCAGAGAATAAGCCTGCAAAGGAGACAGAGAAGAAGCATCCCATTAGTAAGAGAAAAGCCATGAGAATATTAGATCCCACAAGTCAAAGTAAGAAAATGTATAAAGGAGCATGTTGTCAAAAGTTCAGAAGCTGCTGAAAGGTCAGATAAGATAAGAAATAAAAAATATTCCTTGGCTCTAGAAACAAGTAGTCACTGGTAACCAGAGCAAAAGATGGAAAATACATACATATATAGGGCCAGAATTCATACTGGAGCAGATTAGAGAGTAAATGGGAGGTGAGAAAATGGAGCTAATGAAACTAGATGCCTTTTTCCAGTACTTTGGCTGTGAAAGGGGATGAGAAAGATAGGGAAGAGATGACCAGAGATGAGGAATCCAGTAAGAGAGCTTGTTTGGTTTGGTTTGAAGGTGAGAGACTCTAGCTGGTGTCTGCAGACTTTTTCAGTATTTGGAGAGGAAATTACTGGGGCTACTTTCAGTAGAATGCTAGGCTGCACTTTTTTACAATTTACAGTTCTGCAGTGGCAGAATATGGAGGTTTTTACCCAGCAGAGATGCACCTAATTTCTATCTGGAGCGAATGGCCTATCAGTTTGAAGCAGGTTTAAGGACCTTTTGGACGCCAATCAGTATTGCATCCAACCCAGAAAACCTATCCTAATATTTCTTTGTTGAACTGACAGTAAGGTAATATTTCAAGTGCTCTTTGGACTGGTTTTAACATCTTACTGGCTCCTCTTTAATTGATGAGTTAAATAGCATGCTTGTCTTGTGTGTGTTTTCCATGTGCCTGAGAATCGGGATTTTTACCTTTTTGAAGATTACACTTTAACAGTTGTCAAGCCAATTGAAAGAGGAAATTGAGAGAGCACATCAAACACCTTGGAAGGAATATATTCGGAATAATATAGGCAGCAGAGCCATAAAGGAGAGAGGAGTATGCACCAGCAGGGCTGAGACAATCTTAGGAGATATATGAACTTCTCAAACACAGAACCATACTATTTGGGCTTTTAAGTTTGAAGCGTACCAAATTTGCATTATGAATTCATTTAAGGGAGGCTGGTCGATACTTATAGTAACTGAATAAAGTAGAAAATATAGAGACTTTCACCCAGAAAGAAAAGCTGAGTAAAGTAAGGGGACTTCAGGTACATTTGTGGATGGGAATCCAAGTGCAGTTGATTCACTGAACTAATAGTGTCTTTAAATTCCCAAATCAATAGCTCATTTCTAGGCAGAGCTCAGCAGCTTCATGGGAGCATGTCGCTAATTTGGGAGCCTCACCACGTGCTAATGGCTGCTCACCCAGCGCTAATGTAGGCCGTGTCCCACGCAGCCCAGGAATGAAGTGGCCATTGTGGAGACAGGTCAGCTGTGGTTAAAGGCGGCAACACACCATACCCGAAGCTCCCAAAATAAACTTGCTTACATAATAGGCCAAACTCCCCATCACTCCCTCAGGTTCTCTTGGCAGAACAAGCTGATTCCCACCAAGAGGAAATATTCCATTATCCAAGATAACTCCTACATTAACTCTCTTTATGAACTTCCCTCGGAAAGGTCTTTCTTGACCCGTTTCGCTACACAGAATTGGTAGTTGTAGGAATCAAACTGCTCAGCAAAAACTAAAGGAGATGCGATAGTAATTCGCTGGCTTACCTGTTTTCCCACCAAGGGTCTGCTTACCTGGTGAACAAGTCCTCCTAAGAAGTCATTGTGACATTGTTTATTTGGACAGTTTTATTCAGAGTTGCCCACCTCTTGTTGTCACCTTAATATTGTAAATTCATTTCAGGCAGGGATCTGTTCACAGATTTTGCCTATTGAAGTGTTCTTTCAAACAGAAAGCAAAAGTAGGGGTTTTTTTGTTGTTTTTTTGTGTTTTTTTTTGAAACAAGAATAAGAGTGATGATAAAAACAAGAAGGCTCAGAAGCACTTGGGGAGTGTTTCATGCAGCCCAGTCCTGATATAGCCCAGGGCAGGAAGCCTGCTTGTAGTCATGGCTGGTGACATGACACAGTTGTGGGAGCAGCAATGTATACAGTTGATGGATTCTGGCTCTGCTAATGTTGGAAGACAGGCTCTTCCTGACTCTTAATATCTACGCATTGCAAAAGACTGTTTAGCCTAGAAATGTGGTTACAGTGTCTAACTCGTTTAAAAGCAAAAGTATACTTTCCTCATTGGCTTTTCTCTTTCTCTGTGTTACATGTGCTGCTGTATGGTACTAAGGAGAAAACCCCTGGTGAACACATTTGCTGCAGCCAAAGCCACTTACCCATCACCAGGCACCTAAGAGTGGTGGGAGGGATGAAGAAATGCATTAGCGGGGATGGCTCTTTCTCCAAGGGTGTGCGAAACCACAGGCAAGAAATTGGGAGCCCAAACTTTGTACTGACTGCAGAGGAAATGGCACGTCATCAGCCCATCATCTTTTGCCAGGATGAGCTCCAGTCACCTTCTATTCCTAGGACAGAGCAGGAGGGGCAGGGAACCTAGGGAGGGGAGGTGTAAGGAGATTGCTGGGGGACCCATTTCCACAGGTGCCAGAGCCCCCTTGGTTATCATGACAGTAACCACCATTCGTGAACCTGTGATGTGCACCCATCTGTGAGCTACGTGCTTTCTGTGCCCGATCTAATTTAATCCTTATGACACCCCTTATGAAGTAGGTCTAATTAACTTTTAAAAAATCATTTATTGGTTTATTTTTCTCTACAAAACACATTAGTCATTCATTTAAATATCTGACTTCATTAGAAATCATGTTAACACTTTTTCTCCCTCTTGCCACAAAAATACACTAATACCCTGGCTTTAAAAACAAACAGCTATGAAGGAGTATTCCAGTTTCCTTTCACTCGGCAAATGTGTACCTCAGTGACAGCAGTTTGTAAATCAGTAAGACAGGAGGCTGAAGACTGAGGTTCAAATGATCTTCCACTTAAAAGTGGTAAAAAGCTATGGAACCTTCTCTATTCCTCTCCTCTCTATAGCACACGTACAGCTTTTTATAGATTAGGAAACTGAGGCTTAGAGAAGTTAAGTAGCGTGCCTTAAATCACACAGCTGGAAGTTGTTGGAGTACAAATTCAAATCCCAGGCCTGTCTGACTCCGTAACCTCACCCTTCATCATTGCGTCATGTTAATCCCATGGAAGATTAGCAGTTATTTAGCCTCCTCTAATCCAGCCTTTTATTGAATGTACAAATCCCCTTGATAACACACCCAGTACAGGGTCATCTGTGACCGCAGCCTCCAGTAAGGGAGCGACACCGGGTAGCCCGGTGTTTCTCCAGCTGGACACCTGCACCTCCAAAGCGTGTATATTCTGAACAGCCATTTGTACCCAGGAGATAATCAACCATGGTCTAAACATGCCCTCTCTTCTGGACGGTTGATTGTACTTAAAGGCTTGATAGAGAAATTATATTTTTAAAGTAACTCTAGTAGGGGATTAATTGCAACATTGTCATTCTTTTTTCAGATAAAACATGAGACCTTAAAAATTAGCACCAGAAGCTGCAAATTCCATCCTCGCCCTCCACTGCCACCACTGCCAGGGTTCAAATTCTCTCTGTCCTTAGAAGGATTTCAAAGCAAAAGTGTGAGAAGAACTGGGTTAGTGGACTATTCATATTCTTTGGAACCTGAGTCCAAGGCTCATATCCCATCGCTACTGCTAATGTTATCAGCCTAGTCTCGGACAACTTACTTAGCCTCTCTGAACCTCCATTTTTCTTATCTGTAAAATGGGAATGACAATGCCAACCTCTCAGAGCAGTTAGGAGTTTTAAATAAAGTGACAAGTGCGAAGTGTCCAGCACATTCTGTCATAAGTAGTCAATAGAGTTTCCTTCCCACTGTTCCTAAAACCCACCCCCTTAAGGGGAATCAACTCTCCTGACATCACAGAGAGGCCGCCCCTTGGCTCTGGTGCTTCTTGAACCTGTGCTTACCCCACCCTTCACAAGACTCAGTTCATGAACCTTGCTGGAGAACAGCTAAGATGACTTCAAGATGTTCCCTCTGCTCACCTCTGTCCTCACCTGGGATTTCTCACTGGAGGGCTGGCATTTCTCCCACATGTGAGACCTGCATACAAGGGGCATGTCTGCCTGCCTGTTCCCCTCTCACTGTCAGCAGGAATCCCAAATCAAAAGGCATCTTAGGTACCTGAGTAGGAACTCAAGGAGACCTAAAGCTGCTAAGGGGTGGGGTTTTTTTCTATAAGGACTACCTTATCATCTTAGCAGTAATTTGTCATTGTGGACAGGTTGGGAGAAAGAAGTAGCACCTGGATCCTAGAAACATTACTGTTATTTGGGGCTATCACACATTGTTCACTTTGCTTTGTAGAGGCGTCCAGATCCTGACTCAGGGTAGGGGGATCCATTGGTCACTGTCAGGGTTGTGGAAAGGGGGTTTGCAAACAAGGGCCCACACCTCATCCACAGGTGCCTCTAATGGAAATTGCATCCAGATGCTGTGAGCTCTCCTTACACTGACAGAAGTGGCAAAGGAAACAAAGGGTCCAGGTGGACCCCAGGCTGTGCCTCTGTCTCACAGCTGATATCTCATCTTTCTGAATCCCAGGGGATAGCTGGTTGGAGTGGGGTTACAGGGTTGGTGAGTTAAAAAAAACAAAACTGATTTTACTATGATAATTGATGTTAAAGGAAGGAGGTGAAGGGCAGGTGCCCCTTGGGAGTCATTTGACAGCATTGTTACATGTGATACTCAGAGAAAGCATTTCCGTTTCGCCCAAGAAATGGCCAGCTACCCAGGTGGTGCCTGGGTAAGGTTTCTCCTCCAGCACCTTTTTGACCTGATGAGGAAGCCAGTGACAATGTAGGTCTCTTGTTTCATCCAACAGCCACCTAGCTCACACCCGATCTGACTGCCTCCCCTTTATCCTCTTCCCTAGAGCACAGGTCAGCACCCTTTGGACTCAGCTTCCCAGACTAGAAGGAAGGGACCCAGCCAGGCTGCCATGTGGCCATCTTGGCCTACTACAGGCTCGGATGACAGGAGCTTTTCCTCTGTCTTTTGGAAGGTGAGGCCAGAGAGAGAAATATGTGTGCCTGGGGAGGATCTGAGGAAAAGCTCAGCCTCACTCAGTTAAGTCAGCTGTGCCCCTCTGCCTCTCTCAGATGAAGCAGAAGCGAAGCAGAAAGCCACTGTGCAAACCCAGGAGTTGAGGAGGTAATAAAACTCTTCTCTGTCTATGACAAGGCAGATGATTGCTTTAGCGGGTTGCTGGTTGGAAAACTCTATCCATGGTGAAAATCGAATGTCCTTGATGTAAACAGCTGGAGTTGACAGGCCTTTCAGAATTCTCTTATCACATGGGTTTTTGCTTCCCTGAGTATTCTAAATCCAGTAGGATGAAGAGTTAAAAAGTTGTCCACAAGTTCATGAACCTTGGGAAACGGAGGAAAGGCTCTGCTGGGGGCCAAGGCTGCTATGGTGGGGTGTGTGCTCCCAGAGTACCCTTCCCTGTTTAATGAGCTAAAGCTTCAGGACAACCCTGTGCTAAGGGTTAATGCCACAGTGGTCATTCTCTTCATTTTATCCATAAAGTGTCAAGGGAGGAAGTGGTATGCTAGGGTTCCTGAAGACTCTGCTTGGACTTGGGACTTGAACTCAGTCCTCCAAGCAAGAGGGCAGGCTTATCCTTCTCAGCTTTTACCCCTAAGCCGGTCACTGGCCCCCTGAAATGGGCTCCTCTTTCGACTCTATCTGCCCACATTAACCATATCTTATTTACACATCTGTTTATTACATCCTATTTTAGAAGCAATGTGAAGCTAAAGGAGAATTTAAGAGAAAATATTCATATGGTAAATCAGTATGTCCTCACCAGATGGAAGGAAAATAAATATTTAGAAGTTATTTTATATATATATATATATATATATAAAATTGAAAGAATGTCCCTGTGTGGCTTGAATGGCAAGAAAAGGAAAATATTCCTCTTTCAATGGGGTACTTCCTCTACTTTAAGCTGGCAACAAATGCTTCAATAACAGGTTGTCCCAGAATGTTACTTCAAAGACCTGGAGTTGGCACACTAGATACTCTTGCCACAAACTGAATCCAAAAATGACTTAACTTCCCCAGTCAGTGATGTGTACAAATGGCACACACACCACTAACCACACATGCACGCAATGTATGAATTCCCATTGCAGCCAGAGAATCTTTTTTTTTAAAGCTACAAAGAAATGAATCAAGTTTGTAAAAGGATATGTGTGGAAAATGCCAAGGGAAAAATGAAAATCAGATGCTTCTAAAGGCAGGGCCTGAAGTGCTTTGCTGAGATGTTCTGCGTCCTTCCATGCTCTCTCGTAGGAAGTGACCAAGGAAACAGCCATCAAATCCAGTAGACTCAGGGGGTATAGGGTGTGGCAGGAGGAGAGCCATGGGTAGTTCTTTAGAATGGTTATGAAATAGCTAGATCTTCTGAAGGAAAGGTATTTCAGGCAGGTTCTTATGGGCATAACATCTGTGCAACACAAAATATTTTTTCTGTATCATTGCTGCTCTGCTTTCAGCTGGTGGGATTCTTAAAAAAGAAAGAAGCCATTCCCAGCACGGTAAATCCCCTATTAGCATGAAGGGACCTAGGAATCAGAAAATATGTATTTTTTTTCAGGCTACTGCATTCATAGACTCACAAAAAGAATTATTGGGGGACATAGAGGGCTTGGAAGGTAATATTTTGCATCACAGTTTTTATTTTGATAAATCCCTGATGTGAATTCCTCTGTTCTGAGCCAGCTTCTCATCAACAGAATTAACACAGTCTCTGCTGTTCCCGTCACAGCACAATATTGATCACAATGCAGAGGAACCTGAGCTGCCTTCTCTGGAAATTGCTACACGTGGGACAACACAGATTTACTAACAAGATAATTGCCAGCCTTAGGAATATTCTGTGGATGGTGACCTGGAATGTTTTATGCGTACCACTGCTTATGCGTCTTCATGTTGAATGATATTTAGAAAGTCTATTAACCAGTGGAATGTCAAAACCCTGGACTAAGCATTCATCAGAAGCATAATTTATGAATGCCCTGTACATTATAGGGTCTTTACACTTTTCTTTAAATCTTCATTTGAATGCTAAATATTTAACTGGGAACATGTATATACCATGTGGGCTATTGGCATTTTTTATTTGAATGGGGAATCATGATTACTCAAGGCAAAGACGGAGATTTGAGTAGTGCCTTGGAATAGGAAGTGTGGTAAGAAGCTAGAGAAACATGTTAGCCATATAGGCACACAACACTCGCCATTTTTTAAATAAGGAATGCCTTGATACACACGGCAATAATCTCTGCTTGACTGAGATTAATTAAAGCAGACAGCATGACTTAGATAAACATGGGAACACAGAATTGGAAAGAACTGACAGCACACAAAAGACTCCATCTCTCCTTTCCTGGTGTCCCCAGAGTCACAGTACTGCCAAATATTGACAGGTCTAGTTCTGATCAATTAAATACTGTTGTAGTGTGATTTCTGCGAGAAATATTGGGTTTGCAATACATCATCTCTTTAAGTTTTCTCAAACTGCTTTTGGAACTGCCTCTACCCACCATTATTCTTATGAATATTGAGGGAGTCGTAAAAGAACTACTATCCTTTCTGCTCTTCAAACAATCCACTTTTCGTTCTATCTGGCATTAGAGATCAGAATGTAGCACATTCTGAAGTCTGAAAATAGAAACAGTATTAGTAGACAACTGAGAAGAAACATGAACCATCAACATTGGGCCAAATACTAAAATTTGATTTAAAAACAGAAGTATTAACAGTCAAAATTTTTGAGTATTGTCTATTTGCCATTGAGCTTGAGCTTAAAGAAATCACAAGAGGTCCCTTGTGATCTTCCAAGAGTTGCTTTAGAATGAGGGGAGAACTTGTCTCACGTACAGATGCATTTCTTAAAAGAGTCTTTGTGCTCCTATGTCTATCCTTTTCTGAAATCTTTCCTGAGTTTACTTTGGCATGATCCCTTTGACTATCTGGAGAATTCTGATTATTTGAGTGGATGTTGGAAGGCAAGATGTCAAACATATATTTTTCTGTAGAATTTGGGTACACATACATACAAAATGTATACAATACGTACAAATGAGCAGAACTAAAAGTGCTTTACAGTATCACGTGATGTAAGGTATTATAATCACCACACGTCTTCATTTGCAAGATGTCATCAGATGTAGGACATATCACCAATTAAATAACTTTTCAGGGAAAAACTTAATTCTACATTAAATGTACACATCACTAAGATGCATCCCACTGTAAAAAAATGTGAAAATATGAAACATATATATAAGAAATTACCATTATATCTCCCATACTAAACATATATTCTTTTCAAGATACTCAAATTTGAGAGCAGACAATATATAATCTATAGCAGGCAATCTATAATCTTCTCTGTAACTAACATTATTGCATTTCTGAAAAAAACTTGGAAATAATAGGAATGAAATATGAGGTGATGGCTCTTATATGTAGAGCTCCTCAGAAGTGGTGCATTCCCTGCCTCTAAAATTAGGAAATCAAAATTTGGTTCATTGCCTTTCAGCATGTGGTTGGAGAGAAATTATAATTTCTTCCAACTCCAAACTTCTATTACTAAAATTATGAACAAAGTAAAAATGCTCCAGTTGACATAACTGATCAATAGTAGTAACAATAAAGCTCTCACTGGTACCCTGACTCTTATCCCAAGAAATGAAGAAATACACTAGACAATGATCAAATGGAGTGAGCATGGGAGAGAGTAGTTGACAGTAGTTGGTAATAGTTGAGAGTAGTTGATATTTAACTAAAAATAATAGGTCCTCTTGACCTATTATTTTTAGTTAAATCATTACGTATAACCATCAGGCTTTTTTGCTTAGTAACTTTTAAGAAATTTAAGGGTTTGCCTAGAGTGGACAGAAGTCATCATTGGCCACCAGTGATCAGTTCTATGATAAGTTCATTTTAACCTTGAAAATATCAGAGTTTTATTAATGTAAATTGCCTGTAGTCTTGGTAAAATCACCTGCAAGCTTGACAAAGAGAATAATAATGAAGAAGAAGAAGCAATAAAAAGCCAACAAATTGTGTAATGTTTGTCAACTGAAAAAAAATGCACAACCTGAAATTTGAGAATTCATGTTTTATTTGGCGGACTTTCTGAGGACTTCAAGCCCAGTACGCAGCCTCTCAGAGTGCTCAGAGGGACTGCTCCGAAGAGGGAAGGGAGGAGCCAGGATATATAGGAGTTTTTGTAACAAAACAGGTAGTCAGAAGGTTACTGTTAATTAAAGAAGACCAGACGTCTCAAGATAATGAATTTAGAGCTTTTGTGTGTATGGGAAGATGCAAGAGTCTAGACTCATTGAAATCATTCCTTTGATATGCACCTTAGCTACCTAGGGCCAGACTCCTGTTCTTTCCCATCCTGAGTCCCCTCAGGGTGCACCGTTGTGGGTGAATGCTTGGCAGTAGACAGCCCTTTCGTTTCCATCCTGAGTTCCCTCAGGGCTCACCACTGGGGCAGCTGTAGTGGCTGATGACTTGATGGCCTCAGCATCCTCTGTTTGCTGAGACGGCATGCGACATTTTTCATCCACGTTAGAGTAATCTGGAAGTGAACTTGGGGAAGAATCCAGCTACCCCTCACCTGAAAGCCTTAGGCTTGGTGATGAGGTGAGCAGGCTTGCTGCAAGCCTGGGATAGGGATTGTACACGTGCTCCCCTTCTCCCTCTGGGGGCCCAGTGCAGCTGAAATGACAAGTTCTTCACCGTCTATTGAGATGTTAACTCTGACCTCAGAATTACAAACCTGGGACCTTGGCTTAATATTGGCCATGTTTCCCGGAAGAAAATGGAAGAGTCATTTACGTCTGGTTTGGAGCTTAATAGCATGCTGAAAACATTCAGATCATGTTCGCTATTGAGGAAGATTGTGGGAGAGACAGGGAGAGAAATGAAAAGAGAATGAAAGAAGACAGCTTTGCACCATCCTGATGCATATCTGGTCTGTAACTCTATGCCAGGGGCCCTCACACCAGGGTGCTGAAAGGATGTTCTAATTACCTGATGCAGAAGACCCTGCCGTTGTCCTCGGCCTCTGTATCTGAAAGTCCCAGGTGTGAGCCAGAGAACTGTCTTGGGAGCAAGAGTGGCTTGTGCATTAGCGGAAGGCGCTATGGAAATTAAGGTAACCCGGGCCTGTCAACTCAAGTTACAGGGAGCAGAAACAAAAGTCAAATCCCATGTCATTGTTTTCCTTGCCACTGCTGAATACAGCTGAACATATAGAAAGCTTGAATTCTTACTAGCCAAAAAAGAAAAAGAAGGAAAAATAGGATCCCATCAGAATAAACTCGATCTTCTCTTGGTAGAATATGGCATTTTTGTTTTGTTTGTAGGTTTTGAGCAAAATCTACTAAAGAGAGACCTTGGGCATCTTTGCTAAAAGTCCGACTAGCCAGAGAAATCTTGTTCAAGATAGATTGGTAGCTTTTGGCTTTAAATGTCTGGAAAAGTCCACGTTTTACTAAAACTTCAGAGCAAAAGAATGATTTAATGATACTGACAAGAACATGGAAGTTTGTCTTATACTGATGCCCTTTGGATGATTTTCTTAACCTTCTCGGGTCTGTATGTGTTATTTTTTTCCTGGCAAATGGTTTGCTGTAGCTCATAGAGGAGAAAGCAGAGGGTGAGGGGTTAGAAGTTCTGGGGTCTTTCCCCATTTCTTGTCAGGACCTTTAGGCAAATCGGTGAGTGACATTTTCTGAGCCTCCATTTCATCATAAGTCAAACGAAAGATCTGAATGTGCAACATGAAGCTTCTTTGCTGTTGTAAAGAACTGATTCTTTGATTTGTTAACCCTCACCTTCATTGCCTACTTACTGACATCTTTTACCCTCTTTTGTAGAGACTGTTCTGTTGTTTTCCTCCTCCAGAAATATGATGCAAATTCTCCTGCCTGTCTTCTCAAGGACTATTTCTCTATACTTTAGTAACTTTCACTGTTCTGATGACTGAAAAAATGCACAACGTCAAAGTTGAGAATTATGTTTTATTTGGCAGACAAAACTGAGGATTAAGCCCAGGATGCATCCTCTCAGATAGCTCTGAGGGATCGTTCTGAAGAGGGAAGGGAGGAGCCACAATACGTGGGAGTTTTGTAAGAAAAACCAGGTAGTCAGGACATCAAAGGATTACTGTTAATTAAAGAAAACCAGACATCTCAAGTTAATGAATTTAGCACTTTTCTTTGTATGGCAAGATGCAAGAGTCTGGGTTCACTGAAAACATTCCTTTGATATACACCTCTGCTGTCTGGGGCCAGTACCCTGAGTCCCCTCGGGGGGCACCGTTGGGGGGTGCCTGCAGTGGCTGATGGCTTGATGGGGGGCATCCTGCCTCCATCCCCAGTTCCCTCAGGGCTCACCCCCGGCAGCTGTAATGTGATGGTTTGATGGCTACAGCATCCTTTGTTTATTGATATGGCAGGCAACATTTTTCATTCACAGTTCTCTGTACTTTTCCAGAGTTACAGCTCAGGGGTACAGAGCAACACTGAAGAGAGGGCTCTGATAAAAGCCTGACTAGTGCTGAGGTAGGAGGAGCACCCAGGGCATCCATCATCATGTTTGACAAATCTAAATATCCGACTCCCTGTGCATCTCTCTGGGGAGGGGAGGGAGCCCTGGGCTGTGAGAACAAACCTGACCCCAGCCTAACTTGGCCACCAGCCACTGCGGTCAGTGCCCTTACCCCAGAGACATGCCCTGTTTTCAGCTCAGCACCTTCTTCAACTAAAGAAAAGGATTGGGTCAACTGCCTGATCTCTTTTAGCTCTAGGAGAAATCTTCTGAGACCACCACATCTTTTAGGGCCGTGCTTGCTCCAAGCAACTCTGACTACATTTCCTATTTGTGCAGTTTGTTTTAATTTTTTCCTTTAATACAGAACAAAGAAACCTCTCCTTTTGAAGTCCATCCTAGGGGTGTCCTGCTCCATTTAAAATGGTTCACTTTGTGTTTAAATCTCATTCTCCAGAGGAGAGCTACTACCATTCATTGGTTGTCAGGCTCCCCTCCCATTAGCAGATCATTAATAAACAAGTTAATGAGTAATACTGTACCAACACTATACTTTGTGGAATTCAGTATGAACAGCCAGGCTCATATTGACTCATTGGTAAGTGCAGATTTGATTCAGTTTGAGTAAAATAGATTTCTGAGGGAAAAAAGAATTAGTATTTTTAGGTGTTGAGAATTGGCCAGACTGAATCAGTGAAAAATCTGAATGAAAAAAGTTTTTCAATATCAATTTTCATTTCCTAGAAATAGTTACTATTATTATTATTATTACCATCTGCTCTGTCAGACATCATTATAAGTGTTATTTATCTATAATACCTCATTTTATTTAACAATGGCTAAGTTAGGGCAGGTGGCTAAATTGCCAAGTAGAAGGATTCCCTGTAACTATATTCTAATAAATAGATGAATACGGAGCCTCCTGAAATACTTGGTCTTTGGCAGGGGTTAGAAAGCCTCCAGAATGTGGGCCCTTCACATACCTGAGTGAAAAGAGCTGAGTGTGAGACGATAGGGAATGACAGGGACTGTGGAGAACTGGAGAGTACATTCTCTAGCTGATTGTTGCCAGGCAACAGGACATGGATGTCTTTCCTGATCTTGTGATATTTTTTTCAATAAAATCCAGAAATCTCCACATGTATGTGGCACACCCTCTTGTTTTTAGAGCACTGGACAGGTCAAACAAGAAGCAGCTGAGAGACGGATTTGCCTTCCTGGTCTCCAGTTCATGACCTTTGCTCTCTACTGTTTATTCATACACATCACACACTACTGTTTTGTCACAGATAATCACCTAGGATGTATACAGGGAGTCCCCAGCTTTAGAATGCCTGACATATGGATATCCCTTCTTTACAAATGACCACTATGAATCCCCACTAGGGACTCATTTTCCTTCTATGTGACTCTTCCAGTGCCTCCAGAACCTTCTCTTATCAAGCAGTTCAGCTCTTCCATCCTCCTTGAGATGGTTTTCCCTCTGGTATATTTTCCCCTTATTGATCCATGGCTAGTAATGGCATGGAGTCAACAGATGATCCTTGAAGCTTCAGATCCATCATCCCTGGATGTCTTCCTGCAGCTAAAGGCCTTAGCCATCACTGCCATTTGTCGAGGACCTGCTGAGTAACATGATCTTCCCCTTCTTCACCATTCTCCAAGACTTTGCTTTCCACCCTTACTTGCAGAAGACTTGAACTCCCTCCAAATCTTGCAAGACCTCTACCTCAGTCCATTTTCCTGCTACCTAAGATCCTCACTCAAGAACCATGAACTCCCATTTCCCCCTATTTGGGAGTCTCAATTTCGTTTTCTCCCCCACTGTTTGAGACAGACAAGTCAAAGTGTGTTATAGCCAGTGAAAGGGTAGTAGGGTAGGGATGGGATCTTTGTGTAACTAACGTCCAAAGGAATATTGTCCCATAGCAACAATATTGAACTTAGAAGATTGGTCCTGAAGTACCATTGTGTACATACTGCCCTGAAGCTGGGTGAAAGATGACTAGATTTGTCCACCCAAGTGTCCATCAAAGGGCAGAGGCTGTATAATCCCCTCATTTTCCCAAATCCTTCTCTCTCTGAAATGTTTTGAAGATGTATGACTTACCTTAAAAACTTATGAACATTTTGCATTTTACTCCTTGCTATATTTATTTAAATTTGAAAATCTCTTAGATGATGTATATGCATTAAAAATAGCCACTTCCAAAATATGAACCACATTTATTCTGGGTTTCCATAAATCCTATATGCTATTGCATATACTTGGCAATATATGAACCCCAGATTGAGAACCACAGAGCAATATTATGATTTAAACTAGACTTTACAGATAGACCTAAAAATCTATTAATTTTCATGTGTGATACTATTTCCATGGAGGGATTTTATTACAAATGGCCTATCTTCAATATTCATTCTTTCAGTGTACAATTTGTTGAAAAGGCAAAGGAAGTCAATCTTTATTGAGGGCCAAGAATGTGCTATGTACTTTAAATACTTTATCTCTTTCAAACTTCAAAGTAACATTCTAAGACATATATATACATACATATATATATATATATATACATATATATATACATACATATATATGTATCTCCATCATTTTACCAATGAGAACACTGAATGGAAAATGGCCAAATTGGTAATGGGGACAGTGGTCGCAAAGGCAGCAGAAAGGAGCAGTTGAAACAGATCCTAAGAAAAGATGTGAAAAGTGGCCATTGGAATTAATGTTTTCTGTAATGAAAGCAGGTATAATACAAGTCAATGGTCATGGTTCATTTTATGTGTCAACTTGACTGGGTCACAAGATGCCCAGGTATCTTGTTAGGCATTGTTTCTGGGTGTGCCTGTGAGGGTGTTTCTGGAAGAAATTGGCATTTGAACAGTAGACTGAGTAGAGTGCATTGCCCTACCCAGTGTATCTGGGCATCACTCAATACAATGGGGCCTGAAAAAAAACAAAACTGTAGAAAGGGAAGGTTCACCCCTTACTGTCTGCTTGGTTGAGCTGGGACTTTGGTCTTCTGCTCTTGGAGTGAGATTTATACCATCAACTCCCCTGTTCTCAGGCCTTCAAACTGAGACTAGAATTACACTACCCACTTTCCTGGGTTTCCAGCTTGTAGATGGCAGATCGTGGTCAGCCTCTATAATGATGTGAGCCAATTTCTCCTCATAATGCATATGTGTTTTATGCATTTTATATGCATGTGTATATATATATACACCCTCTTGGTCTGTTTCTTTGGAGAACCCTGACTAATACAATAGTAAAAATGTGTTCACAACAAAAACTAAGATTCAATAAAATGGAAGCAGAGAGTTCTGAAAAATCGGAGCTTAGAAAATAGAAACAGACATGTTTTTGGAATAAGTAAAGGACATATACATGGGAAGTGAAGTGAGAGAGAATGGGCCCTTTTTCCAGCTTTTTATTACATCTGTAATCAAAAATAATGAAAAAAATCCTGAAGCATTTTTCTTTTATGATTCTTCATTCTTGACGTGTCCTAGGAAATCAAAATCATTTTAATTTCATTTTCAAAAAACTTTATCCAACAAGAAAAAGGAAACTTGGTTTATAAAAAGAACAAACTATTACTAAAAGGTATGAGTTGGTTTCCAATTGCATTTATTCCAATTGCATTTATTCCAATTGTCTTTCAGTATACCCACAAACACTTTGATTTATATCAGCCATTCTGCTCTATTTTTTAATATTTTCATATGTTTTTGTTCCTCTGTTCCTCCTTTTCTGCCCTCTTTTGTGTTAAATATTTTTTAGAGTACCATTTAAATTCCTGTGTTACAGTAAACTATAACAGTCTTGCTCCAGTATAGCACAGTTCTACCTCCCACTATGTATTATTATTATCATATGTATTACATCCATATATATAATAAACTCAAAAATACAGTGACATAATTACTTCTCTGTACAATTTTACATTCTTAAAAGAAAAATGTATCTGTAGTCTTTTACAGTTTACCACATAACTTACCATCCCCAGTGCTCTCCACTTTCTCCCTGTGAATTCAAGTTAGTCTCTCATATCATTTTCTTTCAGCTTGAAGAAATTTCTCTGGTATTTCTTGTAAAGCAAATTTGCTAGCAGTACATTACCTCAGTATTTGTTTATTTGAGAAATGTCTTTTTTTTTTTTGGCCCTCATTTTTGGAGGATAGTTTTGTTGGATATAGAATTCATGGTTGACAGTTCTTTCCTTTCACCATTTTGAATATATCATTCCATAGACTTCTGGTGTAATGAGACAAAAGATATTAATCATACTGTTGTTTCTCTGTATGTTGTGTTGTTTTTCTCTTGTCATTTAAAATTTTCTCTTTGTCTTTCAGCATTTTGACTATGATATATCTAGGTGTTAATCTCTTCATGTTTATCCTACCTGGAGTTCATTGAACCTGGGTCAGTAGATTCGCACTTTTCATGAAATATTTTATCTAACTTTTTTTTCTTCTGCTGGGATTCCTTTTACACATATGTCAGTATGTTTCATGTCTCACAAGTCTCTGATGCTCTCTTCATTATTCCTCAATCTTTTTTCCCTTTTCTTCAGATTAAATAATTTCTGTTGCTCTATCTTGAAGTTCACAGATTCATTCTTCTACCATCTTAAATCTTCTATTGATCTCCCCTATACATTTTAATTTATTATACTTTTCAACTCTAGAATCTTCATTTTTTACAGTTTCTATATCTCTGTTAAGTTTCCTCATTTGATTTTTAATATCTTTATTTTAGAACAGTTTTAGATTTAACAAAGTTTCAAGAATCATAGAGTTCACATACACCTCACACCCAGTTTCCTCTATTGTTAATGTATTTGTCACAACTAATAAACCAATATTGGTACATAATTATTAACTAAAGTCCACACTTTATTCAGATTTCCTTCATTTTTTACCTGATGTCCTTTCTCTGTTCCAGGGTCTCATCCAGGATATCACATTATATTAAGTTCTTATGTCACCTTAGACTCTTCTAGACTATGACAAATTCTCAGCCTTTTTGTGTTTTTGATGACTTTGACTTTTTTTTTTTTTGTGGCACGCGGGACTCTCACTGTTGTGGCCTCTCCCGTTGCGGAGCACAGGCTCCGGACGTGCAGGCTCAGCGGCCGTGGCTCACGGGCCCAGCCGCTCCGCAGCATGTGGGATCTTCCCGGACCGGGGCACGAACCCGTGTCCCCTTCATTGGCAGGCAGACTTTCAACCACTGCGCCATCAGGGAAGCCCTGACTCTGACATTTTTGAGAGTACTGCTTAGTATTTTGTAAAGTGTCCTTCAATTCTAATTTGTTTGATGTTTTTCTCATGGTTAGACGGAAATTATGCATTTTTGGAGGAGGTTCATAAATTAGTTTTATCCTCATCACATCATGGGTACATAGAATAAACATGAGATGTCACTGATGATATTATCCTTGATCACCTCACTTTGGAAGTACGTGCAGTTTCTCTACTGGAAAGTTACTCTTTTCAAACTTTTCATACTGTACTTCTTAGAAGCCAGTAACTATGCACAATCCACACTTAAAGTGGATGAAATTAAATTCCACCTCTTTAAGATAGGAATATCTTCATAAATTATTGGAAATTCTTCTACATGGGAGATTTGTCTGTTTTTCCCATTTATTTAATAATTTGTACCCATATAGATATAATACATGAGATAATGTATTATCAGTAATACATTATTAAAATATACAAATACTTATATATTTGTAAAATATATTCATAAATGTATATTTGTATATTAAAAATACAGTTTATATTTAATGATATATTTATTAAATTTAATAAGCTATATTTAATATGTAATAATGTATAATAATAAAATACTATTTAATGTATATTAAATATACAAATATAATTATCAAATAAAATGCATTTACCTGTATCTTTCTGGTTTTTCAATATGGCTGTCATTTGAAACATTATTTATGTAGGTTATTATTATTCAATCAGATAAAGAAAAATTTTGTCAAATGACCTTTTAAAAACAAACAAATAAGATTTCCTGTTTAGATTGATTATTTAGTTTTTGCTGTGAATTATCCACGTAATCCATGAAGATTTACTCCTATATTTTTACTCCTTTGTTTCTTCTAAGGAGGGATCCAGCTGTATTCTTTTGCATGCGAATATCTAGTTGTCACAGAATCATTTGTTGTGAAGACTATTCTTTCCTCCTTGAATTGTCTTAACCTCTCAAACAGATGAAATCCTCACATTTATTGATAAAAATCACTGATCTTGCTTTGTTGACATCTTTGCTCTTTAAAGGTGATGTGCAGGCCAAGTGGACCTGAGATCTGTTTCCATGGAGAAGCTGACACGGTCTTCTCCCTTAACAGGCATCTTCCTGTGTGTTTGGTCCAAAAGCCTGAGCCCTGCTGAATGGCAGCCATTGCTTCTATTCCATACTGTCCTCCATACTTCTACATTAGTACTGGACAATTCTAAGCAATACACCACCAATTAACATTACCCTGGGAGCAACTCTCACTTCACTTTTCAATACAGCACATTTTGGGTGATGAGACCCTTGCAAAAGTGAGAGATTGCTATTAAGTGAGAGATTGCTATTAGATAGTGTGCATGGTCAAGAACCAAAGTGTGTGAAACCAACATTGTGCTATAGAAGGTCAGAAGGAAGCTGAAAGCAGCTCACCCCTGACAACACCCAGGGTACAAACCTCTTCCTTGTTTTACACAGATGCAACCACCAGAAGACTAAGGTGCACTGACCATAATTTCTTTACATTTATTTGTTTTCATAGAAAGGACATATTAATCACAATGATCCTCCCTCTGTCCCCTGCAAAGAGTGACAGTTATGCTGAAAAACCAATGTTCCCAGTGCCAAACCACCCTCCTATTACTGCAACCCTAAGATGCTTACTGATTCCAGGTCAAAAGTGTTTACTGGTGGCCCTGTTTGCACCATTTCTTTTACTAATCACCCCCCATCCCTAGTTTTTTGCATTATTACAAGTGATTCCATCTTCCAGTTGAGAGGTTGCACAGGAAAGGGAACAAACAGATGATTCCTGTGAGAGGCCAGGGCTTTTTGTCATTCATTATCTGAATCTCCATTCAAAAAGTAGTGATTCAATACAAGCTATTGGTTAATGCTGTAGTGGCAACAGGGTATAGAGCCCCTCTCTCAGGGGCCATACCATCTGGTTGATAAGATGAAACATTCACATCCCAAACAGTTCAAATTTACCACAAAGTAGCATGTGGGCAAGGGCCAAAATGAACTAGAAAAGAAAGATTCAATGAGAACTATTTGGCACAAAGCCTAGAATATGACTGAGGTTAGTAAATGTTTCCATTATTAATGTTGATGAGAACAAGAAGGACAACAGTGTATCAAGTACGAGTCTGAAGGAAAGTGGTGTCTGAGACCACTCTGTTCTAAACTGGAAGAAGAAATTCTTTAGCTTCCTGGAAGAGCATTTGAGAGGGTTATTTCCCTCTTGAGGGCACTTAATTGATTCTGTAAAACTATAAAAGAGACGGAGTTGCAAAATTTGATCTCGATTCCTAGAGTATCTAAAGGTTATTTTACATTTCACAAAGCAGCTGAGAGAGATTTGAAAAGCCCCAACGTTGAAGTTACCTGTTCTGGATTTGAATCCTTTTTCTTCCACAGAGTATCTTTTTTTTTTTTTTTAATTGAAGTATAGTTGATTTACAATGTTGTGTGAATTTCTGCTGTATAGCAAAGTGTTTTTTAAAATTCTTTTCCATTATGGTTTATCACAGGATATTGAATATAGTTCCCTGTGCTATACAGTAGGACCTTATTGTTTATCCATTCTATATATAATGGTTTGCATCTGCTAACCAAACTCCCAATCCATCCCTTCCCCAACCCCTTTGGCAACCAGAAGTTTGTTCTCTACGTCATTGAGTCTGTTTCTGTTTCATAGATAGGTTCATTTGTGTCATATTTTAGATTCCACATATAAGTGACATCATACGGTATTTGTCTTTCTCTTTCTGACTTACTTCACTTAGTATGCCAATCTCTAAGTCCATCCATCTTGCTGCAAATGGCATTATTTCATTCTTTTTGATGGCTGAGTAGTATTCCATTTTATATATGTACCACATCTTCTTTATCCATTCATCTGTCAGTGGACATTTAGATTGTTTCCGTGTCTTGACTATTGTGAATAGTGCTGCTATGGACATAGGAGTGCATGTATCTTTTTGAATTATAGTTTTCTCCAGATATATGCCCAGAAGTAGGATTACTGGATCATATAGCAACTCTATTTTTAGTTCTTTGAGGAACCTCCATACTGTTTTTCATAGTGGCTGCACCAATTTACATTCCCACCAACAGTGTAGCAGGGTTCCCTTTTCTCCGCACCCTCTCCAGCATTTATTATTTGTAGACTTTTGAATGATGGCTATTCTGACTGGTGTGAGGTGATACCTCATTGTAGTTTTGATTTGCATTTCTCTAATAATTAGCAATGTTGAGCATCTTTTCATGTGCCTGGTGGCCATCTGTATGTCTTCTTTGGAGAAATGTCTATTTAGGTCTTCTGCCCATTTTTCAATTGGGTTGTTTGTTTCCACAAAATATCTATGTGCTCACCTTTTTAATCTCAGGGTTTTAGCTCTTTCATCTGTAAAATGGGAATAAAAATTCTTATCTCCCAGAATTGCTGTGAGATTTATTAACATAAGAGAATTATACTCATATTAACATAAGAGAAAGTGATTTACATCTATTAGATACTAAATTATCAATGAATGTGGAGTTAATAGGTTTTTTTTTCCTTAGCCTGTGCTTCCTTTCATTGACTGCAGAGACTGTTAATCTACACTTAGACCAAGCAAATTAATAGTATCATTACCTTCTGCTTCAAATGATTTAAATTTGAACCTTGAATCTTAAGAAAAGTCAGCTGCATTGTAGACCTGTCTGAAGCTATGAATACAGTTAGATAATCATAAACAAAAGAATGTTTCCCATTTGTAACAGAGCCAGCAAAGTGCTTCATAGAAAAAAATTCCATGGTCTAATGACCTTTTCCCGAAAAGCTGTATTGGGGTCACTCCATAATAAAAATTCAATGGCCCACACTGCAGTGGACAATTGACACATTTGAACACATCCCATGTTTGGGGGGATTTCTTTGCTTTTGAGTACTTGTATTTATATGCCTAGAAGCAGTCATATGCCCTTGGACTCACCAGTAAGGCATGTTGAAATTTCTATCTGGAAGCCAGTAACAATGAAAAAGCAAGAGGCACAGAAAGCCACTTGGCAACTGTACTGGATCCAGTTTGTATCCTCTCCCCAGATTCACTCATCCATGCTGTAATATAAAGAAAACTCTATTTAGTCTTTGTCCCCAGTAGACTCATACCTACTCCAGGGATTCAGATTCCTTTGGCATAGAGCTTCAAAAAACCTTCCTGAGTGATAGAAGGGTCTTTTTTTATTCATAGTAAGCCCCTTTAGACCACATTTGAGTTTACGCTAACAAAGCCCCTAGCTTTCTTCAGGATGGGGGCTAATTGCCAGAAAAACTAACAACATGATAAGGAGGTTGGAACTTCAGCCCTACCTCCTGATCCCCAGAGAGGGAACTGTGGCTGGGGATTGAGTTCAAGCACATGGCCAATGGTTCAATCAATCACGCCTATAATGAAAGCTAGATTAAAAACCCTGAACAGTGAGGCTCAAAGAGCTTCTTGGATAGTGAATATATTAACATTCCAGGAGGGTGGCACACCCTATGCCGTGGGGACAAAACTCCCCTCCCCCCACCCCCCTGCCCTGATCTTGGGCTGTGTCTCTAACATTTGGCTGATCCTGAGTTGTATCCTTTATAATAAACCTGTGATTGTAAAGTATACCACTTTCAGTGAGTTCTGTGAGCCTTTCTAGAGAACTATCAAACCTGACGGCAGATCATGGAAACACCCAATTTATAGCCAGCTTGTCAGAAGTATGGGTGGACCCCAGGACTTTCAGCTGTCTGAGGTGAGGATGGTCTTATAGGACTGAGTCCTTAACCTGTGAGATCTGTTACTAAATTCTGGTAGTTAGTGTTAGAATCGACACTTTGCCTTTAGTGTGTAGGATTTGTGCTAACTCTAGCTCACTGACATCAGACCTGAGTTGAATTGTAGCATGCCCAGGTAGAGTTGGAGAACTGCTGTTGGAAAGCTCATGCCTACTGCAGGTTCAGATTCTTGCTTATTTCGTGCTTGGAGAAACCCCAGTGATGGCTCACATTGTTCCTGCTTCATCTACTAGTACTCCATTTTCTCTGCCTTCCCCAGTAGTGCATGCTGGGCTCCAGCATGGCCTCCATTGCCCCCACCCTGGTGAGGGCTGCAGCAGCTCCAGGACTCAGGTCCAAACCTACCAGACTCATGAAAACTCTGGCTGCTCTAGCAGTTTCATGGGGGGTCCAGATAATACAACCCCAGTGTCTTGTGGGATGTCTTTCACCAGAAAAGGAATAAGCAGGTATATCACCCATATTCCCTGCCACCAAGGAATTTTGCAAGATACAGTGTTTGCTTATAACCTCTCTAGAGACATCCCACATATTTAAATAAACACTGAGTTTTTGTGTGAAGTTTTAGCCAGTTCAATAATGCACTGCTTTCCTGTTTTTATTCTCTAGTCTTGCTTTCCAGGATTGCACCCACCCTTAAAGCATTAGAATGTAAGCTTTTCCTTAGACTTTATTTTCTAGGGAACCTGAAATAAGACAGAAGGGTAGCTAGTAAAATCCTGTATTAAAGGGATCTGTAGCTGATGGCCTGCTTGTAGCATCGCATGTCCAGGGTCTGCAATGTGAACTGCAATACCTGTGCCAACTTCGGAGGCAGGATGGGCTCTGATGGAATCATCTAGAAGTATATTTAGGCATTGTCCCTGGTTGTATAACACACAGACATGTTTTTATGCCCCTCCTGTAAATGCATTTACAGCTAAAAATCCTGTCTTATAGAAAAATAATTTAAAATTATAAGCATTATTAGCTAGCAAAACTTTCCTATTTTGGAGGTGATAGAATGTCTTTATTATGTAATAATAATGATGGTTGAAGGCCAGTGTATTTGTTTTTTAAAATATCTTTATTTGGCAAAGTAAAAATTACCCTGCTTTTCTAAAATAAAACCCCAAAGAAGCATTTATCAAATTCAAAAACTCTTGGAACCACTAGATTTCCCCATTAGAGGACAGGGTCCTAGCTATCCATTCTGTGGCTTTTCTTTGACCCAGATATAAGACCCACTGAGGCTGCCCTTTTCCACAACTATGAAAAGGAGTAATTAATTGGGGGTTTAGGGACTGTTGGTGAACCAGGGGAGGTGAATAGTTTCCTCTTGTTAGGTATTCATCAGGGATACAACAGGGAAATTACTCACTAGATTGAGACTATGAAAAAAAATTATAGAAGACATCTTTCTCACACAGCCACTATCTCTCTTCCTACATTTCCCATGTAGAAGTCAGTTACACTGTAAAATATCAGATAATTAGGTCACCTGTGTCTAGTGTTAGTAGGGCAGTGCATTTACTGGGTCCATTTCTTCCAGAGCTCTTCTGCTAAATGAGACTATAATTGTTTTCTTAAAAAAACAAACAAACAAAAAAACACTTACGGGGAAACCAGAGGAGGCAGATTTCTGGTTATAGTGAAGTGAAAATGTAGGCTAATATTCTCCCCCACAAAAAGCATAAAACTGAACAAAATTGTCAAAAATGCAACCATTTCAGTGTTCTGGAAATTGACCAAAGCAAAGGCAAATGACAAATTGAAAAGTGTTTCTTTAGGAAAAACTGCTAGAACTTTAAGTGAGAACAGTGGGACTGTTCAACTGTCATGCCTGAAGCTGCACCCATCTACTCCCTGGCTCCAGCTCGCTTACTCGGTGCTAGAGTATGATCAGGGTGGGGCTAGCCATAAAAACCAGCAGCCTTGGTTGGTTGACATGATTTGGAGCAGATAAAGTCCATACCTAGCAATGTTGTCAGTGAAAGTAATAAACTTGGTAGACAGCAAAAGAGCTCTGCTTGCCTGAGGTTGCAATTTGAGTGAGAATGGTAGATCATCTGTAAGTTTAACAAAGAGATTTTAGTGAAAACCATAGAACAGTTGTATATGCTCTTCATACATCCTATCTTTATACATTTCTAACCACTGCCATGTGCAGGGGAGACCTGAGAGGTCCTGGCAGAGGGTAGGAGCTGAGGCAGACTTCACAAAGCCTGAACTTTGAATGCACTTCTCAACCCATAGACAGATCCACAAGGAGAGGGTAGATGCGTTAGGATGCACCATTTAAGCACAGCATCTGCTCCATCACTGGCTGACCAATCAGCAACAGAGATACTATGCAGACTCAGGAACAATTCTAACAAGCCAAGTGAAAAAGTAAAAATAAGAATAAAAAATTTAAGTAGAAACATCAGTGACTGCACACTGTTGGAGAGACTAATTCCACAAACTGAATTAAGGTGAGTTAAAAAAAAAATCCCCACAAATCTGAATCCAGATTTGCTACAGTATTTTACCTAAAATATTCACTTTCAACAACAAAAAAATGAGACATTCAAAAGAAACAGGAAAGTGTAAGCGTTACTCAGAAAAAAAGCAGCTAAATGTTGACATCAGCAAAGATGTTAAACAACTATCTATATATAACAACTATTACGAATACATTCAAAGAGTTAAAGGAAAATATAATGACAATGTGAAAACAAATAAAAATACCCAGCGCTCAGATCTTGGTTTCTAATGGCATTCTTCAATAAAAGGATGCAGGAATCATTGAAGAAATGGTTGAGACTGGAAATATACAAGATGAGTCTGGAGTAACTTCTGGTGTAAGAAAATAAAGTACTCAAAAAAAAAATAATCTTAGGGATTCTAAGCCCTCATACTCAGCCCACATTAAGCCTCCAAAAATTCATTAGAAGTTAAGCTGTTTTTCTTCTTATCCATAACTATGACTCTTTTCTCTTTCTCTCTGTTCTACCAAAGGTGAAAATAGCCATGGTTCCCATCTCTCTTAGGAGGAATTTGTCCACTTTTGGCCTTTAGTTTATCAAATTGCTTTGCATTCTCAGCTTTCTGACAGACTTAAAATGATAGTGATTTTGTAAATTATCTGGCTTTTTAGTGGGAGTAACATTTTCTTGTGACTTTCCACATCCTAAATAGAGATGAACTTTTTCTAAATATTTGAAATAGTTCTCAAACTCTTATCAAAGTGATCTCCTAAAGTTCTGTCATACAGGTTTTTCTGCTGGAATCTTCTCTCCACTCATTTGCTTGGAAATTTCCACTTATTCTTCAAAACTTCAGTTACCTTTTACTTCTAAAATGTATAATTCAGGGTTTCTCAGCTTCTATTGACATCTAGGGCCAGAAAATTATTTGTTGTGGAGTCTGTCCTGTGCATTGTAGGATGTTTAGCAGTATCCCTGGTCTCTACGTACTGGATGTTAGTTACACACCACACCCCTCTGATTGTGACAACCAAACTGTCACCAGACATCCCCGAATGTAGAGAACCACAGGTATACCTTCTTCTGGGATCAGTGCAAGGGGCAGCTCTTACTTGCTTTTGTTCTCATGTTATCTTGGATCTGTTTATCATTCTGGCACTTATATTTTCTTCTATTTGCCTGTTCCCTCTCCTCTCTCTCTTCCTCCCCAACACACACACATTTATCTCAGGTGAAAAGTAATTTTTATTTAGAAACCTCTGATGCATTGAAGAAGGTAAGTGTTAAGAGGTAGAGAGGTGGGGAGAGAGTTGATGGGTGTGATGATGTAAATAATTTGGAGACGCTTAGAAAAGCTAAAGGTCTATGTATAAGAAAAGGGAAAGATCCGGGGGAAGAGATGTGTACGGATGTGTATTTGTGCATATGTGTATGTTGGCATGGAAATACGAAGGGGAGGGGATAGCCATCCGTCCTGGAGAGGGGCTTTGGGTTGGAGGCAGAGAACTTAGAGAAAGTAATGGAAAAAAGGGTTGTGAGGAAAATAACGTTTGGCAATTAAAGTTGTGATTTGAAGAAGTTAAAGAGGTCTAGTCAGGATTCTTTTTGAGTTTTGCCATGTAGTATAAAATTGACATTCTCATTCTACCTAAAAAATCTTTATCATTGCAGAGTTGGATTTGCTTTTTAAGGTTGCAAAGGAAGTTCCAGGTCCTGCTTTGAGGTAGACAAGATGTTGATAACAGTCCCTGGGGTAGGGGGTGTATAGTTCTTATTTGTTTTTTGTGTTGTCTTCATGCTGTTCTTATTTGCTTTTTCTGTTGTCTTCATGCTCTGTTTGCCACTTGAAGGCTTGGTGTATCCCTAGTATAGAGCAGAGTTTACGGCACATAGTAGACTCTCAATATCTGTTGTATAGGTCCATGGATGAGAATTACCTTCTCTCTGAAAAGTGATAAAATGAGCAGTGAATATTATTCTCCCAACTTCTGGGGTGAAGTAATAGCTTGACCATGCAACCTGGGAAAAGGACCTTCTGTGTATTTCTCATCCTCAGATGCCAGGTGAGAACTGGAACTCTTGGGATATAAAATAGGAGTGGGAGGAAGAGAAAGAGGGGGAGGAATAACATTTATTGAGAATTTACAAACACTTCATCAATTTAAGATTGAAAGATGCACCAAAAAAGTCAATTAAAATTTTAATGTCAATCATCATTTCTAAGACAGATGCAAATTGCATAGATATTTAAATATGAAAGAAAAGTTAATATTAGAATTGGAAGTATAGTTAATGTCATGCACTCTTGAGTCATTTGAATAGTTAACTCAATTTTACCACTACCCTATGAGGACTCTTATTATTAGATGGAAAAATGATCTCTAAGTTTGGGGCCTTGATTTATCCCAGGCTATGAAGTCCTTGGAAAGCCAAATCCCCCGTATATGATGAAAGATCCTTTGGTAATTCTGGTGGAAAACTGTTCCTGAAAGATATAAGGACAGAAGCTGATCAAAAGTATCTAAGAAAGGATGAGTGGTGGTGAGCCTAAAGACCATGTTCCAGAAATCTAAATGGGGAAGAATAAATAAGTGGATATCTCATTCAAAAGTATTCCATGATGTTAACATAACCCACAGATTGTGGGGCATGAAACAGTTAAAACATTTTTAAGTGATGAAAAGGGCTTCTGTACCAGGACAGCAGTTTGAAAGGGTGTCATAGCATTTGAATACCAAGCAAGACCACTTTTCCTTTTGCTCTACAGCTGTGGACAGAGAGGGACATGGGGAGGGTACTGGGGGAGGGGGGTCTAGAGAAAGAGTTTGTTGTTCCTGAGAGGACAGATATCTCAGCATGCTAAAAGTCTTTCCTTCTCTCCCAACCTCCATCCCAGCTCCACAAAAGCTTGGGAACATCATGCTGAGAGGAGAATCAACAAAGACAAAGAAAATTAAGGAGATGCAAGAGGGAAAGCAGACAGGGGAGATGGGGCCATCTGACGGAGAAAATTAAACCAGGGTGGTTAGAAGTGTGGCTTCTGGAACATGAGAGCTTGCCTCTGAAACCTGGCTCCCCCTGTTCAGCAGCTGTGACGGGTGTAGCCGCCTAGCTTCTCCAAACCTCAGTTTTCTCGTCTGCGAAACACAGATGATAATAGCATCTACCTCATTGGGATGGTTGTAAGATTGTTAACCTAGTGACTGGCACAAAGTTAAGTACAAGATAAGCATTAGCTGTGGTTATTCTTAAAAAAATTAGCATGCTTCTCAGATAGATATATAGATATGGATAGAGATGTTAGTACATACAGTAACCCTGTGTGCATGGCTGAGCAATGTCTGTACAATCAAAGAAGGAAGGAAAGTAACCAGGCGCAGATGACATGACTGGCAAGTTTGTTGACATGTGACCAAAAAGCCAAGGCAAAGTCCCCTAGAACAAAGTTCTCACCCTCTTTGGCAGGACACGGCGGCATGTCATGATAGCTAGGGGCAGAATTACAACTGGCTTTCCCAGCAATTTCTTGTAAACTGTAGCAAGTGACTTACTGATAGGAGTGCATCGCAAATAGACATTATCCTTCAGTGGTGTACCCACAAACGTCACTGTTTTAGAGCAGTGGCTTTCGACTTGGGCTGCACAACAGAATCGTCTGGGGAGCTTTGAAAAATGTTCGGATTTCTAGACCCCCCTCCAGACCAATTGAATTGGAATCTCTGGGAGATTCAGTCATCTGTGTTCTAATGGGCAGCCAGCACTGAGAACCATCGCCTTAGAGCAGTGGATCTCAAGCTGGAGTGTGTATCATAACCACGTGGAGAGCCCACCCCCAGAGTTTCTGATTCATTAGATCTAGGGTGGGAGCCAAGTATCAATGTCCTTCAGCCAAAGACCACCAGGAACACACCTGTAGTTAAATAAGTTGGATTTATTGTTTGCTGCAGGGAGGGGAAACACACACCTTGGGGAACCATGGATGTGTTAGGAAGATCCTTTTATAAGATATGGGCTTTAGCTGTGTGATCTGAGGGATACAGGTGGGAGTTTGCTCTAGATTGGATGCAGTCAGAAAACAGGGATGATTCTATGAGTGGATATCTCAATAAGTTTTATCTTTAGGGAGGGGAGACTCACAAGAGGATAAGCTATAATTGGTAGAGGAATAGCAGCCACTCATTTTGGCCGAGAGAGGGGATGTTTGGTAACTTGTGGGCTGCACAATGACCTTGGTTTTGTCTGTATTTAGATAAAATTATGAAGTGGCCTTGTTTTGTCTTATTTTATCCTGGTCTCAGAGTAACCTTGCATGGGGTTAGTGTTTTGTGAGATTGTGTTTCTGTTCAGTAGGGGAATAACATGGCCCACGGTGAGTGCGAGGCCAGCTTTCAAGTGTCAGGTACCACCCCCTCCTCTTTTTCTCCTTTCTCACAAGTTCCAGGTGATGTGATACTACTGGTCCAGAGACCACCAGCCTTTGAGAACCACTGTCTGAGAGGGTAAAAAACCTGAGACCTGTGTTTGGAACAGGCACATAATAAAAATACATGAACACAGCCTTAAAAAGCCAGGGCACACCGTGAGCCATGCCGCTGAGCCTGGGCGTCTGGAGCCTGTGCTCCGCAACGGGAGAGGCCACAACAGTGAGAGGCCCGCGTACCGCAAAAATAAATAAATAAAAATAAAAATGCTATTCGATATGTACTTAGTAGCAAATCAAAAAAATCAAATGATTCCAGTGTCAAGGATGCCCCCTTTAAAAAAAAAAAAAAAAGCCAGGGCACCGAGTTTCAGGGGAACAACAAAACAAAATAAGAGTAACATAGCCTGGCAAATAACGTAGCTTGGGGAAACTGAGTCCAGCACAGATGAATGCAATACACCACCTTTAAAGAAGGTGAGGCTAGCGTGTCTGGTTGTGCTCTTCCTCTCCAGCTCCCAGCTGCCTTCTTGACCAACTTCCAGCTCAGGGCCTTTGTGCCTGTTTCCTTTGCCTGGTAGTTGGCCCATTTTTTACCTCATTCTCGCTCATTCTTCATGTATCCTTTTCAAATGTTCCTTCTTCAGAGAGGCCTGCCCAGACCCCCCCCCCCCCACACTAAATTAGGTTCCCTCTTCATCACCCTAACTTCTTTTCCTTCAATGCACCAATCATGATTTTAAATCAGATATTTACTTTTATGATGGTTGATTTAACGTCTGTCTCCCCCACTAAACTGTGAGCTCCCTGTGGGTTGAGACCATGCTTCATTTGCTGACCACTGTCTCTTTCCCTTCCGCCACTTTTCTGAAAGACCCCCTTCCTTCCACGGCATGCACTGAATCACAGATGGGGCCTTATTTCCCTCTATCCAGCCCAATCCATACTGCGTCTTTAAAAAATTATTTATTGCTTTGGCTTGTCAATGACACTCTTCTCTGTTTTTCATTGCTTATATAGAGCCTATCAAACACTTTATATTTTTCTCTGATTACTTCCATGAAAAATGTAAAGCGCTTGCGGAAATCTACATGAGCAAAGAAACGTTGAGTTTCACATCTAACAAATCACGATTTGTTGTCAAGCTCGCCCTGTCTTGATTCAATCTCATGGTGGCTCTTTTAGATGCAATTTTATGAGAGCTAGTAGGGACTATCTTTAAAATAAAAATTTTCCTTCAGGCATTTCATTTGTTTGAAACATTGCTTGGGTTTGTCGTTTCAATTAAGTGTTCTGACACACTTCCCTTAACCCTTCTTCTGGGGCTGGGCTTGCTAAAGCAGCCTTCTTGGCTACGGATCTGGGATGAGAGAAGAGATGTTGCCAAGAATGAGATCCAACGGAGCCTCAAGAGTTTTCAGTTTCAAGCCAAACTGGGCCCTGTTCAGATCTGGTTTAGCTGGCTCCTGGATTCTGAATGCAAATGCTTCAAAATGCTCATAAAATGGTAACAGAAGACTCTGTGGACATCAAATGGCACTCACAGAACATCGCTTTAATGAGTTAAGCGAAATGAAACAGGAACATATGGATTCCATTGTCCTAAAAATACACAGGGGGTTAAAATAAAGGCAAATAAATAAGTTCCTTGGTGACATGTGTTTTGGGGTTTGCTGAACCAAACACATTGGAAAGTTCTCCAAGACGTTTATCAAGTCTAAAATGCAGCTGGCTTCACCCACTCCCTCATGTGTGGTCAATGACTTGGTATGCCTACTCTTCCCTTGCACTCTCAGAGCCGTTTGCTCTTTGCCTAAGATGGGGCCAAGCTCACTGTCATTAGTATATACAGATGTGAACAAAGCGCCATCTTCCCGGAGCCTCAGGGAACACGTGTTTCCCAAGCAGAGAGAAGAAATGCTTTCTTTTCTCTCTGCGCCAGCCCATCCTCCCTTTGCTTGGCTTACATTCTCTTCCAAAGCCTTGCCTCTTCCCTGTACAGGACCAGAGGGGTGATCAATGGACATCCTAGGTGGAGCTGGCCTCCAATACAGGCCTGCGAGCCTCAAAAACTTGAACTGGGTTGATTGTGCTGATTCCTACAAGCCCCTGAGCATTCTTTAACTGTAGACCCTTGCAGGGGTCTACTGTTGCCATAACAGCCTCCCCTTGTCTGTTCCCGCCTCGCAAGTACCCATCCTTGCAAATGTGAGAAGGGCTTCCTTTCACAATTACCCATTAGCTCAGAGGCTTCTTGAGTGGGAGAAGTAGGTAAACTATCATTTTGCCTCCAACTGTGCTCTTCTTTTAGCCTTTTTCTATGAGCATAGGCTTTATTTTCCTGTGGTATGTAAGTAATATACTTTACCACAGCAATAAAAAATGCTTCTGCAGCCTTTGTCTCAGACACCCATCCATCAGAGAGAACCTTTTGGCCATGTTCTGTAGGCCGTCAAAATCACTGGCCCCAAAAAAGCTTCAGAAAAATCATTGCCACCTCCTTTGAAAAGGTGAAATGGACATTTGGGGCTCCCTAAAGGCTTCTTGTTTCCTTATGACTCTTTACTGCCTCATGACTCCAGCAAGTAACTATCCCAGGCTGGAGCCAAGAATCAGGAGCTTCTGTGCACAATGTGATCCCCAGAAAAGGCTTTGAGCAGAGGGTCCCCTGCTTGGTTTTCTTCCAGGTGAACAACCCAGAACACACAGGGGGCCATCCCTTCCCTGAACAAAGTGAGTACGGAGAGGCAGTCAGTACGCACTGGAGTGTCACGTACAATTTGTCTGGCTTGTGGGGATGTGTCACTCACCTGATGGGAAAGAAGTGGCTTAGATTCCTATGCTGAGATTTGGTTTGGTTTTTCCTGCTCTAATCTTTTCTCCTTCTGCTCAACTATGTCTTATTCCCTAATGCTTTGTGGCTTGTTTTTAAAATATATATCAGGGTTTTTCTTGGGTCAAGAGAATGAGGGCATGGGGAAAAGGGTGTCAGAATGTTGGATAAGGAATAAAATGTTAGTTCAGATGGACAAGAGCCCAATTAGCACTAAGGGGAAAGTCAAGAATGACTTTTTGGTCCTGGAGTCCTGAGCAGCTAGTAGAATGGTAGTCATGTCCATTCTTGTCAAAAACAGCTAAAAAAGTGATCAAGAATATATTAAAAGGAGAATAAGTTTCCATCACGGTGTTCCCTGGAGCCTCTTTGTTCCAGCTTCAGTCCTTGTTCAGCAAATAAAAGAGGGATTTGAATGCTGAGGGTTAAAGGGAAGCCTGTTCTTCTCTATTTAATATATGGAAGAAAGAGCTGAGAACATTTTTCCTTGACATAACACGATCCCTGTCAGGCTCCTAGTCAATAAGGCAGGGTGAGATCTCCTGGTGTGCAGGCCCATCTAGACACACAAAAGTGTGTCTAGAGACTCCTACCTCTATCTCCATGCACTGTCAAGCTTTCCAAGATCTCTCAAGATTTTCAGAGGCACGTCTGCGTAACCTACACTTCCTCACTGTTTTCTGTCATTTGCTGTTGTGTAGAACTGCAGCAACTCCCGCCCTCATTTTCCAGTTGTACATTATGCTCACAGCCAACGCCAAACTCAATTTCTGTAAAAAAAAAAAAAAAAAAAAAAATGAAAAATGAGATTCAATTTAACCAAGCAAGTGGTTGAATTTAAGACTACAAAAACAGACAACCCTGTGCATCTCCTGTATACAATCCGAGAAAGCCTTAAAATGTTCTTTTTATTCTTATTCAAAGAATGACTAGACAAGATTCATCAGGGACCATTTTGGGGAATGTTCTTTCCTGGATGGCAGAGGGAAGGGGAGGATGACCTCGTACATTTCTTCCATCACTAATTTTTACGACTCTTTATGAGAACATTGGCTTTGTAGGCTTTTGCCCAGGGTAAGCTGGCATTCTTTGTGGGGAAGCCATTTACATAGCCACATAGCCGTGTGAAATACTTCATTCAGCCAGATTGCATGCATGGTGAGCGAAAAAGCAGACTCATTTTCTCAGTAAACACATCTGCCTTCACAATTGCTTTCCTTTGCCTGAGCTCTGGCGACATTTTGAGAAATGACTCTGCAGTCAGCGAAAATAGGGGTGAAAGGATAGTCTTCATCCGTTTGTTTTTTACCACCTCTTCCCCTTCCCTAAATAAGATGAACTAACCAGGTTTTACCTGCTGAAACGTATGAAAACATCGAGTCTGTCTCTGACATCCTGCTACGACATTGATTATCTTGCTTTGTGTTTTTGGTTCATAACATCAACATGAATGTGGCAAGAACATAAGCTCCCAACTCAAATGATGATGTTCTGAAACTGTTTGCCTTGATGCACCTGCCGCAAAAATCTTATCAAGCCCTTTCTGGAATTTTCTTTACATAGTTTCTCCATAGATGGACATCATTTTTTCCTGTTTAGCCTACTTTATCTGTCCTAAGTCCTCTTATCTATCTCATTTCTTTGCAGTACATGCCTAGGTTTTGTCTGACCAACCTAACTCACTCTGGCCCTGTTTTCTGGGAGCTGCTACTTCTTCTCCAACACCACATTCACATTCTTACAAGGGGCGCAGCTGAATCATGACCTCACTGCAACCTCACCCCATCCCCAACACCAACCCTCAGGCACTGTCGATTGGGCAAGAGTGGGTACCTGGTTCAACCTGAACCAATTAGAAACTCTCCTTTGAGAATTTAGATTCAAACCTGTCAGTCTGGTCTCCTAGACAAAGGAGATATAGCATTGTAAACTTTTGGCTATTGAGTTTTATAGGAAGGAATAGAATTCTCTACCACATTGGGAAAGAGAGAAAGCTGGCCTGCAGGTACAAAACAAGCAGATAGATTGGGAGAAACATAAATGAGATAAAAGTTGGAGAGAGGATGCCTCTGGGATTCCCAAGGTCTCCCTTTTAAAGCCTGGCTATATGCTTACCTTTGGGTCCAATGAGTTAGTCTTGTATAATAATAATGTTTCCTTGTATGATTAAATTTCCTAGAATTGGCACCTGTTCTTTACAACCCAAAGAATGGGTAACTAATCTATCTTCCAGATATCCTCTTATAGCATATGTGAAGCTACTTGACATAATTTGACATTGATCTGCCTACAATGACCACCTGGTCTTCTCTGACTAGATAGAGATCATTATCCTTCATGATGCAGTGCTCATATAATGAACCCAGTAGCTCCTTGAATGTGGTCAAGGTTTCTCATCACTGAGACCTGGCACAATAGGAGTGCGACGCGAAAGCACCATAAAATGTTGATCGGGTCGAATTATTCTTTGGTTGACTCTGCTACTTAATTTTCAACACTGCTGATCCATCATTTTGTGATCCATTCTCTTGTGTCTCTTCTTCCTGTTCAAGACCGACCACTTCCCCAAAGTTAAGAAAAATCTGTATAAAGAAACCTGTGGCTTTCCTCACCTGTCATACTTTCTTCTGTCCTCTTTTTTAAACATCAGTTCAGGTCAACCCAAGGCCTTTCCTAGACTGCCTGTTTACACCAGTCATTCATTTCTGGTCCTCTGAGCAATCCTCTGCTAATCCTTTCACTACATTGAGGTGCTCCTGTCCTTGCAGTTTCCTCAGGCTCTACAGCTCCGGGGGAAAGAACACATAAACTACTTGTAGACAGCCTAAACGCACATGGGGGTGCAGGACACAGATAAATGTCCCTGCACACAAAGCAAGTTATTTTCAGCCCTGAGACTCAGTGAGAATTCATTGAAAGTAGCTTTCATTGAGTGTGAGTCACAGGTCGTCAGTCTTTGTGATATAACCTGTGAGTTAATGAATTCTTACAAGTCTTGATGAAAACCCTTCTTTGTCCGTGTGGTTATTAATGGGTTTGTAAAATTGCATGATAAGGTGAAATGAAGCCTTAAAACCTCACTTCTCCTTGCTAGTGCAAAAACAAAACGAACAAACAAATAATAAAAACCCTGTCCCATAGCATTGTCTCATGGCTGGACCTATCGTTTTGAGATCTGTACACTTTAGGTTAGCAAGAAACCTGCTTTTAAGGAGCCACCTTTTTCATCAGAGGACCGACCACTTGGCATAAAAATTGAAAGCCTCAGTGATTTTAAAAAAGACAAAACATGCAGGATATATTCATATTTCTGAGGTTATATGAGTCTGTGAGAATGTGATTTCTAAACACAGGTTCTAATTTGCTCTGGCTACAAAGTGACATTCCGTGTGTGAGAGTTCCATTTCAGCGGTGAGTTCATCTTTTACTACCTTTTATCAGAGCAAATTATAGTGTACCAGATACTTACTTGTCTGCACCAGGAGGGGTCAAGTAGTTAATTAATGAGAATTAATCTGTAAAAAGGAATAAAATCTCCAATTTGAATCCTGTTTTATGACTTGGTTTATGACGCAAGTGTGAAACTTCAAAGGGAGCTAACTCAACGTGGCACTTTAATTGCATTTTATTACATTTAAGAGCTTTATGGAAATTTTGCTGACTGCCAAGAAATGGCTCTCGAGAATACTTTCCTCCTCAGCAGGCTGCTGGGGCCCCTGTTCCCAGAGCAACTACAGAGAAGAGCCGCTTGCACCTTCCTTGAATCTGAGAAAAAAGGGGCAAACGGCTGCTAGGTGGAACATTGGCTTAGGGATCGGCCAAGGATCCTTTCTCTGACGGAGGGTAAAGGTGCAGAACCCAACAATCTCCCCTTTGAAGGCTCCGAATTCAAACATTCCCAAGGGCAAACTGGAAGGTTTATGTTTAGGGGCAGGCTTTTAGACGATCAAAACCGTGAGGTGTCAATTCTGCGGGGAAAGCAAAAACAAAAGCAAAACACCCAAAGTGGAGCACACGCATCTGTTTTCTTTGTAGCTTAACTAGAGAGAACTTTCTTAATTGTGTTGGCTTTGGCAAAAAGGAAAGAGACCCTTTCTTTAATAGCTGTATTGTTTCCCCACCCTCTTATCTTCCGTAGAGCATGACACTGAGGAAAAAGGATTCCTAGGTTAACGTGACCTCGAGTCTGAATCCAGGGCTGAGGGCCAGTGTTCCAGCTTCCAGCTCTGGTACTGACTTGTCCTGTGGCCTTGGGCAAAGCTGCTTAGTCTCTGTGCTGGGTCTGTCCACTCCTAAAGTGACAAAGTTGATGCCATCCACCCCTACCTCACTGGGACATTGTGCAGACTAGTGGTTTCTGATGATGGCAGGCTAAAGGAATGCTTAGAAAGGGGAAAAGTTGGAGAATAGGTTGATTTATTGGGCAGGGTATTGGATAGAGCAGTATGTTCAAAGGTGTTTCTGTAAAAAGTAAATCAAGTAATGATATTTAAAAGTGACTTTGTTATGAGAGGAAATTGCCCTCGGGCTTGAATAGTTTGACTTTTCCTTTTACCCCTACTCATGGATTAGCACTATCTTTTCATTAATGGTCAAATCTAGGGATCTTTGGAGTAAGTTTACCTCACTTGGAATGAAGGAAAGAAAAAAAATACACCATTTCCTCAAAAGTAAGATGAATGCTGTAGAAACAAATGAAATGTGGAGATTGGGATAACATTGGCAATTGGAGGGAGAATTGCAATGGGATAACATTGGCAATTGGAGGGAGTATTGCAATTTTCCAAGTGCTATTAAAACTTTTATTTATAGCTTTGGAAGTTGAGAGGGGAGATTCAACCTCATATCTAGTGCTGTGAGATGATGGTCGACATTTATCATTCATTTAGTTATTTAGTAAACATGCATGGAACACGTTTATTGGGACATAGTTCTTACCCTCCAAGAACTTAGAGTTTATGAAAAAAGGTGCATACACACAAAATTGTTGCAAGGTCCTATGCTGAGTGCCATAGTAGAAACACAGAATGGTACCATACTAGTAGGGATAAATGAGAGGGACATCTTGAAAAGCTCTTCGGAAGTCAAAATCAAACCTACCTAGTAAGATGATGAAAGGATCGTGGAATGCTTCTCAGGTATAGTGATGTAGAAGAAGAGTTTCCTGGGAATCGGAGGAGATTTGGAGAGAAAGCAGAGGGACCCATATGTACAAAGGTAGAGAGGCATGAAACAATATGATAAATTCTGAAGACAGGGCCACGAAGATGGAGTTTCTGATGAAACAAAGAAGATGGCAGAAGATGAAGCCAGAAAAGTTAGCAAGGGGTCATCAGGGAGGGAGAATAACTCTGCAATCAGCCTGCTTTTTTATTCTTTTTTTTTCTTTTGTATCGAAGTCTAGTTGATTTACAATGCTGTGCCAATCTCTGCTGTACAGCAAAGTGACTCAGTTATACACATACAGACATTCTTTTTTAAATATCCTTTTCCATTATGGATTATCCCAGGAGATTGGGTATAGTTCCCTGTGCTATACAGTAGGACCTTGTTGTTGCTTTCTTATTCTTGTTCCGTTGCTTACTCACCATGGCACCTAGGGCAAGTTCCTCAGTTCCCCCATAAGTAAGATAGGGATAATAATGGTACATATATCATAACGTTGTTGTGAAAACTAAACGAAATAACATATGATAATACATGTGAAGATTAAAACAGTGGCTGTCACAAAATAACTTCTCAACTAATGTAAACTTATTGTTATTCATATATTAGTTGAAGAAATTTGGTCTTTAGTCTGCAGTCAGAGGAAAGCCACACAATTATCTTAAGAAAAGCAATGTCTTGTCAAGATTTGCGTGGAGAATGAAAAGGAAATAGACTAGGAAAGGGTGTGTGTTGGAGGGGAGGGAAGATTGAGATTAAGGAGAGGAATTTATGGAACTGAATGACAGTGGGATGAAGGATTTCAGCTGTCTCCCAGGTCTGGGACTTGGGTGACTAGAACAGTTGGTGATAATAGTAACCCAAGTAAGAAGATATATAAGAAGCAAGAAGTGTAGTGGAAAAATAATCAATTCAGTTTATTTACATGTGAATTTTGAGGTACCCAGGGACATTCAGACAGGACATTGTGCAGGCAAGTAGAGTCAAGTCTGGATCTCTGAAAAGAAGTCTGGACTAGAAGTACAATATTGGGACTTTTTAGATTGGTGAGATTATTCAGGGAGAAGGGCTAGTATGTTAGTCTGAGAAAGACTAGAAAGAAAAGCATGGGGGAACCAAGAGAGAATGAGGCTGCAGAAATCAAGGGAGAAGAGTTTGATTAAATTTGGAGTCGTGTTTTGACTATGAGCCCCACCCTTCTTTCCTATTTTGCCATACCTTCTATAGGCAACCTCTGGGTCTTCCCACAAGCATCTGGAATTATTCATATCATCTTCTGTGGGACACAACACTCTCTTGTGATTCCTTTACCCTTCCAAGCGTTTGTTTAACACATGATATTCTTTTAAATCACCACATAAAATGTGGAGCAATATTGATAAGAAAGGTCCAGGCAAAAATTAAACATGAAACAACTTTCTTCCCTCAAATTTTATTAACACATAAAAATTGGAATTGGAATCAAGTATGTTTATGTGGCTAACTAGAAATCCAAAATCACTTAAAAAGAGAGAGAGAGACTGTAAATTGTAAATTTACCCATGTAAGTTTTTTTTTTTTTTTTTAATTCAGCGTGAAAACAAGCGCCATAAGCAAAGACAAAGCTTGGAAAAGTATTTGCAATTCATATCACAGATGAAGGGGTAATCTCTCTCATGACACAAAGAGCATCTAGAAACCAAGGTGAAATTTTTCAGTGATAATAAATATAAATGGGCATAAACAGTTCACACACACTGAAGAAGAGATATGAATGGCCCTAAACAAATGAAAAGATGCGTACTCGTAATAAGAGAAATGCGAATTAACACTGCAATCACATTTTACGCTTACAAGTTTAGGGGAAAATACCCCCCAAAAAGCATGTTGTATTGGTGAGACTGTTGGGAAATAGGCACTCTGATACATTGCAGATGGAGTTGTAAAATTGAAGTAACCTGAATAACCTTGAAGGAAGGAGATATAGTGAGATTTATCAAAATTACAGATGCCTTTACTCTTTGCTTCAGAAATCTCACTGCTAAGAATCTTGCCCACAGATACCCCATATAAGTGCAAAATGATATATAGAGAAGATTATTCATTGTGACACTGTTTATAATAGCAAAAGGTTGCTATTACAAACCCAAATGACAGCAGTAAGGTATTTGGTTGAGTAAAGTATTATACATTCTTAGAATGTAGTAACATGCAGCCATTGGGGGAAAAAAAAAGAAAGAATGGCAGATTAGACTGCTGTGTACTAAGATGCAGAGATCTCTATGACACTGTATATTAAAAATACAAGGAATATAACATTTATTTGCTACTATTTGTATGAGAAAGTGGGATGATAACATATATATGTATTTGCTTATAATTACAAAATAATTGGGGAACACAGCTTTTTCTGGTGAATCCTTTATTCTTTGGTAGTACAAATATCTAATAAAAATGATTACCACTGGGGGTGGAGGAAAATGGGTCAGAAGGTACATTTTTAGTGGGATATGTTCTGTACACAAAACCCACAAATAAATTTTAAAAAAAACATTCAGTAGCTTTATTAATCTTGTTAGAATTAAAATGTTCTAGTGTGAAAGAAAATTTTAGTTATAAAATCAAAGAAGTTAAGTAACAACAATATAAAATTAAAAATAAATTAGAAATATCAACATGAATTAGTAGTTTAAAAAAAACATGTTATTTATCATCTAGCACTGAAGTTGCCTAGAAAGAAGGTCACCTTGGGATCATCCACACACCTCATGCCAAGAGTTTGGTTTTTAATATCATTGCCCCCTAAAGGGAGCCAAGATCTTTTAAGAAATACCTTAGGGCAGGGAGGCCACAAATGATAAGGAAAAAAGTTTCCACAGATTAATGAGATCCTATTAAATGGTATAGAATCTAGTTGTTGAGGCTCCAACTGGCCAAAGATATGACAATTTGAGCATCAGAAAGAATACTATTTGTAACTGATATTGAATCTATGAAAATCCATGAGTCTGCAAGAATGCTCAAAGAGAAAGATGGAAAAAATACATTGGTCACTATTTGAGGGGACTGTTAAACCAAATCAACTTTAACAATTTGTAATTTAAAAGGAGAAAATTGAGCATTTATCCTGTCTTTCTCAAAGAAATTGTACTCTGAGTTTACCAAACAGCTCCATTTGGTAAGGGGGAGGTTTACAGAAGAATAGCAATTGATATATATGAAAAGAATAATAAATTTAGAAAAACCATCGTGCAACCACAAATGAAATTTTTGATTCAGGCAGATTACTCACTGCTAATCAGTAGGGATGGGTTTTCTCCATCTGCCACCATGTCCCAAAGATCTTGAGTTTGAAATCATCAGGTGGATGGGTGATGAGGAACTAGACATTGGAATGGTGCCCAAAATTCCACTATATTTCTCAAAGGGAAGAACTTAGCAATGGAAGGATCTTACTGTTACTGGTGCTCAATCTAGCATCATTAATGGTGGGGCAGTCCATTTGGAGTGCAATATGAAGTAAATGATGTCACAGGGAATATACTCTGCCTCTAAATGTTTAACTCAAATCTACTAAAGTCCTTCCTATTTATAAGAAATATGGCAATAATTTCCTATTTATAGGAAATATGGGGAGAATAGGGATAAAGTAAATGATGTCTTCAGAAAGCAGTCAGACAAATAATGGGAAAGAGTGACAACTAAACAAACGGGAGCAGAGATTGAATGGAGAGTTTTCCCTCTATCTTTTCATAGAGCCATACGATTTATACCTACTAAAAATGGAATAAATAAATACTTAGTAGTGATTAGATATTTTATCATATCTTGTTAAACATGAATTCTAGGATATTGAAATAAGAGAAAAATAATTCTAACTATAGCCAGCTCTTCTGCCATTTGTGAAGAGAGGGTTGCCAATCGGTAAGAATGTGGTTTTTTCACCTTCCATTCTGTCTCAAAGTCATGTTTATATAATTCAGCTCTAGCTCTGGAGCACTAAGTGAAGAATGGCCTTTTGTGTAAATATGGTAGTCATGCTGCTGCTCCTCCCCCTACCCACTTACCCACTGCATAAGAACCTAAGCCTGCCAGATAGTCAGGCAAAAAGGAAGGAGCACGAGAAATTCCATTCTTGATGCCTAAGGACAATATCAGAGGGCATAGGGTTTGGATACTGATGTTTCGGGTTCAGTCTCTCATAAGGACCCATAGCTGTTCCCACAGCAGTTTAGGTTTGCCAGACCTACTCTTGCAGCAGCAAAGACCTGGTAGACCTACTTTCCCCTTGCTGCTTACTGACATTAGATAGCAATCATGTAGAAGACCCTTAGAAAGGCAGATTTTCCAAATGTAGAACTTAGGGAAAGTTGCAAAGGGAAGATGCACCTGTGGATCAGAGGTGCCCCTCCTTCTCCCCTGGGGGCCTGGGCTCTGTCTGGCAATTCTCAGTGCCTCTGCTTCTGTGCACACATCAGGGGAATTCGACGGACCCCAACTTTGGATTTTCTACTTCCTGCACATGGCACAGATGTAATTTTTGAGTCATTAGATAGACGTGATGCTTTCTTATTTCAGTGCCTGGTAAGGGCCCTTCAAGTCCCTGGGGAAAAGGCAGTGAGTGATCTTCTTTGTAGTGATTCTTATAAACCAAATAAAGGATAATAATGACCTCAGGAGCAACATACAAAACATGGAAGGCTTTAAAACTAGCTTCCCTGGGAGGAGAATTCTTCTTGAACCATCACTGGCGTCTCAGACTGGAGGGCAGGTGGGCAAGGGGACAGATATTGCAGGTATTTGCGGGGCTCCGAATTGAAGGGGAATTAAATTCAAAGTCTGACTGATATTTGACCTGGCCAGTCACCACTAGCCGCAAACACCATTCCCTTGAGCAAAGGAGAAATTATGCTCGTGGCAGACAAAAGGAACTCAGAAAGCAAGAGAACGCTTAAGCAAAGAGTTTTGAAGAAACCCCAAGTGAAGGGTCTACAGAAGTGGAACAGTTGCAGAGAAGAGAAGTGGAGATTGGAGACAACATCTGGGAAGGTTCTCAAGGGCATCAAGGCAACATGGGGGTAGATAGGTTTATGGGGAGCCTGATTAAGCCATTTATTCAACAAGTATTTGAATATCTTCGAAGTGTTAGGCACCGTCTTCTAGGTGCTAGGGACACAGTGGTGAGGAAAAGCAGACGATTCTAGCCTTGATGGAGCTACTGGCGGAAAAGGGCAGACATCAACTAATAGCTCAAACATCAAGGTCACAACCGTGCTAAGTGCTCCAGAGGATAGGTGCTCAATGCTATGAGATTGTACTGTATAGTGGGGAGATTTCTCTTAATTGAGAAGGTCACAGATGGTTTCTTGAAGAAGTCATGCTCAAGCTGAATCTTGAAGGTAGGATACAATTCAAGACAGCAGGAATAGCATATGCAAAATCCAGAGGCGAGAAGAGCGTGACTATCCGAGGGACAGAAGGAAGGCCAGAGTGCAGGAGAGCCTGGTGCAAGATCAGAGTGGTCTTTCTCCTGATGAAAATGATGGTTCTTTATTTGGCGATGAAGCTGGCTGTTTTCCAAACATTCCCTCCCTATTTTGCTAGTCCAGGGACTGCATTACAATGACTGTGTACTACGTCAGGATGTCCATTATCCATAGCGAACAGATTCAAGAGTGTGCTTGTCAACCACTCAACAAAGATTAATTGAACATTATTATTATTACTATTATTTTTGCCATACGCGGGCCTCTCACTGTTGTGGCCTCTCCCGTTGCAGAGCACAGGCTCCGGATGCGCAGGCTCAGTGGCCATGGCTCACGGGCCCAGCTGCTCCATGGCATGTGGGATCTTCCCGGACCGGGGCACGAACCCGTGTCCCCTGCATCGGCAGGCGGACTCACAACCAGTGCGCCACCAGGGAAGCCCTAATTGAACATTATTTTATGCTAGGTTCTGAACTAGGAGCTGGTGCTTTAAGATGCTTTAAGACATTCACACTTCTCCGGGTCTTAGAGGTTTCGATGGGTCCATATTAGTGAAATGTTTCACCTTCTTGGATATTCTGACCAATCGCTTAATTTTGACACAGGATCCACCAGAAAAAGGAAGCGCTCTTGAAACCAGAACTAGCATATGTTATAATGAATTGTAGAGTACAGTCTTGCCAAGGTATTTTCCCTAGTTTCTTGAGATTCCTCAACACAGATCCATAGTAAAGAACAACCCAACTGAAAAAGAGAACCCAGCTATTTCTTCCTTATATACTTATCCATTAATCTGCGGGACATTGCGTCAACTCTCAAGTCTGGCTTATTTTTCCACAAATAGTACTACTGGACCTTTAAACCCACAGTAGGAACAAACAGATTTTTAAACCAAAATGTTTCTCTATCGATGGGGATGTTTCATCCTACTGAAGGTATTGTTAAGAACAAGATCCTCCTAAGGTTCTGTTGCTCCCTAGGCAGCCTTTTATTCCAAGGCAGAAAGAGTCTGGACTCCGAATGTTCAGTCTTGGGAGAAATTCCAACTTGGTAATGGTTTATCAGTATCATAATAAGCGGGGTCAGAATGAGCACAACAGGTGTATGACAGATGTAATTCCGAATACAAAGTAGTAAACCATGATTGCGCCCTGTTTCTATTTGACTTATAAGTGATTGATTTCATAAACAAATTGGTTTGGTACTGCTGCCTGCCTTAGCAAATAAGAAAACAAACATCCTTTAGGTAGTTTGGCTTTGTTATGCAGTTATCACACTGCTGTCTGCCAGCGTCCCCTGTTTGTCTGCAGCCATGGAACACTGACATAGAGTTTTTAGAAAATCCTAGAGTCCTTAGAAACTCCACATGAATCATTTAAAGGTGACCTCTTTGCATGGCAAAATGAGTGTACTTTTTCCCTCTCCTTTATCTTGAGTTATACCTTGTCAAATTGTTGTCCGGCATTAGATTATAGACTCTATATGTTAATGGTGGTTCCCTGTTAGTTTGTCTGCATAAATCTGGCTTATAATACTGCTAACTCTTTTTTTTTTTTTCTTTTTGCGTTACGCGGGCCTCTCACTGTTGTGGCCTCTCCCGTTGTAGAGCACAGGCTCCGGACACACAGGCTCAGCGGCCATGGCTCATGGGCCCAGCCGCTCCGCGGCATGTGGGATCTTCCCAGACCGGGGCACGAACTCGTGTCCCCTGCATCGGCAGGCGGACTCCCAACCATTGCGCCACCAGGGAAGCCCTACTGCTAACTCTTGATTTCTAATCGCCCATTATAATTCAACAAGGACTAGGGGCACCACGTTGTGCTAAGTCTCTACAAGGGACAGAATAAGATTTATATATATAGCTCTGTCCTAGCATCTTAAAGTCTCTTGAGGAAGAAAAATTAATGTACACAAACCAACTAGAGGGTCTACTTTTGTTTCTTAGGAACTCCCTGTTCTTAAAGATTTTTCACTGCACTTGCCTCGAGGCTCCCAAATGAAGATTATTTCCTTATTTTCTCTGCCTCTGTATTCGTGTGGTTTCAGTTCTGTCCCTGTACCATCACCAGACATCAAGCTCTGCCCCTTCAAAGTCAGAAAGTGACTCACATCGAAACATTTTAGCTTCACCGAAGATTTCCGGAGTCCTGGAGGGGGCATTGCATCGCGAAGTCCTCCGTGGTTTGACTTCCTACTGCTGTAGCCTCCTGACTCCCATGTTTTTCTGTCTCTGTACTTGAGCCTCTAATGTAGCCAGCACATTCTTTCCCCTTTTCTCACAAAATGGTTGCAGAGAAGTGTAGGTATTCCAGGAGAAAAGGTCAGGGAGGTAATGGGTTTGCTACTTCAGGAATATGCAGGGAGGAGGACTGACTTGTTGTCTTGGGTTCCCCCCTGAAGCAGACCCTGAGTTAAAGAAACTTTTTCTTTAGGAGGTAATCCCAGGAAACAGAGATAAAGAATGAGGAAGTGAGACAGGAAAAAGAAGGAATCCAAGGAGAGTTCAGTGCTGCCAGGGAGCTCTGGAAGGGAATATCGAGGGGAATTTTTCAAAAGGCAAAATCATACCTCTCATGCAAACATTAACATGTATCAAAGATTTTGTTCAACTCCTCACTTGTTAAGGAAACCAGTAAGATGTTACAACAAGTTCAAATGAAAATTTTACTTATTCTCTGCTGGATAAAATCCACTGACTTTGTCATGAGTGGAAAACATTGGCTTTCTCTACAAGTTAACGTGTGTCTCTGCAGACTGGTGGAATATCTAGTCAAAGAAAATCCAAGTTGCATACCCTTAGAAAACAGACAAAGCCCTAAGGGTTGCCAGACCACACTTCAAATTCCATGGAAAGAACATCCAATCATCTCTTTTACCCGTTTCGAAACCTTTCATAATTTTTGCTGACAGCAGTGTAAAACATACCTCAGAGTTGTCCCACCTGAATGGCAAGGAAGCTGGAGTATTTATGTATTGAGTCCAGTCTGCCATTGGTTGAGGAGTTTTAACATTCTGGCTTTTCCAGCTTGCTCTATTCATGGGCCAAACGTAGTACCCTGACCATTAAAAAAAAAAAAAAACCCTCAGGCAGAGTCGCAAGTACTGGCAGGAAACAGCCTTCTGTGTGTAGAGGTGAATGCCAAGGGGAATTGAGAATAGGAGAAAAGGAGGGCATCCATAGTGCCGGCTTTATTTGTCTTATCTATTTATTGGCTGATTTATCATTTTGTCTGTTTCACATTTCCCACCAGAATTTAAGCTCCCTGAGGGCCAGAAATTTTCTATCTTATTTTTCACTATCTCCCCGACACTTAGCCTACTATCAGGCACATGGTAGGTAATCCAGAAATATTTGATGACTGTTGTTGAATAAATATGGGCCTCAAGCTGGGCCTTGAAGACAGACTGTAGTTCCAATTAGAGGAAGGGATTTTGCAGGAACTTCTAAGAGGCCCATACAGTCAGGCTTTGTGTAGCATCCTTGGAACCAGTTACTTGCTCCACAGCCAACCTCCACCACAAGCCAAGCCTTGTTCGTATGAAAGCAGACGAACACAAAAGTACAGACTCTGCTTTCAACGTACTTGAAAAGGACCAAGAACACAATATTACACCTTCTTCCCACTGTTAATGACTATGCATTCGATATTTTTATGCTCATACTCGCTAAGGCCCTTGTATATACTTTCCAGGACTCGGAGCAAAGAAAGTAGAAAAGAGCCGAGGGACATTTTCTGGGGAGCACACGGTATGCTTGTCAGGACTGATATGGAAAAGTCTATGAAAAAGCTAACTTGCATGTAGGCCTCACTGAACAGACCCGAGAGATGTACTGGTTTTATTAAGTAGCCAGATGGCCTTCAAGAGTAGCTAGAAGAGCAGACAGGCCCCAGATGACAAATGATGAGGGACCCTCCCTATGGGCATTTTTTTTTGAGACAATGTGTTGACATTAGGTATGGAATAAATCCATAACTGTGCTGTTCATGCAAATTCTTAAGACGAGCAGGTGCTATTCACCGACCTTACCCAAATGAAATTTTGCCAGGGAAAATAACCCAACTCTCTTTTAAATTCAGTTTTGGCAGGCTCCTTCCCCCACCCCCAACCTTCCAAAAAATTCAAGACAAAATTCCCAGCAAGAAACAAAGTGGAGAAAAAATAACTTGATAATTGCCCTTCATTTGAAATGGTTGACAGATGCCTTGCAGAAATTTGGAATATTGTCCAGCTGCTTAGAATCTACTCATTTCAAATGGAGTGCTCACGAAAGCATCCCCATTGTCAAGGGAGTCTTTAAAAAGCACTGTTAAATGGATACATGCATTTTTATTGATGTCAGTACTATGTACCAGTGACATTAAATGGTTTAGAAATTCAGAGAACGTTGTAGATTGCACATAGGTTTTAGTCCTCAGAAGAAACTCTAGGGTTTGTCCCTGGTAATGTAAATGTCCTTTATGTTTATGTATGAGTATGTGTTTGTTGTTGAATCCATCTCTGGATTCTCTAGGGAGAGAGGGCTCTAAGAACCTGACCGCCCTTTCTCTAGCTGAGTAACCCACTGAAGGCCACCAGATAACCCAGAAAAAAAAAAATAGTAGTGGATAGGCTAGCCCACCTCCTCTTTTAGGTCACGAGTTTACACTTTAGGATGACTTAGGAATTATCCAATCATTCATTCAAAAGAATTTTTTGAATTACTACTGTGTGACACACACTGGTTTTTTGGTGTGAGAAAAAAGATTGTTTTCCTTCCTGGAGCTTACGTATTGTTATGGAGAATAGCAGCAGATAGATCAAAGACACACTTTACAAAACGCTAAGCAATGAATGTACAAAATTGCAGAGAAACATTTTAGTAGAGCACATATGCTAAGAAAATAGAGAAATATATGTAGTAACTATAAAAATAGAATAGGGGAACTTGGTGAAGGGAACTGAGAAAATTATGGGAATTTCAAGGAAGCCAGCAATCCATCACTTGTCAGCTAGAACTTCTAGAGCCTCTGCCACATGCTCAGGACTATGCAAGAGGCACATAAAGAAATTTTAAGTGTAATTTTTGCCCCATGGGGCCTCAGGTCGCAGTGAGGATGCAACTCTGCACAGATAACAAAATTAGTGAATAACTCCTATATGTAATTAAGAAGAAAAAAGTCATCAGCATAGAGAAGGAAAGTTACCTAGAGAAAGCATGTCTGGGGGAGTCTTGATTAGGAAACAAGGAGCTAGGTTTTACTCTGGCCACTTCTAGCCAAGAGATTATTCAGATGCAGAACCAGATCAAAGTGCCTCAGATTCTTGCCTGTTCTAAAAATCCAGCTTCTTTACCATTAAGAGAGTGATCATGATGGGAGTAGTATATAGCAGCGTCCAGCATTTAGCGTGACAAGCAGGAAAGCACGTGGCAACCGTAAAATGCTGTCAGAACGTTCAACAGTGATCACCATTCCAGGAGGAGAAGCAGGAAATTGAGATTCTGTCCCCACACCCTCCTTCTGAATTACTACTGCCTGTCAGCAGATATGAGAAATCTCTTCCTTAAAGCCCTACTTCGCAGACAGTTTCATCCTCTGCTCTTTACACCTGACCTAATGGAGCGTGCAGCAGCAGCATCTATTCAGGACCCAAATATCCGGGAGATGGATATTTTCTTTCTCTTCAGGTCTAGGTCAGCAAAAGCCTATCTGGCAATTTGAGAACAAGTTCTGTTTTACAATTATTCTGATTGCAGGAGCATAAATATTGACCCAAAAAATGCCCCTGGAATGGTGATAAATGCAAAGCACATGCAGGATTTGTATAACACGCACTGGGCGGGCTCCATGAGACAGACGGAAAGCTCGCCAGTATCCAAAGGAATCGAATACAGCAGAATCCATGCGTGTTAACATGCAGCTTCCAGACACAATGTTTGCCGAATCATGAGGAGCCCATGGGAAGGACTGACTCTGTGTCATCTATGAGTACACAGAAGACAGCACTAAAATGAGGGGCCAGCACCTGGCTTCTATTTCTGACTCTGCCAAAGATACCCTGGCAGCGTCTCCAGAAACTGTAAAGCTGTGGGTTTTAAATTGTTGGGAAAAGTTAGCCTGTGGCTTTCTTTGCCCATGGGAACAGAGAGATAATTTTGCTACTTTTTTTTTTTTTCTTCCTTCTGCAATTGTCATCACTGTCCTCCCTTCTTGTTTGGAATTTGACCAAGTGCTTTCGGGACAATCTGGGGCTTAAAGTGAGGACTAGCGCTTTGACTTGGCGACCCCAAACTCTTTCCTCCATGCTCAGAATAGGGCTAGACCAATGGTTGTAAAGCATCATGTTATGACTAAAAATCACATGAGTAGTTTCTGCTTGGAGTGTGGACATGTGTCTAATAGAAAATACGCCCTTTCAGAACAAACATCCTCTCAACTGATAATAGCTTATTAAGAACTAGGCTAATTTAATTCTATTGGAAATTAATAAGGTTCTAGAAATGTAGATGATTCATAGTTAATGTACCAAGTATCAGTCATTCAAAATATGTGAATACTTACTTGCAGCATAAGTAAAAATATTAAAGTATAGAGTTCTTCCTTTCAGGAAGGCCAAAAAGAGGAACTCTGTTCAACATACATATTTTTTAAAAATGCTATAGTTGGAGCAAACCCTAGCAATCTCTTAAAGTCCGTTACCAATGTAAATGAGCTGGCCGGATTTACAATAGACTCCATGAGACTTCAGAGGATCTCTGGCGTGGAAGAGCTCATCCAGATGAACTGCCTGGAGAAGAATGAGAGTAGACAGAGGAACTGGCTTTCAGAAATTAACCCCTTCTGGGCTCATCCCTGATGTTTTCAGAGGGAATCATCTGGGTAACCTTTGGAGGGTGACTCAGTAGAGAGGAAGGAGCAGGAGACCAGGAGTAAGAAGTCCAGGCTCCAATTTACTTGAAACCTCAGAGACTTATTTTCCGCATCTGTAAAATGGGGCTAATAATACTGCTGTTTGCACATCTCACAGGGTTGCTGCATGGAATAAGTAAACCCAAGAACTTTAATACTTTGAAAGATGTTAAGTTCTGTCCAAATCTGTATTATTCTTTCTGAGGTAAAAGAGCAAAACTGTGGAAGCATTGGTTATTAGCGTTGAGGAAAAGCTTGAAGACCCGGGGAAAGGACACCAGGACTGGGACACTGTACTGGGACCAAGTCCAGCCGGGGACATTTCCGCATAAGACCCCAGGATCGGCCCTGGGTATTCGACAACCTTGTGTGAGTGTTCAGTGGTGACACGTCAGCATTCTTGGCACTGCGCACCATGATGAAGGTCTAGCAGGTGCCGGTTCTCCTTGTCAGCTGTGTCTGACAATCCTATTTCCAGTGATTCACCATATACACTGTTCTCTCCTCTCCTCTCCTCGCCTCTCCTGCCACTCCTGGGCTCACGACTGCCTATGGGACTAAAATGTCACAGTTGCCATCCCCTGCAGGTAGTGAGGCCAGCAAAGCCGCCGCCTGCCACTGCTGAGCCCACGCCTAAGTCTGCTCCAGTGACAGCTTCTCTGTGGTCCCCTGCATCTTCACAGGCACAAGGAGGAGCCACTCACAAGAGGACCTTGACCCAGGCCTCTGCTGCTTCTTCAGCTTCGTGTCTCAGCCTCAGACCCACCCTCCTCTTCCCTGCTTCGTGAGCCTGCAGCTCTGTGAACCACAGACCATCCTCCTTTATCTCCTGGCTCCAGTTAGGCTCTGCTGTTAAGGGTCTAGGGGAGGCTGTGAGACTGGGGGAGGGAGAAGGAACCTGCTGTTTTCTTCGCTGCTCCTTGTTCTGGTCTGTGTCTTTGTAGCGTCATTTCTTTACTCAGAGCAGCAGCAGTTGAATTAACCTCAAGGCTGCCCTTCAGTTTCCGTGGGCTCCTCCTCCAAGTCTCTAAACTTTAAAAATACCAAAATTTCCCTTTATTCCTCATCTGTGGGTATAACAGCTGCTCCTGCAGTTACTGCCTATACAGTGTCTCACTATGCAATTCTTGCCTCTTTGCTTCTCTAGCACAGGGAGTCCTTGCTTTGCACAGTTACAATAGGTATGAGTTTCAGCTACTGCAGTTTCGTTAAATAACACCAGTTTCCCAACAACACAGTCAAATTTTAGTTACCATGGTATATTAATTGGGAGTAATTGCATAACATACAGAATTTGTTGCCAGCTCTTTAGTCCACAAACCACTCTGTAAATAACAGACGGGCACCATGATTGGTGACGGATCACATTATTTCTTTCCAAATCCATTTGAATTGTCACTCCATGTCTCTTGTTGCTCCCTTCACACACACAAACAGCAAAGCATGTGGTTGTGTTGTCTCTCGGACGCCCAGTGATAGAGCCTCGTGACATTTGATGAAAACAGGTAACCGAAAGAGGGAATTGGCCAATAAAGATGAAAATGCAGCAAAAGGTGAAAAGTGATACCGTTAGAAGGGGAATCTAAATGGAACAGAAATGGAGTTATAGGAGAAACAGCTGACCATCGGGAGGGAACGCTGATATTGCTGTCCTTTGAGAGACTGGCTGTGTAGGTAGAGGAAGTTAATGAGGGCAGACTTACCAACATAAATGAGAAAAGTGGATTTGCCTTCAAGGACGAAGATGTCCCAGAGGAAAGGGCACTGGCAAGACACCTCACAGTAAAGAAACTCCAGGAGATATTTTATGACATCGAAAGCATGAAAGGTAAGATGTTGAGAATGGATCCAAACTTAGAAATGAGTTTGACAGTTTGCCAAGGCACAGAAAAGATGCTTGATCAGCATGGTACGTTATAAGACTGGAAGACAAGCACTGTTCAAATTCTTCTTCTTTTTCTTTTTTAAAAATGAAAGCGATTTATTAGAAAGAGTAGGTCTTACTCAATTGTGGGAGATGATGGAGTTGTCTATCTTGGCCGTGGTCTTTGTGTCTAGTTCTGAGCCTGAAGTTATCCTAGATCAACCAGGCTGGTGACCGGAAGCCAGCTAGAGGTGGACAGGAGCAAGGACACAATGGAAGCTCTAAGGATGAACTAGAATCCACAAGGACAAGTTGGAACCCATGTCTGTCTCTCACCACCTCTAATTTCAACTGTGGCCATGGAGTTGTCCACTCATGGCTCAGGAAATGAAGAAGCTGAAGTAAGAGATCTGGTAGGAGCCTGAGGAACAGTAGATCTAGGTGCTGCCCCACACCAGTGAGGTGAGCTAGTGGATCTAAGATAGCATCACGATCCACCACAGCCCATGAAGCCCTGCACCAACCCTCAGTGCATGAAAAGTATGTCTGGTGCTTCCCTTCTGCCTTCCAAGTCTCCCACAAAATCTCTCTTGTGGCCTAAATAACCCAGAACCATACAAGGAAGGGATTTCTGGGAAACATGGTTCAGCTTAGTTAAGTGGACACAGTTCAAAGCCTCCACATGTGCCCCGTAAGACCTGGCATGATCTGACCCCTGCCTATTTCTCCAGCCTTGTCTGAGTGAACTCTCCTTTTCTATTCTTTTTTCATTTAATTTTATTGACGTATAGTTGATATACAATGTTGTATTAATTTCTGCTGTACAGCAAAGTGACTCAGTTATAGACATACATATTCTTTTTCATATTCTTTTCCATTATGATTTATCACAGGATATTGAATACAGTTCCCTGTGCTATACAAATTGTTCTTGAAAAAATTTTACAAAGATATAAAACACTTTAAATCCCCATGTTTCTAATGCTTTAAATTATAGTGTACTAAGTAAATATCAGTTTTTGTATGTTTTTCATTTCCTTGTACATTTGCAACTGACGATAGAGACTTTTTAATGTTTTGACAAAAATTTCAAATGTTTGTAGAACAATCGTAATTTTTCCCATTGACTATTAAGATCGCTTTCTGTAGCTGCAGCTTGTCCAGTTTTTACAGTGCCATATTACCAGGAAAAGCAAAGGCTGCCTATGTCTGGTTAATTTTTTAGAGTAAATTCTCTCTGTTTAGGGTGTGGATTCTGTTCCCTGACTTGACCTGGATCGATATGCCAGCCTATTGGAAATCCCCACCTCTCATGGCATTTTTCTGCCTTTCACTGTGAGTTAGTAGGAGGGAGCAGTGAATGAAGAGCCAGAAGACTTGGGTTGGAATCTAAGTTCCGTTAGTTTCCTGAACATAAGTCACTTAACTCTCTGAGTTCCTATTTCCTCACCTAAAAATGAAGTTGATAACAAAATCTGCTACAGTAACAGTTGTTATGAGAACCCAGTGACACACACATGTGAAGTACATGTAGTAGTAAGGTACTGGGGTAGGCTGGTTAATGGTGCCCAAAGATATCCACATCCTAATCCCCAGAACCTGTGAATATTACCTTACATGGCAAAGGGGGCTTTGCAGATGTGATTAAGTTCAGGGTATTGGGTTGGGAGGATTATCTTGGATTATCTGGGTGGGCCCTAAATGTAATCACAAATGTCTTTAGAAGAGGGAGGTAGAGAGAGATTTGACTACAGAAGAGATGACATGATGAAGGAAGCTGACACTGGAGGGATGCACGGTAAGATGGGGGAAGTGGCCCCAAGCCAAGGAATATAAGTGGCCACTAGAGACTGAAAAAGGCAAGGAAATAGATTCTGCCCTCACAGGCTCCAAAATGAACCAGCCCTGCTGACCTTAGCTTTAGCTCAATGAAACTGATTTTGGAATTCTGACCTCCAGAGAATAAGTTTATCTTGTTGTAAGTAACTGAATATGTGATAAAATGTTACAGCAGCAATAGGAAACTAATACAGCTACAAAGTGCAGATATTATTGCTAGTCTCAGTGAAACTGCTAATGCAGCCCCCTTCTCCCTTAAGTCTTTTCCTTGGATTCATCCTACTTAGAATTAAGTCCTTTAGAAAGCACCAGGAACGTTAAGTTGGAGGAAGACAGACAGCTGTGCCCGTTCACCGTCTGTCAAGTAGAACCAAGGAGGGCACAACCCCGTCTTCTACTGTGCTCATTCACATGACCTGAAGATCACACTTTGTCCAAGTGTATTCTGATGAATTCTCTCCAGTGGAGTGAAATGTTCTGTTCTTCTTATACATCTTTTTTTCAGAAAGATGGAAGTAAACCAGTTGCATCTTTCTTCTTGGCTTCCATTTCAGTGTGTTATGCATAGTGAGATAAACTCTCTGGGCCTGCACTCCTGAGCAACTTTAAGGGAACTGTCTCCAGAGAAAAGAGTGTTCTAGCAAAGTTGTATGCAGCTTTAGGACCCATAAAATGACAAGCTTCTGTAACTCCCAGATAGAAGTTGGAATGACATGTTTACATCACTGGCAGTAAAGGGGTTACACGTTTGCCTCGGTGACCCACAGAATGTTGACTCCCATCTTTGTAGTTTTGTTTTCTTTCTTGTTTTTTTTTTTTTGGTCTCTGCCTTTCAGTCATCTGGGTACTTATATTGTTGATCGGCATATATTTTTAAAAGAACAAAACTCAGTGGTAATAATGCTTCAGTGGGTTTATCACTGCCCACCCGGTCGTGCCCAGAAATGGGAACCAGCCAGTACATGGCCTGCCATCTTTACTGGAAGAATCTAGTATTATGGGGATAAGTCTTAACATGTGCCTTTCTTGGTCAAATGCCAGCCAAGCTTTCTCTTGAATGGATTGGCTTAGCCTGTCATTAGTCAAACTGGTGGCTCCAAAAGGAAGTTTCCCCTGCAGTACCCTTACTGGTCATGCCTGGATGGCCTTACCTAGTCCCCAGCATTGTCAGCTGGGGTATGTCTCGGTGGGGAGCTGTGGAAGGGCAGCATGCTGAGGGAAGTGGCTAGAAGGCTTGGTGCCAGTGCTCTTTAGAGTTTTCTCTAAGATAGCGCAGCAAAATCCAATCTTAAAGTTATCACAGTTGCAAGTGAAGGGACAACATGACGTTTTGTGCCCCTCATCTGAAATAGAAAAACATACGCAATATCACCTTATGTATGTATGTAGTATTTTTGCCAAAAATGTTTAAAAGTAGTGTAGTTATGAGAATTCAATCAAATAAATACAGAGTGTGGAACGTTCTGTAAGACAGCTCCTGGACTCTTCAAAAAAAGGTCAATGTCATGAAAAACAAAAAAGGCAGGAGTAGATGAGAATTTTCTAAGTTAAAAGAGACTAAAGGAACATAGCCAAATACAGCGTGGTAACTTGATTGGATTCTGGATTTTTAAAACTGCTATAAAATATACCATGGGGTTAATTGGGCGTATTTAAATATGGACAGTACATTGGATATTTCACAATAAATGTTCATTTCTCTGGGTGAGATAATACTTCTTAGCTAGAAAAATGTCATATTCTTAGAAAATATAAGCTGAAATATTTAGAAGTGAGATATCATGTTATAAGCTATTTACTTTCATATCTTTTAAATAATTACAAATAAAAAGAGACAGAGAGGGCTTCCCTGGTGGCTCAGTGGTTGAGAGTCCGCCTGCCGATGCAGGGGACGCGGGTTCGTGCCCCGGTCCGGGAAGATCCCACATGCCGCGGAGCGGCTGGGCCCGTGAGCCGTGGTCGCTGAGCCTGCACGTCCGGAGCCTGTGCTCTGCAACAGGAGAGGCCACAACAGTGAGAGGCCCGCGTACCACAAAAAAAAAGAGACAGAGAGAGAGCACATATGTGGTAAAATGTTAACAACTGGGGGGAATCTTGGTGAAGAGTAAATGAGTGTTCATTGAATTGCTTTTCAACTTTTCTACAGATGTGATATTTTATTATTTTCAAAATAATTGGGAGATTTGAAATATATTTCAATTATCAAAAACATTCAGAGCACTATAGAAATTTACTTCATTCTGAGAGCATCTAGACACAACTTTTAAATCATATTGTGAGTTCTCTTGTCTATCAGTTTTCAATAAAGTAATAAAATCAACAGTAAATATAGTGTTGATAGTCCCTTAAAATACACAGCGTTTTAGTATGCAGAGTATATTAATGCCTGCATCCTATTTGATATGACTTGGCCGCTGAACACAGAGGTCTTCATTATAGATGAAAACCAGTTGCCTGGCAAGTCCAGTCCTCTTTCCATCTCTTCACTTTGTATTGGTGATGTCTACTTTTCTTACACAAATGGCCTTCCACTATGGGAGCTGGCCTCTGGCTCAATATATATATCCTGACCCCCTGATTTTGCTCTGTTCCCCAGATCCTGAGAGTTCTTATTCACAGACAAATAATGGATTATATCTGATGGGGAGGGGGAGTATTTTAGCTGCTCAAACAAGACTGCTGGCCCAAACTAATTAATAGTGAGTGTGCTTACCATCAGGAAAAGTAGGTGGAGTGAGTACTACACTAATTATAAAACTGTTGATTATTGGAGACCTGAAAAGGCAGGAGAAGAATAGAATTTTGAAAAGTAATAAGTACTTGTTAGGACCTTTTTCTTTTGATTATTGGAGAAATTGAAGATTTAAGTTCCAGGATGTAAGGTCAGAATTCCACCTGATTTTTCTTAATATTTACACAGCTTAAAGAGACATAGTTGGAGGTTAGTACAAAGGAATGTCTTATGGATTTGAACAGTGAGTAGAGGCATGGCTTGCTGAGAGCAGCCTTCACGCAAGACATGCACAGTAGAGGGATTGTTTTAACAAAGAACCGAAAAGGTTAAATAAATAAATAAATAAATAAATAAATAAATAAGACACTCCATCCTCAAGCTTGCCATCAAAAAGCTTAACTGAATTTATGTGGAGAAATGCTTTACTGCGTACATACTAACTCAAAAAAAAAATCACTAAATTTTTAAATAGATAATAATTGTCCAAGAGAAGATGAGAGATCCATACAGTACTCCAGAGGCGTAAATTGTAGACTCCGACCCAAGATCTATAACAGCAACATGGCATGTGGTCCAGTATCAGAACAATGACATTAAACACGACAACACTTCTGCAGGAGCTTGTTACCATCATGGGAATTTCCTAGTCTCAACCCTTAACCTTCCCATTAAAGTTAACAGACACACCCACACTTAGAGAAAGCCTTGTCTGGGTAACAGAGGCTCAGGCCTCAGGAAAAGCCCTGTAATTTTACTCACATCAAAAACCTTACTAAGGAGTTTGGGTAAATATTAACCAGTAACATTTATTGAGCACTTACTATGCATCAGGCCCTGTGCTAAGAGACTTATACGCAAACCTCCTCTAACCCTTAACAACAACCCAGTGGGGCAGGAGCTATATTTTATTTATTGTGCAGGAAGAGGCTGAAGATCAATAGATCAGGCCATTTGCTCAAGTTCACACAGAAAGCAAGTAGCAAAGCTGGGATTGGAACCTACTTAATCTGCTTCCAGAGCTGTGCGCTTTCTTTTTAATCTATCTATCTATCTATCTATCTATCTATTTATTTATTATTTTTGGCTGCCTTGGGTCTTCGTTGCTGTGCGTGGGCTTTTTCCGGTTGCAACAAGCAGGGGTCACTCTTCGTTGCGGTGCACGGGCCTCTCACTGCAGCGGCTTCTCTTGTTGCGGAGCATGGGCTCTAGAGCACAGGCTTCAGTAATTGTGGCACACAGGCTCAGTAGTTGTGCCTTGTGGGCTCTAGAGCGCAGGCTCAGTAGTTGCGGCTCACGGGCCTAGTTGCTCTAAGGCATGTGGGATCTTCCCAGACCAGGGCTCAAACCCGTGTTCCCTGCATTGTCAGGCGGGATTCCTAACCACTGCACCACCAGGGAAGCCTGATCTGTGTACTTTTAACATTCATGCTTACTCTTCAAGCAGGAGATGGAAGCACAGTAATTCTGTAACCGATAATAACCTCCTTCATATAGCTCTTCGGAATTTAGAAAATGTTTTGAAAATAGTATTTCAAATGACCATTACACGCATGCAGTGGAATCAGCCATGTCTGTAAAAAGAGGAGCCTCACCGTGGGCAGGACTCTGAGCCCGTGAGCGGGTCTGGGCTCTCCATGGCCCCCGTCTCCGATGGACCCCACCCTGCGGTTGGCGCCAGCTCCTTTTGCACAATTCTTGGCAAGTTCTCCGTTTTCTCCTTGGTCTGGTTCCTCAGGATGCAAGTAAAAATGCAGGATTGGCTGTCTCCCTTGAGGTTGCCTCATTTGCCATCTGTCTCAGACTTGGGCCCACCCAGAAGCTCTGGCACACTCAGTTTTTTTGATCATTTTCCTTCTTTCTATTGATCCTCATGGAGATTTCGGTCCGGCAGGGACATTGGCTCTCTGGTTTCAGGAACTTTCTCTCCACTTTAGCAGTTATCAGCCCCATCCTCTAATGAGAAGAGAGTAGGCGATGAAACATCCACAAAGCCTGGAGTGCAATACAAATTCTCTGCAGCTTTCGGATGTTTATTTTACTAATTATCTGCCAAAAATGTGATTTCTTTTGCTGCCTGGCAGAAGGTTTTTGACTCTCCTTTTGCAGACAGAATTGCTCGATAAGGTTGATAGATGTCAGCAGAACCAGGGAGACTGGCCTTTTCCAAAACTGCATGGCTTTCGAGCAGCTGTGTCGGAAATCAAGCGACGGACCCAAGGGGAGTGGACCCAATGAGATCACACACATTAAAAAAGAGAGTGAGATTTTATGACAGTGCTTAGTCGCTATAGACGTTTGGAAAGATGTCAGAATTTACTCAGAATTACCTAGCACAAACAGGGTGATAATTGAAGAGTGTTTATAGGTTACAGGTGGATAGCAATGAATGACCAGGTGAGTGAACAAACGCAGGGACAAACATTAGCTAAGCATTAACAGGGATGGGTGCTTTCATGTGTACAAACCCTCCCCATGGCTCTGTGAGGTAAAGACTGTTATTTCAGTTTTTATAGAAGAAGAAACTGAGGCTCTAAATGGTTGAGATACAAGTGCCCAAAATGATCCAGCCAGAAACTGGAGACTTCTGAATACAGATTTCTCTCCCTTTGGGTTGTTTAAAAATGCACCCGGGATTTTGTTGTTATTCAGGTTTGGTGAGGCCAACCGATCAGGAGACAATTGCCATTGAAAAGGTAAGAGTTTGTTACAGCTCTCCAGAGGAAGGGGCACGGCACACCACACACGGCTACATGGGGAAGCACCAGGGTTGGTCAGGAGGCAAAGGAGTGAGAGAAAAGGATGGGCACAAAACTTTATTGTGCTTGTTGCAGGGAGGAATGGGTGAGGCAGGATAAGCAGCTGAGCAGGTGTAGGACTGGGTAGTTTGAGTAATTTCAGCAGACTCTGGGATACTGGGAGTCTCTAGCTGTCTGGTAACTGCCCCTGGAGTGACTTAGAGCAGAGGGATAGTATCCTCAACATCAGGGCCTGGTAAAAGGAAGCAGGTGGAGGTATGGATTCAGGATTGGTTGGTTTGCATATGAAAGGCATGCCCACAGACAAGTTGTTAGCTATCTCTAGGAATCTGCTAACCCTGAGAGGGGCAGTCCTTCCCCAGGTCTGCAAGGCCCCAAGATAGCAAAGTATTATAAAATACAGCAAATTTAAAACATGATTAATACCACATGGGGTAAAAGGTATAGTTTTTATATCTGAGATTCGAAATGCCTAATGACATATTCTGGAAGCTTACGATGTGATCTTCCAAAATACAGCTGAAAACGAATCTAAAATATTTGACAGTCATTTTTAAATATCTCAAAGTTCCTTGACTTCTGTGTTTGGGGTTCATCCCAAAGCAAAACCTTTATCCCTAGCTCTAGTCTTGCTGCCTCTCCATTTTTAAGGAAGTATCTTCCCTGGCTAGGAGGCAACCCCCTTGCATGTTCTGCAGCTATCTGTTGATGTGGTCACTCTAGAACCTGCATGTCAATTGAGTTCCCAATTTTTCTCTCAAACTTCAGAGACTATGATTATTTAAGAATATAACCTGTGTTTACCTTTGCCTTCTCCATTTTTGGATGAGTTGAAGTCCACAGGCAGAAATCTCCTCTTTTGTGTTCATGCATACCTATTATTAAATAATTATCATGATAACCCTTGATAAAAATATCTGATTTGTCTTGAGCATTTACTCTGTGTCTGGCATTGTGCTAATTATTTTATATTCATTTTGTGATTTTTATCCTTGCAACAACTCTATGAGATAAATATTGTTAGTCCAATTTTTGAAATGAGGAAACTAGAGCAGGGGAAAGTAACTAAATCGCTAGGACTAGTAAGGCTGTGCCTAATTCAGCCCCAGGTCTGTCTGATATCAGTGCTAATGCTTTTCACCATTAGCTGCCTTTCAGTCTTCAGTGTACGTTTCTCTGCTACAGTAAGGTACCACTTATTTGTGTCCGCCAGTTTCGTGGTCTCACTGACAATTGATGATGCAACAAATCCCCAAACCAGCTGTGCGCTCTTTATTGGAGGGACAGAAGTCAGGGACAGAACCTTAGGTCCTGAGAGAACAGGAAGTGGGAAAGCCTGTCTCAGGAGGAAGGGAAATTCAGTGATAGCTTTGGAGGAACTAGAATATCAAGCAGGGAGGATCTGAGGTCATCATGGAGCCACCAAACAGGGACTCAGTTACTGAAAGTGAGAAGCAAGGCAGAACTTAGTAACAGAAGAACAAAGGAAAAGGCCAGCCCTGGAACTGTCATAACAGCCAGAACAGGGCCAGTTGCTGGGTCAGAAGGGTGCAGAGCCTGAGAGCTCGACAAGGGAAGTGTCCTCTACTAGCTTTGTTAGAAATCATGAGTGTTGCTGGGTCCTGGGCGGGACTGAACCTCTAGGTGAGACCTAAGTATCCCAGCTTCAAGAGTGTAGGGTAAGCAGAGGCCTTGGGTCGGAGAGACCTCGAGAATATGCATTGCAAACACTTGGTCACTAGTCTTATCAATCTACTGTTAGGTTACCAGCACCAAGGCTCAGCCCTGTGTATTGAAGCAGAAGGGAAGCACTTGTGTATGTACTCTGAAGGGTGAATGCTGAAAAATGACCCCATACACACATATTCTTAAATTAACTCCCTGCTTTGCCCGAATTTCTTCCCATCATAGGCATTCCTTTGGATTCAGACATTATTTTTCTGAAGGTTCTAGATAAAATATTACACTTAGTTGGGAGGAGTAAGAGGTTAACCCATTGGCACCCATTTCAATGATCCATGAACTGTATGTAAGGATATCATGGTGGTGAGCCTACCTGGCAGAGACAGGGACCTGAGGACACAATTAAAGGACAGTGCAGGTAAATTTTAATGGGGGATGCCACCCTAAAATACAGCTAAGTAAGACCCAGGAGGGCTGCCATGAGTGGAGATCTCGGTACTGGGGAGGTGGGGGAGGGGAGCAAGGGAAAGAATGAGCAACCACTGTGTACCTTTCACATGCTAATACCGTTCCATGCCCTGTATCTTACTGAACACAAAGATTGAAAAGTAGGTATCGTAATTCCGCTAGCTATGTGGAAATCGACTATATCTTAACCCCTTCAGGGGGTTACAATAAGGGTCCAAGGTCTCTCAGCTAGTTATTGGTGGAACTAGAATGAAAATCCAGATCTGACTCTGAAGCCCATGTTCTTTTCCACTGTGTCAACAGTGCAGGAAATGCCAAAGATAAATTTGTCTTTCCTAATTTTCCCCAGAGTCCACCCCAACGATAACCAGAATTAATGCACATCTGTGAAGTGGGTCCTTTAACATAAGCCATGTTCACAGGCTCTGACTCTTCAGTCCTGTGGACCAAGTTTCTTTGATAGCGCTCCAGGGAAGCCAACACTCAGGGTCACTATTTTGGAATGCTAAATGCTTTCCTTCATTTTCAAATTGCTTCCCTGTTTAAAAGGCAACATGACAAGCTTTTTAAGTTTTAAAAATGCCCCGCAGGGAGACGTGTACATGTCATTTTGAACTGTGATTGTTGAGAAATGTCTTTTTTTATTTTTAAATGTTCCTTCAACTCCTGAAGACACTTAAGAAACAAAAATGAGTCTTTTAAAACATCCTACTTATCCCCGGAGTGATTTGTTCTTTGCAGAGCAAAAGCCAAATGGTAGTCAAAAAGGACTGCTTAGACTGGGTTCCCCAGCCCAATGGGTGCTCTCAGGATTTTGAGGGACTCCTTAGGGTCTTCCATTACCCTGAGTCCACTGACACCCTCAAATGAAGTATGTTGGCCTCAGTACTAGCCCAAGTAGTCCACATCTATAGCCATTTATTGAGAGCTTACAAGATAGTACACTCTGTCTCCACTGTTCCACACACCAACATACAGGAATTAGGAAATAGACCTGATTAATTATGTCTAGATTTTGAGACTATATTCTATTCATTTTCCATCTGTATTATATGGAAGTCACTGGAAGAAATGTGGCCCAGGACAAGCCTTGGTGACAAATGAATCTAGGAGATGGTGTGAGACACAAACCAGGGCTGTAGAGTAGAAGATGACCAAACACTGTGTGAGGGTTGAATAAGAAAACTCTTCGTCATCTGAACACTAAGTCAGGAAGAATTCCAAATGAAGATTTTAAGCCGGTTGCTAACAAGTACCTGGTAAACCCCGTGGGATAGCTGTTTTTGTTTTGTTTCATAGCGTAAGTGAAATACTTTCAGCCACGTTTGAGCCTGAAAGATTGGAGGGATAACACTTTCTTTGTTTACCATTAGGGCAAATAAGAACTCCTGTTTTCTTCCCAGTGTAACTCAGAGAAAATGAAACTTCAACCCTGAAATATTTTTTAAAACGTACATTCCTTGATCATAAGGTTAAAGGATACAAGAAAAGTTGACTACTTCAAAAAATTACATATAGGTTAAAATGCAAGAATTCATTTTTATAACCTCAGATTCATCAAGGGTGCCAAACTCAAGCTGTCTGCCACTTTCATTTATGTCTCATGCTTGAACAGAGCAGTGCCTGTTTTTCTTTCTACAAATACTTGTATTAACAGCTAACCTTCAGGTTGAGGGACTTGGCTATTTCAGTGAATATAGGCATACCTCAGAGATATTGTGTGTTTGATTTCAGACCAATGTAACAAAGCAAATATCGCAATAAAGCAAGACACAAATTTCTTTGTTTCCCAGTGCAAGTAAAGTTATGTTTACACTATACTGTAGTCTGTTAAGGATTCTCAATAGCCTTATGTTAAAAACAAACAAAAACAATGTGCATACCTCAATTTAAGAGATTTTTTTATTGCTAAAAAATGCTAACCATACGATCTGAGCCTTCACTGAGTTGTAATCTTTTTGCTGGTAGTGGGTCTTGCCCCAGTGTTGATGGCTGCTGGCTGATCAGGGTGGTAGGTGATGAAAGCTGGGGTGGCTGTGACCATTTCTTAAAATAGACAACAGTGAAGTTTGCCTCAGAGATCGACTCTTCCTTTCATGGCAGATTTCTCTGTAGCATGGAATGCTCTTTGATACCATTTTACCCACAGCAGAACTTCTTTCATTATTGGAGTCAATCCTCACAAACCCTGCCTCTGCTTTGTCAGCTAAGTTTGTGTAATATTCTAAATCCTTTATTGTCCTTTGAACAATCTTCACAGCATCTTCACCAGGAGTAGATTCCATCTCACGAAAAACCACTTTCTTTGCTCACTCACAAGAAGCAACTCCTCAACCATTAATGTCTTATCATGAGACACAGCAGTGCAGTCATATCTTCAAGCTCCATTTCTAATACTAGTTCTCTTGCTATTTCCACCTCTGCAGTGACTTACTCCACTGAATTTTTTTTAATATTTTGATTTTGAGTATAGTTGATTTATAATGTTGTGTTAGTGTCAGGTGTACAGCAAAGTGATTCAATTATACATATACATATATTCATTCTTTTTTAGATTCTTTTCTCATATAGGTTATCACAGAATATTGAGTAGAGTTCCCTGTGCTATACAGTAGGTCCTTGTTCATTATCTATCTTACATGTAGTAGTGTATGTTTATCCCAAGCTCCTGATTTATGCTTCCCCCCTCCCCACATTTCCCCTTGGTAACCGTAAGTTTGTTTTCAATATCTGTAAGTCTTGAACCCCTCAAAGTCATCCATGAGGGTTGGAATCCACTTCTTCCAAACTCCTGTTAATCTTGATATCTTGATCTCTTCTCATGTATCACGAGTGTTCTCATTGGCATCTAGAATGGTGAATCCTTTCCAGAAAGTTTCAGTTGACTTTGTCCAGATACATCAGAGGAATCACTATCTATGGCAGCTACAGCCTTACAAAATGTATTTCTGAATAAGACTTAAAAGTCAAAATTACTCCTTGATCCTTGGGCTGCAAAATGGATGTTGTGTTAGCAGACATGAAAACATTACTCTCATTGTATATCTGCGTCAGAGCTCTTGGGTGACCAGGTACTTTGTCAATGAGCAGTCATATTTTGAAAGGAATCTTTTCTCTGAGCACTAGGCCTCAACAGTGGCATTAAGATATTCAGTAAACCATGTTGTCAACAGAGGTGCTGTCATCCAGACTTTGTTTTTCCATTTATAGAGCACAGGCAGAGTAGATTGAGCATAATTCTTAAGGGTCCTAGAATTTTCAGAATGGTAAATGAATGTTGGATCCAACTTCAAGTCACCAGCCACATTAGCCCCTAACAAGAGTCGGCCTGTTTTTTGAAGCATTGAAGCCAGACATTGACTTCTCCTCTCTAGCTATGAAAGCCCTAGATGGCATCTTTTTCCAATAGAAGGCTGTTTCATCTACATTGAAAATCTGTTGTTTAGTGTAGGCATCTTTAAGAATTATCTTAGCTAGAGCTTCTGGATAACTTGCTGCAGCTTCTACAACAGCACTTGCTACTTCACCTTGCAAGGTGAAGTATCTTATGTTATGGAGATGGCTTCTTTCCTTCAACCTCATGAACCAACCTCTGCTAGCCTCAAATTTTTCTTCTGCAGCTTCCTCAACTCTCTCAGCCTTCATAGAATTAAAGAGTTAGGGCCTTGCTCTGGATTAGGCTTTGGCTTAAGGGAATATTGTGGCTGGTTTGATCTTCTATCCAGACAGCTAAAACTTTCTCCATATCAGCAATAAGGCTGTTTCACTTTCTTATCTTTTATGTGTTCACTGGAGTAGCACTTTTAATTCCCTTCAAGATTTTTTCCTTTGCATTCACAACTTGGCTAACTGCCTGGTGGAAGAGACTTAGCTTTTGGCATGTCTCAGCTTTTGACATGCCTTCCTCACTAAGCTTAATCATTTCTATCTTTCGATTTAAATGAGAGACATGTGACTCTCCTTTCACTTGAATACGTAGAGGCTATTGGAAAGTTATTAATTGGCCTAATTTCAAGATCTTTGTGTCTCAGGGATTAGGCAGGCCTGAAGAGACGGTGAGAGATGAGGAAACAGCCAGTCAGCGTAGCAGTCAGAACACCCACAACATTTATTAAATTTTCCAGCCTATATGGGTGTGGTTTGTGGTGCCCCAAAACAATTATAACATCAGAGATCACTGATCACAGATGACCATAACAAATATAATAATAATGAAAAGCTTAAAGTATTGAAAGAATTATCAAAATGTGACTCACAGACATAAAGTGAGCAAATACTGTTGGAAAAATGGCACCAATAGACTTGCTCAACACAGGGTTGCCACAGACGTTCAATTTTTGTTAAAACACACACACACACACACACACACACAATATCTGTGAAGCACAGTAAAACAAGGTATACCTGTACTGTTACCAGACAAAACTCTAATGAAAAATGTCAATAGAACCAGAAAAATTAGAAAAAAATAGCAAAGACCCAAGTTGGTCTGGGTATTTTTTTCCTATCCCATGCTCTTCCTCCATTTAACTATTTAACTTCTCCTCCTCTGTTTGCCTCTTGCAGACTCAATGATAGTGTCACAGGCGGGTGGGAATAGATTAGCTTAGTATCAACAGAGGGGAGGAAGGAGGAGGAGGGAGTCCTAAGCAAATGGACCCAGCTACAAAATGTCTTGGATTTTCATGTAAGCTGATAAAGAACATTCCTGCGGGACAGCTAGAGGGCCAACACAAAAAGCAGTGAGTGCAGCTCTGAGGACCAGGGTGACAAAGAAGCACCACTTCTACCGCCTACCCTGTTCAGTTGGTATAGCTGCCTGCCCTGCTAGCTTGAGAAGGGTTCTGAGGTTGCCCCACGCTTCGTGTGAAAGCGTGCTGTGATTGATTAGTGATATCTGACGTGGGCGTGGCTGGGAGAAGTGTAACAGAATAACTCCCTTTATTAAAAATGTATTCTCAAAACAATGCTGTGAGATAGATATTATTAATCTCATTTTGCAGGAGATGAAACCGAGACTTAAAATACTTACGGAGATTTTCCAAGGTAACAACTGTAGAGTGCCAGAGCTGGGGTTTGAACCTGACTCTGTCTCTCTCCAAAGCTCATGCATCTTCTACAAATACACATTGCCCATCTTCTCTGGTGATACAAGCTATGTGAACTAGGGGAAGATACTACTCTAGGCCTCGGGGTCTGCTTCCCCCAAATGGAGGTGACTGTCTCAGCAATGCCTACTTCATAGGGTCATAATAAGAAGGATTTTGTTGCATAACTATATGATAAAGTTCACAAAATCTTACAACTACAGATGGTACTTATATGGTACCAGCATATAATGTCAGCCATGATCATCTTCCTACTTCTTGTCTCCTGATAATACTGCTGTCTGCTGATGACTTATTTTAGGACACTAAGGCCAAGTTCCTATAAATCAACCAATTCTGAGTATTTGATTGCCTTCAAAGAGTACTGTAGTCACTTTCTAAAATTCCTCCTACTAAATGCTTCCCTCAGTTAAGTCTGTGAGAGAGAAACCCTTCTCCATTGGCAGCTCTCAAAAGTGCTGGAGCTCCCTGCTGTAACTAATGCTCCTCTAGAGGCCTTAATAGATTGCTGAAATTGTGAACTTTAATATTGCAATAACATTGGTTTTGCCTTAATGTGCTGTAAAAAATTTTTATAAAAACAAGCAACCTTTTCTATGCATATTTTCACATCCACAGCATTTGCGTATGTGTGGTTTTCTGTTAAGCTTTTTTCCATTCTTGAAATCATAAAAATGCTCAAACTAATGCAAAACTATGGAACAAGTTCATGGGAGATTATTACTAGATTATCACTATTATTACTATCCTGCTTCATACATTTGTCAATTAAATATGTTTTCAGAAGTGCCTATGGAGTGCACTGTGAAGGTTATTAACTCAGGAAATCGCTGAATGACAGGTCACGAGAATATTATCATTTTCCCTCCTACTTTTTACTTCCATATTTTATATATATATATATATAATCTCTACTTTTTTGCAAAACTATACCTAAACTGGGGGAAAGGGTTTTATAAATAACAGTGAATTTCTAATTTTTCACAATTTAAGCATAACAATTTATCACTCAAATTTCATTCTCAATATTGAACATATTAACATAGCAAAACCCTAAATTTTCATGCCTTCAACATGTCACTGATTCACACCCCTTAGAATGGCCATTATTAAAAATGGAGAATAACAGGTGGTGTTGAGGACTCCCAGAAATTGGAGCCCTTGTGCATGGCTGATGGGAATGTAAATGCTGTAGCCAGTGTGGGAAACAGTTTGGCAGTTCCTCAAAAAGTTAAACCGGTTAAAATTACCTTATGATCCATCAATTCCACTCCTGTGTATATGTCCCAAAGCATTGAAAGCAGGGACTCCAACAGATACTTGTATAGCAATCTCTATACCAGTACTATTCACAATAGCCAAAAGGTGGAAACAACCCAGATACCTATCAATAGATGAATTAGATAAGCCAAGTGTGGTATAGCCATACAATGGATTATAATTCAGCCTTAAAAAGGAATGAAATTCTGATATGTGTTACCACATACATGAACCTTAAAACCATTTTGCTAGGTGAGTAAGCCAGACACAAAAGAACAAATACTGTATAATTCCACTTAGATGAGGTACCTAGAGTAGTCAAGTTCATTGAGACAGAAAGCAGAGTAGAGGTTGTCAGAGGCTCGGGACAGGAGGAAACGGGGAGTTATTGTTTAATTGGTATAGCGTTTCTGTTTGGGATGATAGGAAAGTTCTGGAAATGAGTAATGGTGATGGTTGCACAGAATTGTGAACGTACTTACTGCCACTGCGTTGTACACTTAAAAATGGTTAAACAGGTAAATTTCATCTTATGTATATTTTACCATAATAAAAAAAAGAAAACTAATTACTTGTGAAGATAGACTGTGTGTCGTGTAGTACTTAATAGATGAAACTTGCAGTGATCATCAATATAATTTTAAAATAACATTGATTTACAAGCCAAAATAAACATTTGACTAAAAACATTTTTTAAATGTCACTAATTCCACAGTGTTTTCAGTGTTCCTATTCCCAAATATTTATCAAGTGCTGATTTTGCGGCAAACACACTATCTGTCACTGGGGATGCAAAAAATGACTAAGCCACAGTACCTAACCTAGAGGTAATTATAGAGAACATAGTAGTAGAAAACACAAACATACGAGCCCATCATCCAGTATATTATAAACATGTCGATAGAAGCATTTATGTAGCTTTATGGGCCAAAGTAAATAACCCAGATTTAGGGTTAGTCTAAGAAGACTTCCCAGAAGGGGTGACATTCATTCTGAATCTTGAAGGACAAATAAACAGTTTGCTAAGAGAAGAAGGAAGTTGGAGAGGGGGTGTCCTAGGCAGAGAGAATGCATCAGCCAGGCCAACCACAGTCCTGGTGCAGGAGGCACAAAGGCCTTGGCAGGTGAATTTGGAGAAATAAACTGTTTCCAGAATACAGAGGCCCTTGAATAGCTTACTTTTTTTCCTTAATTTTTTAATTGAAGTGTAGTTGATTTACAGTATTGTGTTGGTTTCAGGTGTACAGCAAAGTACCTTGAATAGCTTATTAAAGAATAAAGGGGGCTTCCCTGGTGGCGCAGTGGTTGAGCATCTGCCTGCCGATGCAGGGGACACGGATTCGTGCCCCGGTCCGGGAGGATCCCACATGCCGCGTAGCGGCTGGGCCCGTGAGCCATGGCCGCTGAGCCTGCGCTCTGCAACGGAAAAGGCCACAACAGTGAGAGGCCCGCGTACCGCAAAACAAAAAAACAAAAAAAAAAGAATAAAGGTTTTCTCCTAAACCATGTACGTCCTTTGAAAAGTTTGAGAAAGGAGAGTACTGTCATCAAGGTTCATGTTTTATAAAGATTGTCTTCAGAGACAATATATTGTGTAAGCGTAAGGGGCAAGGAGAGTGATTAGATGATATTGCAAGTCTAATTATTTCAATATTTATTGAATGTCTAAATGTCTATTAAGTGTCAGGCACTAATTCTAGACTCTGGGAATAGTGGTAAACAAAACAGGACAAAAGAAAACGTCTTCCCTCTTAGAGCTCGTGAAGCAAGACAGAAAATAAACAAAATAAATCTACTGAGGCTATGAGACTTTTCTCTCACTTAAAGCCTTCACTTAACTAGAAAAATAAGCAGGGAACCAGGTGAAAATATGACTGTAGAAAACACTGATGCTAATTTTTTCCTTCTTAGTAATAGAAAGATTATCTCAAAGACACGATTGTGACTGCTTTTCTTGAATTACTATTGCCTAAATCTATGTGGGTTCAATCTATATTGGGAAGGATTTGAGATCATAATACAAAAGGCTTTCTTAATAATGTTAATTGTCTTCCAGTGAAATGAATCCCTTAGGCTGTCTGTGGTTTTACCCTTCCTGGGTATCTTTATAAAAATTAAGGTCATTTCTTCTCTTTAGTTTGGGCACTCCAGGTCTGGTTCACTTGAAGGCTGAAGAATGTTCTTCATCAATGATGGTCCATAGGTTCTTCTTGTCAGGATTCTGTGATAGTGGGTCCAGCCTGGGCCTTCTGTTTACCTCTTTCTGTGCCTGTGTAGACCATCTAGCTGGTCTACACAATTCCAGAAAGACAGAAAAGATTCTGGTCTGCAGGCCCACGTTGTATGCAGTCCTGATTTTTACAGCCTTCTCTTTTTTTATTCTGAGTTGTATGCAGTCCTGATTTTTACAGCCTTCTCTTTTTTTATTCTGAGTTGTATGCAGTCCTGATTTTTACAGCCTTCTCTTTTTTTATTCTGAGTAGACTCGCACTCAGTAACCCCCTTGACTCACTTGGTGTTATATCCATAGCCTCTTCATTATTATTGTTACCAAACCCCAGTTCACGTGCGCAACGCACAGGGAGGCCAAACAAACCTAAATGTTGGAGTTTGGAGCACAGAAAATTTTATCACGAGGGCCAAGCAAGGAAAATGGGCAGGTCATGCTCAGAAAGCCTGGACTCCCCAGTGGTTTTCAGGGAAGAGCTTTTCTAGAAAAAAATTGGGGGGGAGGGCTGCAGGGTGTGTGGCTTTCTTGTGAGTGGTTGGTGGTGAGGTAATGGGGTGGTGTTCCAGGAATCTCAGTCATCAGCCTTCTGGTTCCAACCAGTCTGGGGTCCCTGTGCTTGTGCTCAGACTGAAGTTACCATCCTCCACCTGGGTAGGGGCCAGAGAATTCAGAGATATGTATCACATTGCGATGTATATCCCCAGAGGGGGACCCTGTCCCATCCTGCACTATTGTTTCTTTTGCATTTCCTCCCTTCCCTAATTAGTAACTGTTTGAATCTGCCCTTTGCTATTCAGGGAAAGCCCAAGAGGCTGACGACGCCTTTTTCCTACAAGCAAGAAACCAGGGTGCACAGAAAGGCCTTTGTACCCAGGAGGGCCCCCCAGGGTGCTGACTGGTTTCCTGACGATCGCTGCACATCTATCGGTAAGCCCTCACAGGTCTGTGTCCTTGCTCTGGGGACTTTAATTCTCACTCTGCAAAATCATTACCCCTCCTCCTCAGCATTGAGGTTTTCCATTATATTTCAGGATTTGTATTTTAAAATGTACATGTTTGAAGTGATCCTATAAGTACAAAGAACTACTAAGAAGGTATGGAGGGAGGCTTAACAGGAGCTGCAAATTCTTGATCATTCTACTTCCTCTGGCTTTTTCTGCTCTTAACTAAATGCATTAAAGAGAAACAGCTCTTAATTGGGGTGGGAGTGGGGGATTGTAGGAGCAAATCGTGGAGCTGGCCCGAGGGGAAGCTGGCTTTCAGCGCCACCACACCCACTCTGCATGCTCCTGTTCCTCTTCCTCCTGGAAGCCCAATGCTTCCCACAGACGCAGACCAGCACGCTAACTGGACACTGAGGTGATCTGCTACGGATTGCCCTTCTCCGGAGCTCCTCCTACACATGTCTTTCTCTCACCTCTCTCCCAACAAACCCTGTGGATATCGGTTCACATTTCTTAAAACCTTCCTCTTATCCTGCAAACTATTTCCGGTTAAGTTTTTGAATTGTTGACGATGGACTACTGAGTTCCCACTCCTAGAAAAGCTTTCTGTTGTCTGGGTACGTAGCAGCATAATCAAAAGGGTTAAGCTATAGCCACATCTGATCAGTCGTTCTGGAAGAGAAAACTACCAAAGAGATTTTTTGGTCAGGTTGGCCTTTTTGTTTCTTACTGTCAAACATCTGGGAGCCCCTTTGTCTGCCTCTAGAAAAGACCAGCACGAGCCAGGACACAGAAAAGAATGGCACCATCATTTGTTTTGTTCCATTTGTGTTTTCCTGCCCGGGTTCAAGAGGAAGACTTCTGGACAGGCTGAGTTCATTTATTTAAATAGGAGATCCAAAGCAGATGGAAAAAATAATTACGGAGACGTCAGGAAGATCATGGATCAGTGGCATAAAATACAAGCCCTATGGGAACCACAATGCAGAGTCTAGATCGAAAGGTCAAGGGTGGGTGAACTCACAGGCATTGACAGCCACATGTGACAGAGTGCACAAGCTTTGGTGTCAGATAGATTTGGTTCTGCGGGCTGAAGAGGCAGACCTGTTCCTTCCTGTATCATGGCCCTTAGGCAGTGGGGCCTTAGCTCTTTCTCCACAGAACACAGGTCTGGGGGAGGATGGATTGTGGTGAAAACCAGCCCAAGATTCTAGTACACAGTGGGGAAATGGCTGATGTCACCTCTGAGGTGCTGCCTTGGGTCTAGGCACAATCACTGGAATTCTTTGGAGCATGGTTAAATGCACACATCTTGTGAAAGCTACTGGGCTTCATCTCTTTGTATCCAGCTGCATCCAGGCCTGAGGCTGCTGACATTTGACACCAGGAGCTGTTTATTTAGTGCAGAGTGCCTATTTGTATCTTGAGCAAAGAAGCAAGGCCTGGGGGTTAGGGTGGAGGGAAGGGGTGGGAGCCAGTACCAGTGCCTGCAGCATCTACTGTGTCTTCACTATTCAGAACTTGTAACTAAAATATTTAAAGAAACTGATTTAAATGGAAATTAAAGGGCAAATGTTCCCCTTCCCCTTAAAAAGAAAAGAAAGAAAAAGAGCAATTTCCTGCTCTTTCTCTTCTGGCTATCTATGTGGCCTTGGGTAAATTTCTTAATCTCATGTCTTCTCCTCTCTAAGATGGACATCACAATACTTACTTTTCAGTGTAGTTTAAGGATATAGATGCTATTTGTAAAATAGTTAGCCCAGAACCTAGACTATACATAGGGCTGAGAAAATGATAGCTATTATGATAATAAGTATTGAACTTTTTACCAGATATGAAATAGGCTGTAAATAGTTACGTTACTTGCATTTCACTGAAACTATAAACTTCCTTGAAGAGCAACCCTGCACCTGTACTTACTATGCTCCGCAAATGTTTTTGTAGTTATAACGTGCAGACCCTGGGCATCTGGGAGTGGATAAATCGAGTGGAGTTCAAGCTGGTCTCATTTATTCTAAAGCACACTGCTCCTCCAAGTTCCATTTTTGCTGTGGGTGATGCCACCATTTTGCACTTATTTCTAAGAAGAAAACCTGATTAAGGTTCCCTCTTTTTCCTTTCCTCCTCAAATCTAAGCATTACAGAATTCTGAAGCTTTCTCCCCACATCATCTCCTGCCCCTCAGAAACCATACCGATTCAATTCAATTCAGTCTCATGTTCAGTTTCTTTACTAAGCCCACATTGCCACCAATGTGGCTCTGAGCCTCCTTCAGACCATCACCTGCGTGCAGGGGGTCTGCAATGCTCATGTTTGCCCTGATTCCTTTGTCCTCTGCCCCTACCTCAGTCCTCCTAACAAGAATGCATTGGGTGCCTGTCAGATCTAGAAACCACCAAGATCACACAACCCTAGCATAAATTTTTTTAATGGTGAAATAAGAATAAAGAAAACATAAATTTAGGCACATCAAAATCATCTCTACCCTCTTGGAAATGCTGCTGTGAATTTCAGCCTCCAGTGCAAAGCCCCGAGTAACATTGGCCAGGACAGACCTTTCCTCCCTCCCTGCCAACCTTCCCTCTGCCCAGAAAGCTGCCATGTATCCTTCACTGACCCTTTATCATGGCACAGTCCCTGGGCTAAGAACACTGCACATGTAATCCTCATGTAGCCCTCACAGCAACCCCAGGAAGAGATGTCATTATCTCCGTTTCACAGAAGAAGCAACTGAGGAGTAAAGAGAATAGGTAACTCCAGTGAGCGATAGAAGAGGGATTTGAACTTACATTCTTTCTGCCTCCAAAGTTCTTACTCTTAAGTGGGCTGTGTGACCTCCCACATGGTCACATTCATCCCTTCTTTTATCTGAATTTCCACTTCCTTGTGCATGCTTTTCTCACACAGGCAGGCGACATACTCTTTTCCTGTTCTTAGATTTTATGCCATCTGCTTTTCTTCAGGGCTTTTGGAAAATCCTACTTTCTACCAGAAGTTGTCGTGACTCAAGGGAACTGAGCAAACGACCCTTCATCCACATTCCAAACAAACCTATTGCCCTCTCTCCTCAGAATTCACGTGCTCAGTAATTAAATGCTTATAAAACTCTCATTTCTGTAAATCAACCAGTTGATCTGATCGATACCACAACAAATGCATGGTCGTCAACCTTGCTCATCCCTTTACCTGTCTTTGGCCTGCATCCTCTCTGACTCACCTCCGTGATTCCTTTCCTCAAGTCCCCCACCCACTCCCTCACTCCCAGAATCTTGGCTTTTACTTTATTGAATAATTTAGGAAGATCTGTTCTTCCATTCAATACTTGCTTAAGGAACAGGTACACAACCATATAGGTATTTCAATGGTATCTCTGAATATCTCAAATGGAGTGTATCAAGTTCTCTCTCAACTTGCTCATTTTTCTTTATTCCCATTCTCACTATCTATAGTTACTCAAACTGAAACCTTGAAAACATCCTAGACTCGTCCTTCTACATCAAACTTGACGTCTAAACAATTATTGGGTACTGCTAGTTTTGCTTTTAAAATATATACAAAGTTCTTCTTCATCCATTTTACCACTCCTTGATTGTAACAACCCAATCTCTTGCTTGCCTTCTGTTTCCTTCTGAATCATCCTCTACCCTATAACTAAGGCAGCTATCAGAAACTCAAATATGACTATACCACTTTCATACTTAAAATCCTTTGAAGACTCCCATTGCCTATAGAATAGATTTCAAACTCTCTAAAATGCACATACGGTCCTTTGAGGCCTGGTCAGTTTCTTCATATCCTTCCCCAACCTGCCTGAAACTTTAATCTCTACTTGTACCAAATTACTTTTGGTGCCCTACCCATACCCTATGTGTAAGTTGTTTCACACCTCTATCCATATGTCTATGTTATTTTCTCTGTCGAGACTACACTTCTCATATCCCTTTTTAACCAACACTTATTCATCATTTAAGACTGTCATTTGGCTGAGTTGGGCTAAGCCTCCTCATCAGCATACTCTCATACAAATGATCTAACTGTTCACCATATGACATTGAAATTATGTCTTTATGTGTCATTGTCTCCTATAAGACCGCAAGCCTATTAATTTTCACACATCTTATATCTAGCACAGTTCATCTAACACAGTAGGTACTCAATAGATGTTTATTTGTTGACTTCTGGACTGGGTACAGTGAGGGCAAAATCTAGTATAAAACATGATCCCTAGCCCCAGGAGTTGAAAGGTTCTCAGGGTATGGGCCATGACTAGTTAAATTGAATGCATATTGAGTGGAGTACCACTTGCATGGAAGTATTGACTAATAATAAGTTCTAATAAATGCACTAATATCTATCTAGGGGGTCTAGTAGTAGATACCAGTTAATTGCATTTTACACTTGTTTAAAACCAAGAAATAACGCCATGTGCATTTGTGTTGACTTCCACTGGACACCCAATGATACCTTAAGGCAGTGGTTCGCAGTAGCATCAGCACCAGCTGGGAACTTGTTAGGAATGTGAATTCTTAGATGCCACGCCCCAGACCTACTGAATTACAAACTCTGGGGGGAGGGGCCCAGCAATCTGTGTTTTAATAAGTCTTCCAGATGATTCTAATGCACCCTAAAGTCTGAGAACCACTGCCCTCAAGAAATAGTCTGGGTGTGATAAGCTCCCTTAATTTGAAATTGAATTCCAGGAAGGTGAATGTGACTCATTAGATACCAGCACTTAATTCTAATAAAGGTGATGCTAGCTATTGAATAATCTCATTCACACACAAGTTACATCTGAGCATGAAGATTGCATTTTTTATTAAATGAAATTAACCTTTTGGAATCATTCCTATCAAAGGTATAATTGAAGTTAGGTCAAGGACTGGGAATATGTGAATTTTGGCTCCATATATTTCTTGGTTTTTTATTCTGTTCTGTTGGTTTATTTTTCTATCTCTCTGTCAATGTAACATTGATTTAATTATTATTGCCTTATAATAAATTTTAGTAACTGAAAGGGCAAATTCTTCTTTTCCCTTGTTCATTTTCTCAATTGCCTAGGCTATCCTCCCATATTAGTTAAATTGTTAATTTCATGAAAAATTATTTTGTGATTTTAATTGAAATTTAATTGAAAATTATTTTGTGATTTTAATTAAAATTTTAACTGAAATTACAAATGAATTTAGGAAGAGGTGACATCTGTATGATATTGAGTCTTTCCAAACCTCAATATGGTGTATCCCTTTAATAATGCAAGTTTTTCTTTTATCTTTGAATAAAGTTTTATAGTTTTCTCTATAACGATCTTACAGAAACTTTTTAAATGTTTATTTCTTGATGCTGTACACTTTTTTTTTTTTGCTATTATGACTAGTTTCTTCCTTTCTATTGCATTTTCTATCTGGTTCTTTTAGGTGTACCAAAAAGCTATGTATGTTAATATCATATCCTACAAACTTTTCAAGGTCTCTTTTCAGTTATAATAATTTTTCACTTTTTTGTACACATATTGCTTGAAGTAGGTTGATTTACAAAGTTGTTTTAGTTTCTGGTGTACAGCAAAGTCATTCAGATGTGTAGATATATATACATACATACATACATATATATACATATATATATATGCTTTTTCATATTCTTTTCCATTATGGTTTATTACAGGATATTGAATATAGTTCCCTGTGCTATAAGTAGGACGTCGTTATTTATCTATTTTATATATAGTAGTTTGTGTCTGCTAGTCTCAAACACCTAATTTATCCCCCATCCCCTTTCCCCTTTGGTAACCATAAGTTTATTTTCTATTTCTTTGAGTCTGTTCCTGTTTTGTAAATAAGTTCATTTGTGTCATATTTTAGATTCCACATGTAAATGCTATCATATGATATTTGCCTTTCTCTTTCTGAATTACTTCACTTAATGTGGTAGTCTCTAGGTCCAGCCATGTTGCTACAAATGGCATTTATTTCATTCTTTTTTATGGCTGAGTAGTATTCCATTGTCTCTCTCTCTGTGTGTGTGTGTGTGTGTGTGTGTGTATCTCACATCTTCTTTATCCATTTATCTGTCAATACACCTTTAGGTTGCTGCCAAGTCTTGCCTATTGTAAATAGTATAAGCATCATTGTCCTGTTTATACTTTAAAGAGAATGCTTCTGAAGTTTTGCCATAAAGAATATTAACCATAGGATTATGATTTAGTATAAAGATATTCTCTTCTTTTTCTAATATTTTATTGTAAATGTACACTGAATTTTATTAAAAACTTTTCAGTAGCAGTTGAGCTGATTAAGATTTTTGTATTAATATTTTAATGTGGTGAATTAGAATTTTAAATATTGAAATATTTTTTCTTTCCCAAGATATATACTAATTGGTCGTGATGAAACATTTCTTAAAACAATTAATTTTACTATTATATCGTATGGAATTTTGATCTTTGTCCCTAAGTGAGATATTTCTATAAATTTTTTTCATGTTCTACTATTTGAGATAATAGAAGTCATGTAAAATGAGCTTTCTCTATTTTTCTGTCCTCTGAAAAAAGTAATTAAAGACAATAATGATCTATACCTTAAAGTTCTGGCAAAAGTAGTTGTCCTTAAAACAATCTGGGCCTGGATCCTTTTCAGCTGGAGATGAAAATGTTTTTAGTTAGTAACTCCATGTATTTATCAATTATTGATCTACTGAAGTATTCTATTACTTTTGAATAAATTTTATATTTTTTCTACAAAGCTACCTATTTCATGTGCTTTCAAATATATTATAAAATTGTTGATTTTATTCACTTACCACTTAAATTTCTAATATTTCCCATCATTATACATATTATTTTTTGTTCTAGCATATTGTGTGTTTCTCTTTTTTTCATGACCAGTTTGTCAGAGGTTCATCTATTTTATTATTATTTTCAGATCTTTAATCAATTTTTGATGGCATAGTATTTTTTTTAATTGAGGTATATAATTGACCTATAATAAAACATTAAATAAATGTTTTAAATAAACATTTAAAATATACAATTTGATAAATTTTATCTCATGTACACACAGACACACACAGAGGAAATCATCACCACAATGAAGATAATGAGAATATCTATTACCTCCAGAGTTTTCACATGACTAGGAAATGCTTGGAGGTAATAGATATTCATAGATACCTTTGTGATTTTCCCCTTTCACTCTTCCTCACCTCCTGCTTCCACTCCCAAGTAACCACGTTTCTGCTTTCTGTCACTGTGAATTAGTTCTCATTTTCTGGAATTTTATGTAGGTTGACTCATTTAGTATATAAGCATTTCTGTGTGGCTTCTTTAAATCACACAAAATTATTTTGAGATTTATCTAACATATATCAATTAATTGTTCATTCTTTGTTGCTGAGGAGTATTCCATTGTTTGGATATACCCCAGTCTTTTATCCATTCACTTGTTGATTGACATTTAGATTGTTTCTTGTTTGGAGTTATTACAAATAATGTTGCTATAAATATTCATGCACAAGTCTTTTTATGGACATGTGCTTTCATTTCTCTTGGGTAAATACCTAGGAGTGAAATAGCTGGATCATATGGTAGATGTATTTTTAGTTTTTTAGGAAACTGCCAGACTGTATTACAGATTGATTATACAATTTAACTTTCTCACTAGCATCATAATAGAGTTCCAGTTCTTCCACACTCTAACCAACATGTGATATGGTCAGTCATTTGAATTTTGACCATTCTAATACATATGTAATAGTATCTCATTGTGGTTTTAATTTGCATTTCCCTCATTACTACTGATGCTGATCATTGTTTCATGTGCTTATCTTCTGTGTATCTTCTTTAGTATATTTTTAAATCGTTGTCCTTTGTTTAATTGGGTTGTTTGTTTTTCTATTTCTGAGTTTTAAGCTTTTTTTTTTTTTTAATATTCTAGATAAATCTAAATCTTTTACAAGCATTTGCAAATACTTCTTCCCAAACTGGGGCTTGTCTTTTTATTCCCTTAACAGTGTATTTTGGAGAGTAGAAGTATTTAACTTTGATGAAGTCCAGTCTAACAATTTGTTCTTTTATGAATTGCTGTGTTGATGGTGTATCTAAGAGTTATTTACTTAACGTAAGGTCACAAAGATTTTCTTCTAATGTATTCTGGTAGAAATTTTATAGAAGTCTTACATTTAGGTCCATGATCCATTTTGAGTTAGTTTTTCTGTAAGATGTGTAAGATATATATATATATATATATATATATATCTCACATGGATATCCAATTGTTTCAGCATCTTTGTTGAAAAGACTATTTTTTCTCTACTGAATTATCTTGGTACCTTTGTAGATCATCAGTTTTTCACATATGTGTGGGTTTACTACTGCACACTACATTTAATCCTATTAATCTATTTGTCTATCATTACTCTAATACCACACTGTCTTGATTAGTATAGTTTTACTATAAGTCTTGAAGTCAGGTAGTGCTGGCCCTCCTATTTTTTTCTCTCTCAAAGTTGTTTTGGCTATATTTGGTCTTCTGCATCTCCATATGGATTTTAGAATTAGCTTGCCAATTTTTAGCCTACCTTCCCTTAAAAAATCCCAGCAGACTTTTTTTTTTTAAATTGGAATTGCTTTGAATCTATAGCTCAACTTCAGGAGAATTGATTTCTTGAAAATATTGAGTCTTTCAGTTCAGGAACACAGAATGTCTCTCTATTTAATTAGGTCTCATTTCATTTTTCTTGGGTCTTTTTCATAGCTTTTAGTGTACAAATCTTTCACATCTTTTGTTAGATTTATCCCTACATGTTTCATATTTTGGATGCTATTATAAATGGGGTTTTTGAAAATCTCTGTTTCTGATTGTTTGTTGCTAATATGTAGAAATATAATCTATGTTCTGTATATTGATCTTATATTCTCAACCTTGCTGAACTTACTTATTGCTTCTAGTAGTCTTTTGGTAGATTCTATCAGATTTTCTACATAGTTTTCTGAGAAAAAAAGACAGCTTTACTGTTTCCTTTTCAATCAGTTTTTTTCCCTTTTTTTTTGCCTTTTGTACTAAGATACCAATGCAATGTTGAATCAAAGTGGAGAGGGTATTTGGGGGGGAAAAAACCAAAAGCAAAACAAACATTAAGTGGAAATTTTTGTCATGTTTCTGATCTTAAGATAGATTTCAGATATGAGGTAGGTGAGAAACCATTCTGGGATCTAAATTAAAATGGATCTGCAGTTTAAATTATTTTAATCAGATAGACATTCAAGCATAAATCCTATTTTCAGTAAAGTGCTACATGGAATATTGGGGCTTATTTTAGATTTCTCTGTATTTGATTTAGTAGAGTATCTAGGGAATTCCCCCGATTAGGGCTTGTACATGTGAGATATTTGATAAGAAACCGGTATGGATTTTCGAACCATCACATCTGTCCATTAAAAATCACTAAACCAAAAGGTAGGAGGGGAGGTCAATGGGGACAAGGATTGTACTGCAGCACCTTCCAACTTCCATATCTTTTGCATCAGAGCACTGCCAGGCACTATGATGAGAAATGCAATTTTGGAGATACTGAGTTACTTAGCTCTGGGCACCAAGAAGTTACACACACACACACACACGCACACGCGCGCACACACACACACACACACAACCTGCCATCCCTGGCTTCTGGTTAAGGGTACCCTATGAAAATTACTCAAACTGAGAGTGGGAATTTGAGATTCACAATAATATTGCTATTGTGATGGCTCAAAATACCTTTATCAAGGGCCACCTAGAAGGAACCTGACCCAGACATTCTAATAGGCTCCTATAATTTTTCATCACCTCAGATTATAAGACTAGATAGGTTTAAAACAGGTCTTGGTAGTGCCAACTCTGCCTGGAGCACAGTCAGATTCAGATACATGACTGAAGCCTGTGCTGGAGGGGAGCACCTAAGACCGGCACAGAACAGGACATATGGCATGAAGCATGCTCAGCCACAATGATCTCCGCTCAAGGGAAGTTGGCAGCCCTCTGGGGACTGTCAACAAGAGTCCTCAGCCAGTCTGGGCCAGGATCATCAAGTTATAGAATATTGGAGTGAGGAAGGACTTTAGAGATTCATTGAATCCAGCCATCTCATTTCACGGATGAAGGGACTGAGGTTTGAAGTAAAGTGACTTACCCAAGAAGTAAAGTGACTTCTCCCAGCCATCAGCACTGGATACAAGGCAAGACAAGACCTCAGTCAAATGCTCTTCCTACAAACCATATTCTTTCCTATAATAATTCAGTATCTGCCACCAGCTGCCAAAACAGTGTCTTATCAAATATTAAAGTGAGGAAAAAACATGAGTTGACCTAATTGCCTAAATAATTGTAACTCTTCTTATCCAGGCACGGTCATATACGACATCTGACAGTCCATAGAGTAACATTTTCAAAAGATTTTCTGATCATAAATCCCTGTGGAAGTGAATAAAGTGAATAGCAAACAAAATAATTCCCCCCTCAGGGAAGCCCGCATGACTCCAGACCGTTTCTTCCAGACATTCAACCCCCCGGGGCTCAGCTGAGCATGCCATAGCAAGCGCATTCAGTACTTGGGAAAGAAAATCAGTGCATGCATTAGTGACCGCGGATCCAGTTTCTTGGGTCCAGACTTGAAAATAACCAATAACCAGCTCTATAAACACAGAAGCACCAATCTGGGCTATTCTCAGAGAACACCATTTTCTTTTCTCTGTGACTTAGAGCCAGTTACACAATCTCAACTTCCTTGCTCAGAGAAGGAAAATACTAACATCTTCCTCATAGGTCTCTTTAAATAAGCTAACATGTATAATGTGCCTGTACTTTTAAGATATTTAGTGAATGCAGGTTAATTTCTTTCTCCTACTCCTCCACACAAAGATTTTAGCATTTTCTCAAGATTATTTATTTATTTATTTATTTTTTGCGGTACATGGGCCTCTCACTGTCGTGGCCTCTCCCATTGCGGAGCACAGGCTCTGGACGCGCAGGCTCAGCGGCCATGGCTCACGGGCCCAGCCGCTCCGCGGCATGTGGGATCTTCCCGGACCGGGGCACGAACCCGTGTCCCCTGCATCGGCAGGCGGACTCTCAACCACTGCGCCACCAGGGAAGCCCTCAAGATTATTCTTAAGGTAAAATACTATTTACTCTGGCCAATCAGTTAGCAAAGAGCTTGCCTTTATCAGAACTGTTTTCTAACTTCAGCTCAGTATCCAGCAGCTGATGGTTTTTGTTGTCAGCCTCAGGAGAAGTTTCATCTATTTAAGAACATGAGACAAATCTGAGATGTGTGGCCAAGGTAGAAGACTTTCAAACAAGAAACAGCCGTCTGTTCCCAATTGTGGGAGTGTTTATTGTCCCAAGACAACAAGGCTGAATAAACCATGCCATCTCTGTGGGTGCCCTATGGCTCTGGAGTTCTTCGATCATCACCATTATATTCAGTGAGCAATCCAAGATGCACTAGGTATTGGGAAACCAAAGTTACTTTCTTCAGCCCTGCTCCCTGTGACGTTAAGTTGCGTTAGCCTGGGTCCTCTGAGAAGCAGATATCAGGATAGAAGTAGACATGCAAATATTTTCTTAAAGCAAACACTTGTGTGACAAAATCAGAAGAGAACCAGGACAGGCTAGGAGACCTGTCAGATCATTACGTAGGTCTGACCCTTGTGAAGGGGAGCGGGAAGGAAAGCAGCTTGAGTGGGAGAATTTTAGACTCCAGGGTAGGTCTAAAGGAGGTTCAGCAAGGCCAGTGGGAGGGATCTTCCAGCCAGAGTTGCCCATCAAAGGACCCCTTCCTTACCCAGGTACGAACCTGCTTTAGTCTCTCCGATGTGCTCAGGCTTGGCTGGGAGCAGCCCGTGGGACGTATGGCCTCAGCACTAACTCCTGGATGGATTTCACAGCCCAGCATCAGGGACTTCAGTCAGTGACACTCCTGCAGTGGGAGATCTGAGAGGTGTATTCTCACGGCTACCTTACATACTATAAGTGGCACACATGTCGCTAAACATATAAAGCACACATCGGTAGCATTAAAAAGTTAATTGACACAAGTCAGGGTGCAAATCATCATCGTTTTGCCCTCTCAAGTAAACTTAGAATCAATAACCATAGGTACAGCGGCAGCCTAAAGTGTCTGCCTTCCTCCTGTGACTTCTCAGTTCATGCTACAGTATTATTCACGATTGCTGGTGAGCATTTAACATGGCAAGGTGCTGTGCAAAACATTGCCTATGCAATATCTCACTACTTCTTCATATAAATTCTATTGAGGAAATATTATCTCCAGTTAACGCAAGAGGAGACTGAGGCTCAGCCAGGTTGAGTACCTTGTCCAGAGTTACACAACTAGCAAGTGACAAAGCTGAGATTCAAAAATAGACTGATTACAAGTGCACTCATGAAAACACTCCACTCTACCCTCCCTTCCTTTGTGAAAGTTTGAAAGACCAGAAAACAACAACAATCTAAGTGTCCGTTTAAAACGCAGTGGGGTCACCTTGATCCTAGCTCAGACACAGCCAGCATTAATTGCTATATTAATTCACCGACTTTGTTCTCATGTGTTTATTTTCTCTGCCGTGGGTGAGAAATTATGAGCACTTATCCTCATTTTTCCTAACATGTACAAAGCATGCTAGTGACCTATTTTCCAAGCACTCTGAAAGCTGGAGATTTTTCTAAATTAGGAAACTGGTGGACCTGTGCAGCTGTTTATCAAAACCATGTCTCCAAGTTACACAGCAGAAAATGTTGTCTGATAGATTAGAAACCTTACCTTTGTCCAATGTGGCCAAGCCCCAAAGTTTTCCCAAATCTCCATATATCTTAGGTTCCATTCGCTGTCAGTCAGTTGGTTCATAAATATTGTAACTTCCTGAACACTTACTGAATAGGGTACAAAGAAAATAGAGGTTTCAGCTCCCATTCTCAAGAACACTACAATCGGTTTTGGGAAATAGAAGGAGGATATTCAAGATGGAAATGTAAGGTCACTTTAAACAATGTATAAACATATTCAAAATGCATTTGGGTCAATGTGACCACAAAGGAAGAAAAGTTGTGTACCTTTTTGCCCTGGAAAAACATAGTTGCCCAGGGAAGGGGCTATGTAGGGGTTTGGCCTGGACCAGGAGTTCTAGCCTTGGTTTTGCTCTAACAGTGTGAGCTTGAACTTACCACTGAATATTTCTGAATTCCAGTTTCTTCTCTGTAAAATAAAGCAGTTGGTCAAGACCAGTGATTTTCAAACTTTGCAAAGCCAAGAATCACTTTTTCCCCTCCTCCCACTGAACCGCAATATAAGCTTGAGTTGAATTCAAGCTGGAGGTGAAGGGAGGTGAAGGGTCCTTGTCCTCTCAGAAGTCTGTTAGCTGTGCACGGGATCATGGGGTTCCCAAGGACACAACTTGAACACCCCTGGTCTAGACATTATCTAAGGTAACCTTGGATTAAAGTGTGGTGATTCTGTGGATCCCAGAGCATGAACAATTTAATATGAGAAACATATTTTAGTTCTTTTGAGATCTGAGCGCAACTTGATTTATAAATCAATAGAACTACAGTAGAAGGAGAGACCTTGTATCTCTCTGCTGTACGAGATGTGAGATCAATAGCCCATTAGGCAAGCAATCTGGGTCATGATTTCATTCATAAACATTCATTGAGCATCTTCTGCATGCCAAGCTCTATAGACATAGGTTATGCTAGTATTGAAATCCCTTGAGGAATACTCAGTCTAATAGGTTCTTGGATCAGAAAATGTTCTTCATTTTGAGAAGCCCTCAAAAAGGCAAGGTAAGAACAACATGGAGTGTTCTCAGTTAGAGCTTTTAATAATAGGTTATTTATTTTATCTAATTGGAACTACTCTGGATAGATTTAACATGCACAGTGTAGCCTGAGGGGTCTATGCAATAAGGCCCAGGGTAGACAGCATGGTGGCATCCTGACTCCCAGCCGGGGGCACCGTGAAATCAAGTGCACTTTATCAATTAGAGATCAGAAAGCAGATGGAAAATGCTCTACATGAATGATCTTCACTGGTCATTTTATCCTGAGACAGGGCATAAAAAGGAAAGTACCCATCCCCATCACCCTTACCCACTCCCAAATCCACTCCTGGATTGAAAGGTTAGAAAAATGGGCCCCAAATATCAGTCTAGCAGAACACAACTAGTTCAGACATGTTTTATTAGAGTACTTGCCTATAGAACCCAAGCATCTCTTATTTCTTAATGGTTAAATTAAATCTTGCTCTGTCTCAGGGCTATTTCAATGTGGCCATTGACTCACTGAAAAGCTTATAAGATAGAACATCAGATTCTAACACTTTTATAACAGGGAGAGAAAATGAGTGTATACATTTTAGAAGCATTTTAACGCAAATGATTTGGAGAGAAGAGTAGAAAACAAGGCATAGTTTAAAAGGAAGCTCCTTTTACACTTATAGGTTTATAAATAATATATTTATAAGTAAAAAATAAATATATCATTTATTTAAACATATTTTATACAGTTAATTTTATATATAAACAAATAATAAATATAGAGATTAATATATAAATATATTTTCCATAAATGTATTTATGAATATATTATTTACATTCTATGTTTATAATATAAAAAGAGCTACCTTTCTTTGAATGATACCAAGATCATTTTGGAATTGAATACACATTAATTCCCTTCACGTGACTTAGTCATGTTAACTTCTCCAGGCAAAGAGGACTCCTAATATTTTGTGCACATCTACTACAATAAAACTGTATCAAATGTCATCCCTTCTTGTCAAGAAGCTGAGAAGAAATTATTATATATATATCATCAGTTGCACACAGAGCCTGTAGGTCAGTGCCTTGCCATCACTAGACATTAAGGTTTTCTTCTTTTGGTAAATTATTTTTTATCATAGAAAATTCAAAAACATACAAAAGTAGAGACAATAGGATAATAAACTCCCAGCTACCATTACCTAAGTTTACCAGTTATCAACTAAAAGCCAGTTTTATTTCATTTATATGCCTACCCACTTTGTCCCTACCTCATGCATGGGTTACTTTGAAACAAACACATGACATCATGTCATTTCACTCATAAATATTTTGGTATATATCTCTAAAAGATAAGGGCTTTAAAAAACAAAAACAGAAACAAAACCATAATGTTAAGACTTTTCTCACGCCTAAAAGATATTTAAAAATAATTCCTTATGTCAGATATCCAGGCAGTTTTAAAATTTTTCTCATCGTCTCATAATTTTTACATAATTATTCTATCGAAGTATAGTTGATTTGCAATATTATATTAGTTTCATTTTGTACTAATTTTGTATTGTGATTCAGTATTTTTACAGACTATATTCCATTTAAAGTTATTATAAAATATTGGCTATATTCCCTGTGCTGTGCAGTATATCCTTGTAGCTTATTTATTTTATACACAGTAGTTTGTACCTCTTAATCCCCTACCCCTGTCCTCCCCTCCCCTCTTCCCTCTCCCTACTGGTAGCTACTAGTTTGTGCTCTATATCTGAGTCCGTTTCTGTTTTGTTATAGTCATTTGTTTGTTTTAGTTTTTAGATTCCACATATAAGTGATAAAATACAGTATTTGTCTTTCTCTGTCTGACTTAGACATAATTTTTGTTTTAATTAGCTTCAAGCAGAGTCAGTGCATTGCAGTTGACTCGTCTCTTCAGTCTCCCTTCATCTGTAGTAGAAGTGTCCAATAAGAAGATAATGTGAGCCACACATGAAATATTAAATTATCTAATAGCCACATTTAAGATGTAAAAAAAAGCAACATTAGTTTTAATAATATACATGATTAGACAATATATGTAAAATATTATCATTTCAGCATATACTGTATATAAAAATTATGGCCTTTTTTATACTAACGCTCCAAAATTTGGTATGTGTTTTGCATTTATACCACATCTCAGTTTGGCCTAGCCACATTTTAGGTGCCCCATATCCACATGTACCTAGTACCTACTGATTGGACAGTGTCGATATATAGATTCCCTCTCTGAGGCATACGTTTTTGGTAATCAAAACAAACAAACAAAGGAACATGGAAAGGATTTTTATGTAACTCTTCCTTACCAAAGGATAAGAAGAGGATTCCCATGAGTGTGACACATGCATATTAGAGCCTGTGTCTCCCCAGAGCTTGAGACGGTCACTCGTGTGCCCATGATTTCTTTGGGAATGGGATCCTTTAGAACAGAGGTGCATGACGGGAGGAGAATATTGAAGGAGGGAAAACCTGTGCAAAAATATGTTGTGGAGGTGGCTTCTACTACAGGAAACGGGTGGTGCATTCTGCGGGGACCTTCTGAGGAATCTTATAAAATACGTCACAGAGCTAATCACATGGGACAAACAGGAAAGCATTTCTGCTCCCATCCCCCAATACTAAAGGGGACTCAGGAATTATCACTCTCAGCCTTCTGGTTGTGAATGTATAAGTGAGCAACTCCAGTTTTGCAGAGTAGATAAGTCCAGGAGAGGAAGCAAGCAGTATCTGATGGGGGCAGAGTCAAACTGTTGGGTGCTTCTGACCCCTGAAAGCTATGCTGATCTGATCAAAGCCTGCAGGGCATAGGTTGGCCAATGCAGAAGTGGCCAGAATGAGGAATACAACCAAGAGGATTCTGGAGAGGGACATCACAGGTGTCCAGTAGGATACACCTGTGACTTGAAAGTAAACATGTGTTAAATGAAAACCGTTTAGTACAGAGATAGGATGACCGTGACAAGAGCATGGGGGAACACAATTCAAAAGGGATTGGAATGGTCAGGGAGAGAAAAATATTAGTAATATCAATCCCACTAAGCTCCACATCTACTACTATTTTTTAAATAATTTCTGTTTATTGAATGCTTTTCTTTTTTCTTTTTGGCCACGCCGCACAGCATGTGGGATCTTAGTTCCCCAACCAGGGCTCAGACCTGTGCCCCCTGCAGTGGAAGCGTGGAGTCTTAACCACTGGCCCACCAGGGAAGTCCCTGTACTACCATTTTTTAAAGCCTCAGAATTCTTCAAGCATAACCAACAATATCTGAAATTCCATCCAGAATATATAATATTCTGGTTTTCATTCTAACATGTGTTTACCTTTATCGCATTAGTGTGTTTTTCCAAAATTAATCCGATTTTCACAATGTGGGCGATAGCCAGTCAGTGCCTAGACCTCATGTCTACTTAATAAACAACACGTCTTCAACACTTATAGTTGAGATGATTTTGTAAAGACATTTTTTCAGAGCTAGACACGACCTTAGAAAGGGACATGTTGAACCAGTGCCACTAAGTGATATAAGAATTTCCTCAAGAGCCTTCTCTAGAAATAGTCACACAACGTATGTTGCCACCAGAGGATAAATGGGAAGTACCTGGCTTAGTTTTGGACATCTTGTTTTGCCTGAATACTCACGGTTGTCTTAAAGCTAAGTGGCTAATCCACCCTCCACCAGTAAGTACTGCTATCTAAAGCGAGACACGTATTAGGCTAAAAATTGTTAAGTTCAAGGGTGCCAGGTTCTGTACAACACCTTCTGCCAAATCTGTGCTATAAAAATGGTATGATCCTACCTACCTGCCTTGCAACCATACTATAGCAGATACATCATCTGCCAGGGTGAGCTTTACTACGCCTTAGAATGTCTGTGATGGCTGTAAAAGAAACTGTGTTTATAAATACTGCACACATGATGGGCTCTCCTTCTCTTTACACATCGAATGCTGATTCCTGTTAAGTGACTGACTAAAAATTACTGCACTGGGACAAAAGTGATTAATCTGAAAATATGTACAGACTTTGACAGCTTGCCAAAGACAATTCTATAGTTTTTTAAACCCAATTTCCCTTCTCTATACTTTCCCTAAAGGGACCAGATTATTGGTACTTGGAAAGAAGTTAAGTTTACCTACACAGTGAAGGGCTGAAAGAAATACTGTGAAGGAGGGGAAGGAGGGGAAAAGGCCCTGTGGGGTAGGGGAGGAAGAATAGTATTGTCTTGGGAGTTAGAGTGAAGGAGATTGAGGAGAGTATGAATGGCTGGGATGAATGAAGAAAATGAAGAGAAGGGACAGGTTTCAACATTGCTGTGGATTAGAAAGTAAGCTCCTTTTAAATATTCTTTGCAGCAAATGATAAAGAAAGCCATTCCTTTTTAATTAATGTTGCCCTTTGAACTGTTATTTGTTGCTCTAGGGGTCTTTGTGTTTATAGGGGGTACACTCCTCCAAATGAAACCCAAGTTCAGTGAGATGCTAACCAGGTACGTCAATGGAGCCCCGTTACTGATTTATTGATACTTGGCTTTATGTCTTGGTTCTCATATTTGTTTTAGCTCCTTTCTTACAAGCTGCATTTTTAAAACTCTTTCTTGGCTTAGCTTTGGAAATATTTCTACTGAGTGTAACAGCTATTGTGGTTAAGTTACCACTGCATTGTTAGTCATTTCATTTCATTCACCAGACACATATTAAGTGCCAACCATATGGCAGGCTTGACACAGAGAACCAGGAGCTGGAGATGATCAACAATCGGACCTTGCACTGAAAGTTCCGTAGCTGCCAGTAATGGCATTGGAATGTGTCAGGATTCAAGTACACTAATACTAACATTCACAGTCCTGCAAGCCATGATCTTAGGAAGCTTATAATGTCTATTATTGCCAAGTCAGGGCACCCACCACGATAACTTCCATTTTGGATACTTATACACAGGGATGGATGAAAGGTGAAAGATGGAGTCATTCATCCAGATATATTGCCAATACTTAGAAATTTGTGGGCAACGGTCTGATTCCCTTCACTTTCATCTTGAAGTTTGGCCTTGTGTAACCATATGTTGAATGTAAGCACTCTTAGGCTTACATTCTCAGTTTCTGCACATCCTCAGTTTCAAGGGCATTTTCATCTGATTGGAAGTGATAACACAACTGGAACCGAGTCGTGGCATTTGATGTAACCCTCCCATTCCAGTAAAAACGGCTGGAGGATGTTCAGCACCTGAAATTAGCCAGAACTTCAAGTTGTAGATCTCATCACTAAATTTATCTTTTCTGAACCTGAATTTTCTTGATATGTGAAGCTTTTTTAAAATAAATGCTTAGGACTGGGAAGATGCCCAGCACATTAAGCCTTGACCCATACAGAGGGAATCATTTTGTAAAAGGAAATAAGTCCTTTAATATAAACTGGGCGACCGTTCAACCACTAAGCCTAGCTTCGCGGGATCCTATTTAATCCACTGAGTGTTCTGTTCTTTTCCACTCATCTAACTTGAGCCACAAATATGTTGCTTCTCGGTTTGCTCTCTGAGGATATTCTTTTCTTCCTTATCATGACTTAGAGGTAGCCAGAGAATAGTATTCATGCCTGGAAATGAATTATGAATCATTCAGTAGCTTCAGAATCCGAAAGGATAAGAAAAGCAATAGTTCCTAAAACTCTAGTCATTCTTTTGTATTCTATTCTATTGCAATAAAAATGCTATAATTTGAAAACTTGCTGCAGATGTTCTCGTTGAAGTCAGAGGAACAGATATCCTGGAGAGAATAGGCAAGGATAAAAAAGTGAGACAGAGAGCAAGAAAAAGTGTTTAAGGGCATCTTTATCAGATGTAGTTTTCATGGTCAGTGTATGGGGCCAGGATGTGCAGACAGGCAAGTATGGATATCGTGGCTTTATCTTCAAGGTGTAGCTTACTGCTTCCCGCCAAATGGAATGTAAATAGAAAGGCAAAGTGTTCCTTTTTGCTGTGAGTCAGATCCAGCCTGGATGTCTGAAAGCGCATTCAGGAATGAAAGCTACTCCATTCAGAGATGACCTTATGATCTGACAGAAAAGTGTTTCTGTATTTAGGAAGTTCAGCCTGTGCCGAAAATAAAACTGGTGGTCCCTGGGAGCTCCCCTCATATTCCAAGGTAAACTAAATGCGTTAAATAAATAGAAAGTCTGAATTAACATTCAAAACCTATGACAAAAGGGATCATTCAGAAGGGAACATGGTCATACTTTGCACCAGACTCAGAGAGGAATCTGACCCAGTGTAAGAGTGTGTCTTTTCACCTACAGAACTATAAAGGCAATTTTCAAAGATTTTTTTTGTTATGGTCAGTATCTTTCTAGTGTATGCATAGAAAATCACATAAAGTACCCACAGTCTCACTAACAAGTACTAGACTCGAGAGGTCAAGGACTTTATGTGATGGTCCCAAGCACTGACTTTACTAGTAAAGATTTGTTAGTCTAGGTCTGTTTTCAAAGATAGCAAAGATGATCTCAGAAATGTTCCTATCCCCTATCTTAGTGTCCATCTTTTGATTCCATAGCTGGAAAACATTTAATCGCATTAGGTCCTTTCAAGGAGCTGTGACGGAGAACAGTGCTTACCTATTCCAGTATCCATTTGCTTCTTCCTTTTGGTAGAGAAACCCTAATTTCTACCTAGGGTTGCCAGATTTAGCGAATAAAAATACAGATTACCAAGATAAACTTAACTTTCAGAAAAGAAACAAATAAAATTTTAGTGTAATATGTCTCAAATATTGTACTCATATCCAAAAAAGGTTTATCTGAAAATCAAATTTAATTGGCCATTTTTATCTTATCACGTATCCCTACTAATCACTTATGTTTCTACCCAGCTAAGACTACATTTCTAAGGCTCAAATTATGACGTGACCAAGTTCCAACCAATGAGGTGGAAGCTTGTGTTGAGTGATGTTCCTAGAAAATCTCCTTAAAAGAAAATGGCATACACCTTCCCCTCTCCCCCATCCTCTACACTGCTATCTGAGGATATTATGGAAGAAGAGCAATTTTGAGCCATGAGAAACAAGATCCCATAGCTCTGGGAGAGATAGCAGGAGCCCAGTCCCTGGCACTATCATGCTACTGAATACCAGCCCTGAGCTGCCTTTCTGCAAATTTTCCTTGGGTGAGGGAGTGAGGAAGTGAGGGAGAGGGAGAAAGAGAGGGAGAGAGAGAGGGAGAAACTTCTTATATAAACCACCATTATTTGGGACTTTCTCTTGTATTCAGTTGAATCCAATCCTAAGTGATATAAAACCTTATATCCCTAGAGATTTGTGGGTACAACGAAACTAAAATTTGTGGAACAGGACAATTTGTGTAGAGCAGAGTATTCCAGAGACTCTGTTAATGCTCAGTCACATAGATTCTCATTGTCTCTTTGTCTCTCACACACAGATTCACTTACTTTTCTAAAGCTTCTGCTTCCTGCCTTATCTTCTCCATAGTGCTCAGAAGTTAACTCTAGCAATTCAGGGGAAAAAAAAGCCATGCCTAGAGGACCAGAGCATAAAGGTGAATTGTGGTCAGCAATTTTATCTAAGTGGTTGCTTGACCATTTCAACAGACCCTGGGGGAAGGAAGTCAGTTGTGAGCATGAACTCTGCGCACCATGGGTTCCCCGATTCCTGTCCTCTGACAAACTCTTGGGGAGAAGATGGGTTTCCCCTCAGGCTCTGGCCTCAGCAGAGGATTGTGTGCCTGGTGGGCTGTGATGCTGCCTTGGTCCTGAGCTGACTGCACTTGGGGTGGGGGAGAAGCTCTGTTCTCTCTTGCTCTGCGGAGTGGTGAGCACACAGCCACTAAGTGACACACTTGCTAAAGTCTGTGTTGGCAGCCCTGACTTGTCCTCACCCTGCCACGCCCCAGGCTGTGGAGCTTTCTAGGCGGTTGCACCTGTTGACAGGGGACTGTGACCTTGGGCCTCACTGGCACTGTGTCCCTCCGGGCAGGAGAGAGTGAGCACCATTAAACTCCTCCTCAGGAAAGGCAGAGGGGCTTCTAGAAAAATGTGAATGTCTTCTGTGAATGACCATCTCGCCAGTTAAGGCTTCCCACGGCGGAGGCAAAGAACTGTAAAGACTTCCTTCCTCTCTCAGAATGTATAACCCACTACCCTGAAATGTGTTTAGCCAGGCAGCTGGTCAGGGAAACAGGTGTCAGGCTTAGAGCAAAACCTCCAATTCTGTGTCATGGTCTTCCCCTCTCTTCCCTTAGGGAGACTGTCTCTATACCAAGCTTGTATTTTGAATATTCATTCCCTCCTTGAAAAAAGAAAGTAGACACTTGTTATCCAGAGGTATACGTACAGTATTATCTAGATATATGTCCTGTACAATTACAATACAATCTAGATATCTGCCTCCTATAATTTTACATTTCAGATTTTAGTTCATAATGATTCCAGCTTTCAAAACCTTCTAGTTAGTGCTATACATTAAAATGGCCCAGGGTTTTGACTTCTTAGTCAACAACTGAATTCCACAACAAACAAATTTATTCATTCATTCGACAGATACTGTTGAGCATTTACTGTTGCCAGGCACTGGGTCAGGTGTGAGGTATCCAAGAGTGGAAACACCAGACAAGATCCTTGTGCATATAGAGTTTATATTTTAATTGGAGAGACAGAGCAAAGTCACTACATAAATAAAATAAGTACAATCTAGACTGGGTACCATGAAAGAAACGTACAAGGGGCTGAGCCCAGAGACTAAGCTGACTCTAGTATATTTCTCATCACAGTATATTGTAATTGTCTGTTCTGTCTCCTCATTGGATGCAAGAGCCAGGGCCCACTGATACTTTTTTCATCTTGGTCTTCCTTGTGCTTAGGATAGTGCCTGACACATAATGGTGCTGAAAAAATTGTCTGCTGAGTGAGCGTATGAATGTTTGTGTTGAACAGTGAATTAACAAAGGATTGGGACTTCATTAAGAAATAGCTATGCCTTGCACAAAATACAAAAAATACCAAGTAGAGCCTATATTTCACATTCTGTTTTCTTAATAACATTTTATATGTAATATTCAAGTTCTGTGTTTTCATCCTATATAGATTCAACCTGTAAGCAAATGGAGGTTTCATGGGTGAACAGAGAATCCAGTTTACCTAATTCTCTTCCAGTCCAACACAAATAAGGCACATAATACCTACCGGGGCTGTAAGTGTCAGGTACGGAATCAAAGCTAGAAGAAAACACGAGGTTTGAGGTGTCACTGGAAGCTTTAGCGGTAATTAAGTTCCCTGTTCTCAGGCTTCCTGTCACCTTCCTCTTAGCTGCCAGAACAGCATGTTTCAGTCTCGTTGCTGAAGGACTAAATGAGCAGCTGTGTTTTGTTCCTGTCTCTTCCCCCCAGGCCTCCCCCCCCACCCCCCTTCAGTTGCTTCCTTGAATTTCCTGTCATTCGGCAACTTCCCAGGGGGTACTGGGCTGAACCAGTGCTGGTATCTCCAAGCACAGACCACGATCTCCATTGTCTTTCATGGCTGCCTGACTCCTGATTACAGAAAGGTGGATAAGCTGGATGAGAGAATGAAGCTGCCTAAGACGATATTGTGCTGTTTGGGGGGAATTACATTTGGGGATCTTAAAGTGAGAGTAGTTATCACCTCTAACCACCCAGCTTTACAAATGAAGAAGCCGAGGCTGGAGGTCAATACCTGAGGGAGGTGGAAACACAGGCCCTGGACTAGAAACAGGCATCCCAGCTCTGGCCAGCGCCCTGCTGCCTCCTCATGCATGCTTACACGCCTTTTATCCAAGCTATCTTGCAGCACTGAATGTACAAAACCTTTAAATTGTGAGCCAGGAGTTCATTTTTAGTTGGTCATAATCAAGATCATACGGAGAGTTATGGAGCACCTGTCAAATGCATGAATACTATTGTAAAAATCAAAAGCCCTCAAAAACCTCACAGTGTAGTTGGGGAAACAACTGTAAAAGTCTAAAGCTAGAATCCCATTATTTAACAAAGGAGGGAAGAATTATATGGAAGGGAACATGATTTACTGCTGGTTGAATAGCTAATTGGAGGAAGAGTTGAGATTCAGACCTGGGTCTCCTGGCTCCCAGGTCAATATGTATCCCACGGGCACTGTGTACCTACAATGTGCAAGGAGAGAACAGCTGAGGGAAACATAAGTATGGGCTCTGCAGTGCAGCATAGTCAGTAACCGGACCCAGAAGAAGAAAGGATACTAAGCGTGGCAGCCATCCGTGTAGCTCCCTGGAGGAGGTGAGTCCCGAGCAAGGATTTACAGCATTACTCCAGATTGAAGCATGAAGCAGCAGGAGTAAGAATAAGCCAGGTACCTTCAGCGGCTATTAAGGAGACTCACATGCCAGGAGTGGAAAAGCTTCAGAAGAGCAGAGGAGAAATTGCCAAGAATTGTTGGGATCAGCTCAGAAGTTCATCCTACACCACTGAACACCCACCGTATGCCAGACGCTGTGCTGGGCGCTGGGGATTTGCAGATGAATGGGAAGTCGTGCCATACTGCATTGGGCTTCCCACTCTGGCCACTAGGATCTTGATTCCAAAAACCAGGTAGATTTGCCAAATGCAGCCATAGAAAATTAAACCCATGGGGAACTCTAACTCAGAATTTTATGAAGATGACAGGAGGGTGTGATAAAAACAGCTGAAACCATGCTTGGTGGAAAAATCAGTTAGTTCTTGGTCCATACCTGGGAATGACAACCTCTAAAAGATGTGCCCTGATGCTGATGGCAGGTGGCAGTTCCTCCTAACCTAAGAGCAGACAGCCATCCTCAGCCAGTGTAATTCAGGGACTGTCTTCTGAGCTAGCCAGGTCCTGCCTCTGCTCTGGGTCCCCTGTGCTCTGATCAGATCTGAGCGAGGATATTTGTTCCTTGCTTCAGAAACCTTATTTCTAAGAGTTGTTTTCCCCTTTAAAAAATGCATTTAATTGTTCATCCGTCGATTTCCTTCTCCCTGGATAGTCTGCAAACTCTGGTGGCGAGTGTGTGATACTGTAGTCCAAAAGCATGTCTGTGTTCCCTCCACAAGCTGCTGCTTTTGTTCTGGCTGCCAGGTACTTTACGGATGATTCTCAGGATTCTGTATGCTTGGTGGTGGGAGGGGTTTTTTGGATTGTTGTTCTTTTTTTAATTCACTTCCAATCAGAGGATGAGATGAAAGTAAATGCCATAATAGCCCTTTTGCAACACCATTTAGGATCCACCTATACCCAGTAATATGTGGTTGACATTAGAAAACTCAGTTGGCTCTGATGCTTTGTTGGGTTATGAGTCAGGAAGGAGAAGGGGTTGAAATGATGGAAGAGCTCAAGGTGTATCTCCTGCTAGGTCCGCGTAGCATGGATACACAGATGAGAATGACTTTCCTTTCTTCTTGTAAGCTTCACTCTCAGAGGCATTGAACATGGGCTAATCTGGAAGCTGCCTGCCCCTTGCAAAGTGAAGGGAGTCAAAGAAGATGTCTTGGTGATTAATTGAATTCTGTACTTTCAAGTTAGAAAAACAAAGAGATACCACAAGACAGTTCATAAGGATTAGAAACAGAAAATGCTTCCTTTTAATATTTTTCTTCTCATTTTCTTTTTATTGTGGGAACATTTAAACATACAAAAAAGTAACAGGCTGGTAAAATAAGCCTCATGTATGCAAATATGTATATTTAATTTTTATTTTACCCTTTTCATTCTATTTCATGCATTTTTATAATATAACTAATACATTGAGTAGTCCATTATATAATTTAAATATAAATAATATATATTTTGGGGAAGTATGCTTTAAAATGTTTTACAAATAGGGGTAGTACATCAGAAATGTTTGGACATACTTGTGTTAACAGCAGTCACAAGACACTCTTAGGAATAATAATAAGAATGATGATTAATATTTGTTGATGCTTATCTGCTCCCGGCACAGTGCTAATGGCTATACTATAGGAGATGTCCGTGGGGCCCGGATTACACACTTTTCCTGTAACATCCATAACTGGAGTAGAAAATCTAAACTGATGGACCTCAGATCAATTTAGATTTTGGATCCTACCTCCCAAAAAAAAAATATATATATATATATATATATATATATATATATATATGTATATCTTTCTAAAAACAAGTACTAACCTTCCCAATATATTTTTAAAATTTATGTTTATATAACATTCATATTAAAGAAGTACCTGTGACATTGGGGAAGTCATTATATTTTTTTAGAACCTCTTTTATCATCTGTAGATGAGGGAGTTAGAGTATCTAGGGTCTCTAATATTCCTCCTAGCCCTCACATTTTACAAGCCATTTCTATGAGGTTATAACTTGCTAAAGCCAAACACCCTATCCAATACATTATTTACATTGTCTCTGGTTTTGTAGAAGAGGTAACACACGTGAGGCCCACTGTTATGTAAATCTTTATCGCAGTCATCAACAATTTATTGAGGATCTCTGGTCTACGGCAAATGTCATCAAGCATTACAAGGAATGAATGTGAAGGAGGCCACATTCTGTGGGTTCCATTTATAACTACATGACCATCTCAGATCTCACGCAGACTGTGCCTGGTCATGCCGTTGTCCTTCTGTCACCCTCTCCCTTGGTAGGCATTGGTGTCTGGGGTCCTGGCAGCCAGGTCAGCTGGCTGCAGGGGTTCTTGTAGCACTTACAGGGATAGGCATGCGGGATTCCTTTCAGTAAAGTGATAGGCATATCACACGCTGGTGTTCAGGCTCTGACATGCCACAGATTAGCAGGCGTGCCTCTTTTAAAAGGCATGTGATGGGCCTCTCAGTCTATGTCCTGAAATACTCAAATCCTCCCTCACATGCTGTATAAGCCATTTCCACCCAATTAGAGCCTTTCTCGCTATTGTTTTCAACGGTTCAATTGCAAGAAACGAAAAGGCAGAGCTGTGGCTCTGGCTCACTTACTTCTGAATGCTATATTTCCATTTTTCTGCTAGGTCCAGCTTGGGGAACACAAGCAGCAGAGACTAGGAGTCCTAAAGCAAATGAAGGGGTTCAACGTGCTCACAACAGAAGACGCTAGTCTATAGTGGTTTTTAAAAATTGGCTTTGACATCGTTAGTCTTAGTAATATTCTTTTGGATCTGTCTCTTCAAGCAAGGGTAATAAAAGCAAAAATAAACAAATAGAACTACATCAAACTCGAAAGCTCTTGCACAGTGAAGGAAGCCATCAACAAAGTGAAAAGGCCGCCTACTGAATGGGAGAAGATACTTGCCAATTATATGTTTGATAAGGGGTTAATATTCAAAATATATAAAGAATGCATACAACTCAATATCATAAAAACAATCAGATTGAAAACTGGTCAGAGGACCCGAATAGACATTTTTTCAAAGAAGACATACAGATGGCCAACAGACTCGTGAAAAGATGCTCTACGTCACTAGTTGTCAGGGGAATGCAAATCAAAACCACAATGAAATATCACCTTATACCTGTCAGAATGGCCATCATCAAAAAGACAACCAATAACAAGTGTTGGTGAGGACTTGGAGAAAAGGGAACCCTGTGCACTGTTGATGAGAATATATATTGGTGCAGTCACTATGGAAAACAGTATGGAGATTCCTCAAGAAATTAAAAATAGAACTATTATATGATAAAGCAATTTCGCTTTTGTGTATTTACCTGAAGAAAACAAAACACCAATTCTCTACCAGGTTCATCTCTTGAGAGTTGTTTTTGGTAACTGGAGTTTCTCATGGAATGATGTGCTGTCTGCCTTACCAGAGTATTGAAAATGTTTTGTGGAAAAAGAAAGAGAAGTAAAGAAACAAGGCAGTTACTGGTTTTTACTCACTTTAGACCCAAACCAAGAAATAAAAGCACAGTGTTAGTTACCCTTCATATTTTGACTGGGTTTTCCTGTTTCGTGACTTTTGGTTCTAAACTCTGATGCATGTGCCAGTCTTAGTTGGCAAAGGTAGACCAGGTTTGTAGTCCAGCTATATCCAGAAGGCTAGTTCCAGAGCCAGGGCCAAAGAGATATCTGGTTTGAGGTTCTCAAACCCTTCATCAGAAAGCTGTGTCAACAGGGCACCCCCCTCTGCTATTTTAAATGCTTGATGACTCTCGGTGTGTTTGGATCCATGCTTGTTCAGACTCTCAAAGGCAAACATTCTGCTCCTGGTTGTTTGGAAGGTGCAGAAGCCTTTTGCAGTCTGCAGCTCTGTGGCAACGTCCAATTGCATAGTCCTTGGTCGCCCAAGACCAGCCCTGAGTGAGAAGTGGACAAAGGTTCCATAGACCTCCCGTTCCCTTTATTCTTAAGGTGGTTTACTGTTTCTTGAGCACTAGACCTTGTTCTTTGGAACCATATAGCAGTTTCCCCTCAGTTTCTTTCAGTTGGCATGTGGCTTCTGTAACAACACATCAGTACATCTTTCTTACAGCTCTGTTTCTAGTTTCGTTGAATATCGCCTTTATGCAAAAAAATTCTCTCTCTCAGCTGGCATGAGACTGTGTGTCATGGGACAGCCCTAGTCTTCTCCCATCTTGTGAGCCCTCTCACCGCTTATTTATCAGAAAGGAGATTTAGTTAGTAGGAAAGACATTGTAGCAGATTTGACACAAGTTGGAAAACTCAGGTGGGCAGGAAATGCTACATTTGGTTAAACTTCTCTAAATCAAATTAAATCTTACTCTTCACTTTCATCCAGGCTGGGGGATAAGTCAAAGGCAGTCACCGCTGAAGCTCCCTTCTCTTCCTACCCTGCCCCCCACCTTCCCCACATCCGCCAACTCAAGGGGCCTTATATTCACAGAAATTGCTCTGGCCTTTAACCCATTCCAGAAACTGCAGAGATCAAATCCACTCAGCCTAAATGTTTCTGTGAAGTCCAATGACCTTGCTGCTTCCAGGTGGTCTCTGTTGCCAAGGTTGGTGGGGTCAGGTGTCTCAGGCCGAGCATCCCTTCTGTGCCCGCATTCTCTTTCCACCCTTGGGCAAAGCTTGGGAGCAGAGCACATGACCCAACAACACACAGGACCCACAGAGCCCTGTCTCCTCTCTGCGGACCTCCTCCATTGTTCTTTCTGTCTCACTTTCCCTCTCCCTGGCTTAACCACTTGAAAATGAACTCATTTTCAAAAAAAAAACCAAAAAACAAAAGCCAAGGAAGACCTTCTTGGGTGGCAACTTCTCCTTCCTGCTGTATGACACACACCTCCCCTGAGGCAAAGAAGCCTGCCCATTTTCTTGAATAGAGGTAACGTACCGGGAAGACAGAGCAGACTATCTGGATCAATGACCCTGCTGCAACATGTAAGACATTTAGGCTGCCTCCAGTGTTTTGGGTTACTACAAATAAGGGAGTAATAAACACTCTAGTGCATATATTTGTTTACATATTTATGATTAGTTCCTGAGGGTAAATTCCTAAAAGGGAGATTATTGAGCTAGAGGGTATGCATAAATAACATTTTAAATAAATATTATTAAACTGAACTTTTCCCCAAAGTTTACATTCCCACTAACAAGGCATGATTGTTTATTTCCCCATGTCTTTATCAAACTGAGTTTTGTCAATTTTTTAAACTTTGCCAAATCGATGGACATTTTAAAAATCTTGCTTTTGTTTGCAATTCTTTGATTGTTACTGAGGCCAAGTCCGTTTTCCCCATATGTTATTTAGCCATTTTAATTGCCTGTTGACATTGTGTTTATTTATCTGATGGGGTATTCTTTTTCTCACTGATTTCTAAGACTTTTGGTATATATTAACGCTCTCAGCCCATGATTCAGTGCCAGTCTCTAAGGGATAAGAGATGGCCATAAGGACCCATAAAGTTAGACATTTTCATCCTCCACTGAAACAGGGAGACACCTTCAGCAGAGCAGTCACTGCTCTGACACCACAGAAGAGCATGAGCTGTGGGACCTGACCTCCCCAGCTGCAAGGAGACTGGCTACTGTCATTTGGGAGCCCTAGCCCACCAGGCATTCTCTCCACCTGCTGGGCTCACTTCCGGAGGGTCAGACACACTGTGCTATGTGTGCTGTTAACACCCTCTACACCCACCTAGTGAGTGGGGCTTCGCGTGGGGACGCTGGCCATGAAGAATGTATATATGTATGACAACTGTCTTTCTGTGTAAATCATTACCTTAAGGCAGAGTTCTTAAACTTTTCTATAACAGACTCCCGGGACAGTGTTTGGAAGCCCATGGACCCCTTTTCAGATTAGATTTTTTTTTTCCTTTTGGCCATGCTGCATTGCTTGTGGGATCTTAGTTCCCCGACCAGGGATTGAACCCAAGCCCTCGGCAGTGAGAGTGCGGAGTCCTAACCACTGGACCACCAGGGAATTCCCTAGATTTTAAATATGTAAAATAAAATACACAGGATTACAAAAGAAACTAATTATGTTAAATTGTACTTGTCAAAATAGCTTTTAAAAACAAATGTGTGATACAGAAATATACATATATATAATTTTTATTACCTCATCAAATAAGGAGATCTAGCAGTGAGTCTAATAACTACCATAAGTTTGGAATTTAGTGCTGAGGGTAAATTATATCTGTGACAACTATAACATAATATAAAAATATCTGATTTCTACTAGTGATGGAGTCACAGGTGACACTAATACTAATATAGGTTATTCACTATATTCATAATTGAAAGACATGCTAAGTTTTAGTCAGATCTGCTAGAGGTTGGAGAAAATAAGATAACATTTTTTCCCATCCAAGTTCATGGACAGTCTGAGTTCAGGGGATTGTTAAGAGCCTTTTCATAAGGGGCAGAACAACCAGTGCTAATTCAAAGGAGAATTACGCTACAATACTTTCCTTTAGAGGACCCTAAAACATTTGCCTATCATAAATTTTGTTGTATAGAAATTTTACGTTTTTATAGAGTCCAATTTTAACTTTGTAGTTTCTGAATTTTCTACATGCTTTATTGGTAGGCAGGGGTTTTAATCAAAAGGAAGCAAGAGTGAAGCTATGACAGAGCTCAGTGAAGTCATACCCCCCTCTTTGGGGCTACAGGAGTGGCGTTGGTACAAGGCAATCTTCCTGGAGAGTTGTCTGTAACTTCCAGCAGAACTCAACAGCCCAGCCAATCTGGAAAAGTCTATAAACTGGGCCCGATATGCGGATAAAGGCCTTTCCCAACCAAAGATTATAAAAATATTCCCCCATGTTTTCTTCTAGTATTTTTAATAGCATAAAATATATTCAAGTTCTTCTATCTGGAGTTTACTTTGATGTAAGGAGTGAATTTGGAATCTGGCTTTGTTTTTAACCAAACGAATAGTTAGTTGCCGCAGTCTCATCTTTTTTCCACTGATTCGAAATGCCATCCTTAGGATATATGGTATTCCTGTGCATATTTGAGTGTATGACTTGAGTTCCTATCCATTCTGTTAATCTATATATTCCACAATGTTTAATTAATTGGCTTTATAATTCATTTAATATTGGATTCTTATGGATTACTTGGGAACACAATAATCATACTTTATAGCTCTTAGCCAGGGGAGAAAAGGAAAAATCAGTTACCCTTTTAATGTGAGGACATCTTTTGCCTTTGTCCAGTTCACCATCTTCTCTCTGTGTGTCTTTTCCCACTGGGCATGGTCGCTTCTGGTTTCCTTGGAGTTTCTCTTCCGAATCATTCCAATGGCATTTCGTACTTTATGTGCTTCTGTCATCATAAGGCATCCTGTTCACCACCTCATGACTAATTAGAATATGATATAGTCATGACCATTTGTATATATTAAAAAATCAAATTTCATTCTATACTTTAAAGGAAGTATCAAGGCAAAATTGTGCATCACATGTGGTCACTCTATATTCACTTGGACAATGGAAATCCCCAGCCTTTCTCTTTGACAAATGTTCCCTCCTTCTGACCCTTTTCCCATCTCCCCCCTTCATCTTGCCATCTCATTACTATTTCAGATCTCACATTAAATGTCACTTATTCAGAGAGCTAATGGGTCCCCTGTTATAGGCTCTCATGTATAATAGTTTTCAATTATATATTTAATTATTAGCTTAATATTGATCTCTTTTGATAGATTCTAAATTCCATGATGACTGTGACCATATTTGCTTTGCTGTTTCAGTATTCTCAGTGCCTAATTCAGAACCTGGCACATAGCAAGAGCTCCATAAATCTTTGTTGATTAAACCACAGTTATTCTTATCTCCATAAAAGGAGGCAGCATAAAATCAAGATACGAGCTTGGTTTAAAGTCAGCATGCCTGGGTCTAAATTTCATATACCATTTATTACCTGTATGATCACAGGCACATTATTAAACTTGTCAGTGACTCAGTTTACTTGTCTCTAAATTGGGCAGTTTACTTGTCTATAAAATGGGCATCTGTAGCATAACGTTTTATGAGGATTAAGTATACAATGTGGTCACAAGAACTCAATGAATGTCAGCTATTATCATCATGATCATCATTGAAGTTGTTTGAAGGAAAATAAAGATGGCATGGAAAACATTAAAAATCTCACTTCACATCAAGTTCTTTCTTGAATTCTTTCACATGAGGACAAAAAAAAAATAGTTTGGCAAAGATTCCTAAAAGCATCAACTTCCCAGCAGATGAGAAGAAATAGACACACACCCCTTCCTCTGCAAACACATGAGCCCTTTATTCCTTTAACCAAAAATGCTTCCACTGAGGAAAAATGGCATGGTCACAGGTGAACTTCTAACAGTGCCGGCAAACTTTCTGATGCAGCAACTTACATCTGGCAGAGTCATAGCTAGATTGCATACGAGAGTCATAAGGGACAGTGGCTAGCAGAAGCCTTACATTTGCCGGCAAACTGCTGGCCAGTGATGTCAATTTATCAGCTCCCAATTCCACACCAAATGCCATGATGTGATAAGTACCATCATCTATGTCAGCAGCAGCAGCATCATTACTATAGGAATTGAGCACTTGCCAGTTTAAGCCTCATGGAAAGTTTATTTCCTTATTTGTGAGCTATTTCTCTACCCCAAGGCATGCCTGATTGATATACCTGTGCTTGGCACTGTAACATTTCTGTGGAAAGGAAAAATAGCGAAAAGCAGTTCATTCTTCGACCATTAAAGAAATGAGCAGTTTATGACCACCATGATAAGCAACATATTCATCGTTTAAATTAAAGAAAAGAGAAAGAAAGCAGCCTCATATCCCACTTATCCTTTTATTACATCAAAATTCTTCAAAAATTAAAGATAAAAAACCTCGTGCTGTACTCCTGAGAGATCATACTTCTTCCTTCCTGAAAATCCTTTCAAGATGCTTCAGAAGCCTGGCCTGATCCTGGAAGGATATGGGAGTGATTCACAGTACTGGGAAGACTCAGTGCTCCCTGATGGCTTTCCTGCCTTAGGCATTTCATATAACCTGCAGCTTCCACGTTCTGCAGTAGATGGAAGCCAGGCCTCAAAGCACCATCCTGCAAGCAGGAAGTAGTGGTTACAGCAGGCACAAATACGCACTCAATACCGCAGAAGGAAGAACAAAGATGGGCAGGCACTGAAAGGCACAGCAGGAAAAACTGAAAGCTTCTTCAGAATAATAAGAACCCTGACGTGGCTTAAAAACAGAAGGGAAGCAGTTTGAATCATGGCACAGCAAAAGAATGCGAAACAAGACCTCACTCCTGTGGATTTAGCCCTTTCCCTTTTTTTATTTCTGTTTCAGCAGAATTCAGAATGGCTAGTGGCAAGGGTGAGGAGGCCTCTAGGTCAAGACAAAGATGGCTTCTGCTTCAGGGAGCCACGTTGGGGTTCCCATATGAAGTGCTTGCTGACCCCTGAGAAACAGGGAATGGGGGCATGGCTGTCTCTCTATTCAGCGTAGCCATCCTGGAGGACCTCAGGGCAGAGGCTCTTGAACCGGCAGCAACTGCATCTAAGTATAACAAGGTGGCGAGTGTCACGTTCCACCCCTGCCACCTGCCATTCCCGGAGATACAGGTTTGGAGTCTCTCTTAAGGCAACAGTTGCTGCTCATGGTATAATTTCACACATTCACAGTTCTCTGATGGGGAAGAAAGGATAACAGGAAGAACTTAGGTGCCTGAGTTTCTTGTTTCCTCAGAACTCTAGACATTTGAATGATTTTCCAGTAACAGTGATTCCCGTAGCTTGTTTCACTCTGAAAAACACAATTTTGCCTTTCTTTAATTTTATTTCATCAAGTTAGATGTGTGATGACCTTTCTAGAAACCAGTTTCTGCATTTGGTTTTAACTGTATTTAGGCGTTAATGCAGTTTAAAGAAGTTATTAGTCCCGAAGTAGTGGGTTTGAACTGAGTTGACTCTTTTTCATTGTGATGCAGAAGTTGCAGCAACAAACATGTGGTTTTGTACAGATTTATTTCCACTTTAGGGAACAGCAAGTTCATATTCAAAACTTAAAAAAGAAGATGGAGGAAGAGGAAGGGGAGGGGGAAGGGGAGAAGGAGAAGAAGGGACAAAGGAGGAGGAAGAAGAAGTAGGTAGAAGAGAAGTAGGGAGCCCAGGAAGAAAGGGGGGATATCTGAGAACGAGATAGCAGGGGATCCTTTCAGCAGGTAGTTGAAGGAAGTGATATTGTTGAGAAGCCAGTGAGCACCATGAGGCTGCTGGAAGAGGAGTGGGTGGATTGATATCAATCCACTCCTGGCTGCCCCAAACTTTCGAGCGGGCATTCCTTTGGTCATCTGTGGGCAGACGAATTGCCACAGACCAGAGCTCAACAATGAAAAGAAGGGTAAGAAAGTGGCCCATTCTCCTGGGCCAGCCCAGCTGATAGCAGTCCCAGTCAAGACTCCTTCTGGACAAGGAACTTGGCCTAATGCACGCCAACATCACCAGCACTCACTGAATGTTAAAGAACACAAATACTGGAATCGCTTTTCAAATATCTAGCCGTTTCTCTTCAAGCTGTGGGTTGGATTTCCTTTCGCAATATGAACAATGTTCCTGCCAATTTTCAAGTTTACAACTCCAGCTGTTAGGGAGTTATGTAAGAGTGATCAAAGGGCCTCAAGAGTGGAAAATGCGTTTTTCCCCTTGGTTGCATAACTCCCTCAATGGAATAGGCGATGTAATCGAAGCATCGTCTGCCCACTCCCCCTGCCCTTCACCGCTACCTCTAAAAGCAAAAAAAAAAAAAAAAAAAAAAAAAAGACAAAGCAAAAAAGTTCACCTTGGAGGGAAAAAAAAATGTTATAAAAAACATTGCTGGACTCAAATTTAGAATGCCCCAGCATTTCTCAAAAGAAAGTTGCAAATTACTAAAATAGATTAGAAATAGTTATAAAAACAGTAATGAAATAAATTCCCCTCAACTCTAGGGGGCTTTCCCTAAAAAATATGAACTCAGTACATTAAAAACACGGTTCATTATAGCCAGCACAATATTCTAATGTCACTATTTTCTGAATGTCACTCTTCTTATACATCTTTTAGTCCTTTCAGAACAGGGAAGTTATCTTTGTGTCATGGCCTCCCCAGCCCCTGACATACAGTAAGATCCAATAAATATCAAAAGCCCGAATAAGGATTATAGAGAACGTGACTTTAGCCATATATCTGCAGAAGCCTAGACATGATGCAATGACAGCTTTTTGAAGTAAGAGTCAGAGGCTTGGTAAAGGCCAAACAGGTGTTATTTGCCCATATTTCCCTTTTTCCTTATGGATCTAGTTTCAAAAAGAATAATGAGAGCTGAGGAAAGTCAGGTGACAAAAAGTGGGCAAAGGTTGCAGTCTCTGTAAGCCCTTAGCAATAACTCCAGAATTTCTTTGGGGTTTCAGACACCAATGTCCTGTCCTTTCCATTTCTGGAAATGTCAGCTACCAGACTGTGTTGACCCCTGCCCAGAGTCCCAGTGGGTAATGATTATGAAAAGCCTGGGCCCAACTGACACCATGTTCCGCTATGAATGGCCCAGTTGCCACTTGGCAAATTATAGTCCCAGATCCAGGATATACTCAGTCAATGGACAGTATAATTTAGATTTATAAGACCTACTTCAAAAATCTAAGGAGGGGGGGCTTCCCTGGTGGCGCAATGGTTAAGAATCCATCTGCCAATGCAGGGGACACAGGTTTGAGCCCTGGTCCGGGAAGATCCCACATGCCGCAGAACAACCAAGGCCGTGCACCACAACTACTGAGCCTGCGCTCCAGAGCCCGCAAGCCACAACTACTGAGCTCGTGTGCTACAACTACTGAAGCCTGTGAGCCTAGAGCTTGTGCTCTGCAACAAGAGAAGCCACCGCAATGAGAAGCCCTTGCACCGCAACAAAGAGTAGCCCCCGCTCACCGCAACTAGGGGAAGCCCACGCACAGCAACAAAGACCCAATGCAGCCAAAAATAAATAAATAAAATAAGTAAATTTTTTAAAGGTTATTAAAAAAAAAAAAACTAGGGAGATCCATCCTCAGTGAATAGGTTCTACTCCAGCAGGAGGAAGGGGAAGCTAGAGAGGAATTCCAAAGGGCTAGTGAAGAAGACTGGGAAGACAGCAGGATGAGCGGACAGGATGGTCCTTGTTAACTTTAAAGACACATTTGCTGCTTCTTTGTGCGAAGACTGGCACTCATTGCCTTCCCGGTGTTTCCACTCCACCATCTCTATTTGGCCCTTCCACTTTTCTGGTCTTTATCACCTATTGAATGCAATGGAAAAATGTTCCGTTAGAGGACACTGAGACCCTTCTAGCTCTCAGGTTCTCCCATCTGTATGTATTTTAATAACCTTTTCACGGGTCTGTATTCACCCTTTATCTCTTAGTATCCTTCCCTGCTATATAGAAGCATCAGATTACTTTCATTGTTTCACTCTCCTACTCAAAGGCTGAAGATGTCCTCCCACCTTCCCCTAGCCTACTGAATGAAGGTCTGCACCGCTTACCCTGGCTTTCATCAGCCTTTCCAACTGTGGTCTAAACCATTCTCTTCGGCCTTATCTGTTCTCTTGCCTGGAAATACTGCCTTCTTCTGAATCATGCCCATCTTTGGACATCTCGTCTAAGTACATTTAGCCTCATTTCCCCAGGCCCTTGTAGTATCTCAGGCCTTTGAATTCCTGCAGAATGTATGGACGTTCATGTACTGTCAGCTTTCCATGTCTTGCTGGACCCATGGGTTAACTCTCTGTGCAGGCCATGGTGCCTCCTAAATGTCATGGACCTTAAAGGGAGCTCCAGTAGTGAGACCAGCGCTGAGATAGAGTCAGAGGCTTAAGTCTCAGAGCTAACTTGGCCATTTGATGTCTCTGTCATCTTGCTTAAATGATTTCCAACCTGGTCTGAGAAGGGACAGGTACACAACTCAGTTAAGACTTGCCAGAAATCTGGGATCACAGATTGTTTTAACCTTATATTCAATAGTATAACTTTATGTCTTGGAACAAAAATTATTTTTGGACCAAAAATTATAGAAAGGAAAGTTTAACCAAATCTTGGCTGCAGAGTGCCTGTAGAAAATGACTATTTTGTAAATATTGATGATTCTTAATCAAAGGTTAAAGGCTTGCCCCTCTTAAGGGATAGGGTAGATCAGAATTTCTGGGAAACATGAGATTTTTGTTGTTAATAAAAAGGTAAAAGGTTAAGAAAACTAGCAACTTACTCTATCTTAAATATTACTTTATGTAATGTGGAGAAAACAATAAATTGACCATGGGGTTCTTGTGAAAATTAAATAAGACAAAATATGTGAAAGTATTTGCAAACAGTAAGTTTCTATTTAAAATGTAACATGTACGTATATATAAAAGGTTCTCATTATCTGAGGTTAATTAGTACCATAAAAAGCTTCAACTGAATCCATTGAAAACAGGGCCAAAGTGGACGTAGAAAATGGTGGGAGATAAAAAGTTCAATTTAAACTTGGCTTTGAAATTTATTTATTATTATATTTTTTACATCTTTATTGGAGTATAATTGCTTTACAATGGTGTGTTAGTTTCTGCTTTATAACAAAGTGACTCAGTTATACATATATATATGTTCCCATATCTCTTCCCTCTTGCGTCTCCCTCCCTCCCACCCTCCCTATCCCACCCCTCTAGGTGGTCACAAAGCACTGAGCTGATCTCCCTGTGCTATGTGGCTGCTTCCCACTAGCTACCTATTTTACATTTGGTAGTGTATATATGTCCATGCCACTCTCTCACTTTGTCACAGCTTACCCTTCCCTCTCCCCATATCCTCAAGTCCATTCTCTACTAGGTCTGTGTCTTTATTCCTGTCTTACCCCTAGATTCTTCATGACAATTTTTTTTTCTTAGATTCCATATATATGTGTTAGCATATGGTATTTGTCTTTCTCTTTCTGACTTACTTCACTCTGTATGACAGACTCTAGGTCCATCCACCTCACTACGAATAACTCAATTTCGTTTCTTTTTATGGCTGAGTAATATTCCATTGTATATATGTGCCACATCTTCTTTATCCATTCATCCGATGATGGACACTTAGGTTGTTTCCATCTCCGGGCTATTGTAAATAGAGCTGCAATGAACATTTTGGTACGTGACTCTTTTTGAATTATGGTTTTCTCACGGTATATGCCCAGTAGTGGGATTGCTGGGTCATATGGTACTTCTATTTGTAGTTTTTTAAGGAACCTCCATACTGTCCTCCATAGTGGCTGTACCAATTCACATTCCCACCAGCAGTGCAAGAGTGTTCCCTTTTCTCCACACCCTCTCCAGCATTTATTGTTTCTAGATTTTCTGATGATGGCCATTCTGACCGGTGTGAGATGATATCTCATTGTAGTTTTGATTTGCATTTCTCTAATGATTAATGATGTTGAGCATTCTTTCATGTGTTTGTTGGCAATCTGTATATCTTCTTTGGAGAAATGTCTATTTAGGTCTTCTGCCCATTTTTGGATTGGGTTGTTTGTTTTTTTTGTTATTGAGCTGCATGAGCTGCTTGTAAATTTTGGAGATTAATCCTTTGTCAGTTGCTTCATTTGCAAATATTTTCTCCCATTCTGAGGGTTGTCTTTTGGTCTTGTTTATGAAATTTAAAACTAAAAATTATTAAGACAACTTATTTACCTTACATCTAATAAACTTTATTATTGTGGCTATGTGCTAAATCTTAGGACAGAGAATTAAAATATTGGGGATTTTTGGCATAATTTATCTAATAAAATTGTATCATAGCACAATACAGTTAGTTCTACTTCCTGTTTGGGTTTCTCCTTTTTTTTCTTTGTAAAAGCTTTGAAAGATTTGTCAATTTTCTGAAGGACTGGTTTCTCTTTGGAAGTCCCATCATGTCATCATCATTGTCAGTTTTTCTCTTCTTAAATAATTTACTAATAAAACCCTACTAGAATGTCATTTGTCAAGAGCTTTCTTTCTGATTGACTATACTTCCAACTTCAATTTCATCGATGTTAGAAAAGTCTGAATATTTTCTAAATTTGAAAATTTGCTTCTTTTCTTCCCATTGTTTTCCCAATGTATTTTCAGCTGCCTACAATATCAGCTAGCTGTCAAAAAACTATTAGACAAAAACATTGCTATTATGAGTGAAGGTAGATTTTAGAGTTAAAGAGGAATGTTGTTGGAATGGGTCAATTCATGTTATAAACCGTCAATTTATTAGTTTTTTGTGTTACGATGACTTGTTTCCCACTGCAACTTTGCATCTGTAAGGCTTTGGAAAATGCATTCTTAGGTTATGGGGACTCTATCTCATTTTTTGTATTTCTAATACAGTCACATACCTAACGCCTTACTGAAATAAGTGCTTGGTTACTTTTGACTGAATACGTAATTGATTGATCAAGTGAGTGAATGAATGGAGAAACTGGAGGAAGAAATGAACAACGAGCAGCTCTAGATTCCCACTGCAGAATTTACATTTTTAGTAAGAAAGCCACACACAAGAATAGCTAATCTCAGTGAAATAGGTAAACACAACACCAGAGAGGAAAAGGGTTTGAGACTTAGACCCGATTTTTCCATTTACAAAATGGAATCAATTCGTCCAGGGTTCATGATGAAAATGTGTGGGTTCTCACTAGGTCTGTCCCTTGGCAGAGTTGTAAAGGAATAATATTTATAAAAATAAAAATATAATAAAAACTGGCACCTACGCTGTGTTGAGGAACAACTTTGTTTCTTATACACATTATGTTAGAGATTCTCATATCAGGGAGCTCAAGGGGTCTACAAAGCTACAGGATAAACATAGTCATCTCAGGGAAACATTTTACTTAAAGATGTGGAGAGTTGGAAAGAAGAATTATATTTTTGGATAGAATACAAACTAGCTATACATTTTTAGAATAAAACTTGTTTTCTAAGAAATTTTACTTTTGCAGAAGGTCTTGAGGCTATGTCTGAAGGAAGCACCCCACAACCCACCCTTTAAGTGCCCTCCCCTACTTCAGTGGAAAATTTCCGAAAGCTCTCCATCTGTCGTGTCATCCTCTCAACAACTCTACCACACATCTTTGGTTTGCATATGAAGAAACTGAGCTACAGAGAATGAGAGTTTTTAAACTTGTTAGTGATGGAATCCTGCTTTCCCTAACTGCATTGTCTAGTAGGTAAGATGACCCTTCCTGTTCCCATGACTCTCTCTACGTTTTTCTTTCCCTTTGACTGTGTCTCCTCTCCAGATGTCCATTTTCTACAATGACTCATTCCCTAGATTCCTAGAGAAAACAATCTGAGGATTTGTTTTACATTTCAGGGTTCCACAGTGGTTAGGTAGTTCAGACTAGTTGCATTTAAAAAGAGGACTGCTGGGACAGGGTAATGGAATTGCTCTTAGTGGAATTTCTCCACAGACCAATTGGGGCAATACATTAGGTTTTGGTGCCCTTTCCTCAAATGATACTGAATGAAAAATTGTAGACATGTCAGACCAGTTCCTTTTCAAAGGGATGGCCAAAAAGATTTCCAAGAAGTATCGTCACAACCCACCTTCCCAACTTTCCATGTAGATGTGGTGCGTGGGGAGCCAGGCAAGTAAGGGGTCTGCTAGTAGCAGAGAGCAGAAGTTTGCCCATTGCCTCATTCAGTCAACAAATCTTGAGGCCCATTTGACAATAGACACTCTTTCATCAGAGTGAAAAAAGGGTGAATATGCAAAAAGATGAACAATATCTTTCAATAGCTCCAGGGAAAATCTTTTCCCTGAGGGGGAACCGAGATCCATTTCAGGAGCCTGCAGAGATCTGTTGTCTCAGCATCCTACAAGACTGAAATAATAGCCCTGCTCCCACCTTTCTGCAGCACAGAAAGTAGAGCCATTACCTGCAGATGTTTGGTCCATTTGCAGTATTTTAGAAAGTCATTTGGCTCTTCTAAAACATAGGAATTTATGAGTTGAAAACAGGCTTAGAATCTCCAGGATTGGCCCAGCACTCCAACTTGTGGATAAACCACAACAGGACATGATATTCTTTCTTGCTAAGTTCCTATATAATTCTGGTTTGAATATGCCCGTACTTGTGGTTTCTATTTCTGCCCTAGTTTTGCTTCCCAAACTTCAGAATGTTTGGGTATCAGTCTCTCAATCTGTCTCTCTTGCTCTCTCTCCTGTGCACACGGGTGCGCACGCACACACACACACACACACACTTTATTTCTTACATTGGGATTTCTTTCTACATGACAGTTAGAGGATTGCAGAAACCAGAGGCCAGAGGCCCTATCTGACCAGTTAACCAGGGCTTTCTAAGGAAAATATGATAGAAATTGTTTATCTGAAGGTTTGTCCAAAGAGCAAACATGCGGGAGCCTACACTGAGGCTATTAGGTGAAGAGTAAATTATTGTTTATATGAGGAATTGTGAGGAGAGACCAAATTGATAAATAGCAAGCATTCGTGTGGTTCAGACTGTATGACAGGTACCTTCCTATATATTTTAAATAATACTCCTAACAAGCTCATTATATGCAGAACTGTTACTATCCCCACCATACAAATGAGAAAGGAGGCGCAGAGAAGTTACGTCACTTGCTTAACACACAGCTAACTAATGATAGAAGCAGATTTTGAACCCAGGCATTTAGGCTGCCAAGTTTACGCTTTTTACTACTCTCCAGGGCTGATTTCCTAGGAAATGGTGAGACTTTATTTATTCATCCATTATAACCTAAGCCCTCTATTCTCATTTTTTCTTCCTTTCCCCCCATTCTTTTCTTTTTCTCTCTATCCCACCATTTATCCCAACATGAAACCAGTCCTTTTTTAAGCATTGGCTATACTTAACCTAGCAAGTTGTTCCTCATTTCATCCAGCAAGTAAGAGGACATTTCCGTTGAAGATACTTAAAGATAGAAGTAAGATCTGCTTATTTAAAGCATACATAGAAAATAAACAATTTCTTTTCTTTATGAGTCTTAGAAGAATCTATCTTCTGAGGGTTAGTAAAAACTTCCCTACTTTGCTCTTACTTTCTGGATTGCAAAACAACCTTAAGATTTTTGTCTTTATCAGTCTTCCTTAACATTTTAAGTGCTTGAGTCCAGTCCTTATTGGTTGGTTTATGGTTGGACTCAATTCAGCCAAAATTCTGTAACCCACATATTATCCACTGAACTGAAGCCCTTGCTGGTTCCTTATTCTATCCTCTGAATTGTAGTCATTTCCATGGTAATTTTCTTATTTCTGTGGTATGTTTTTTTGAGATTCTGTTTTTGAGTTTCCCATCAAACCAAAAACAGATTTCTCTTTTCCATTCCAGCCCATTCTGTTCTTTTAAGGTGGAGGTCAGCTGTGAGGCAGAGCTGGTTTCTACTGCCTACCAGTCTGTCAGCCGCTGGAAGGCTAGATAGCATCTTTGCTTCCTGATGCCTGGCAATGCCTAGCATGTAACAGTTGCTTAGTAATTGCAGGTTAAATGAATGAAAGACTGAATATGGGAATCTTTTCCTCTATGTTGGCCATCTTCCTATTTCAGACTTTGGAGATAATATCCCCCTCCAATTTACTCAAGAATTCTTCCCCACTATATATGCCATTATTAAATTTGTAGAATCCTAAACTGAGAATGGGTAGATGATGTAAGCCAGCCAGCTTCCTTATAGTTCAGATATCCTCTGCCAAACTATTGAATCAAAACCCCGTCCCAAAATGTTGCTAATTGCTGAAGATTGGTGATGGGTACATGAAAGTTTATTACATTATTTTCTCTATTTTTGTGTATGTTGAAAAATTTGCATAACTTGTTAAAATCTGCCTACATGGAATGTTACAGTTAAATTAGGAAAATAGTGATTTTAAAGGAAGTGGTTAGTATAAAGGAGTCCACTCAAATCTTCCAGGTATCATTGTGAAAGGAGCTATTTATATTTCTTTTACCTGTAGTAGAGTACTGATTTAAAAGTTTAGTTAGAGCTGGCAAAAACATTTTAATTTAAAACCAGATAACTTCTTTGAAAATAATATTTATTCTTTATATTCCTTATGGAATACAGTGTCTGGGGGACTGTCTTACCACAAAGTGGTCAATCAGTTCCAAAATGCTGAAGGAATCTAGGTTGTAATGCTGACATTTTCTAAGGACTTAAAACATAAAATGGTACCAGTGAGAAAATTAACTGGAAACTTTAAGCATATATGATAATTCTGTATGTATGCATGTGTGTGGCTATATGTTAGACAAATATTTACAGCAAGAGATCTTTCCACTTAAGGGAAATGGGAAGATGTTAGCTGTAGCCATTAAAATTGCAAACACTGATGGTTCAGAAATGTTCAAACAGCAGGTTCCTGTTTCTAGCCCTGCAATTAGACTCTTCTATACAGTTGTGTTAACTGAATAACAGGCATTATGATATCTTTATCTATGTTAAGATATCTACTTCAAACAGACTGGACAATGGCTTTTTACTGTAGTAATGACCTTTAGCTTATTGGAATATTTTTAAAAATTGAAATAACTTACACAAAGAAAGGAAGTAAACATAAGCTAGAATTCCTTGGTGTTCAGGATTTTTAGAAGAAAGTGGGATCCAGGCTGCATAGACCTGTGATTCAGTATCCACTGCTTGCTCTCAGCATACATGTTTCTGAAGTTCTCTGGTGTCTCAGTTTCCCACTTTGTTTAACATGCAGAGATCATTCACTTCACAATTAAAACGAACAATTTACAAATACATACAAGGATTATTCTTATATTTCCCACTGGGATTTTTCCTCAAACATGCAATATCTGAAGAAATTGGTCCAAACCCCTTGAGAAAAACAACACTTATTCCTACTTGAAATTTAGTCCCTTCTTTTTTGTGAGGAGGGCTGGTTTGTGTTTGATAGCTTTCTGTCACCATACGTATTCCTTAGTAGTGTGAAGATTTAAGAAGCTTCTGAAATTGAGTGTTAGCAGAGATACATGTCCACCTACATAGATGTGAGGACAGGGGCATCAGAGGAGATGTGGATACATCTGCAAATGACAGGTGTCTCAGTAAGGTGATGGCTGGCGGGAATGCTGGTGAGATTGGCTACCCCTGCACATAGGACCCGAGGCCCCAACAGAGTACACATGGGGAGGCTACAGCCATCTTTCAAGGACAAACAACTTGAATTCTCTCCAAAATCAGAGATTGGCATGGTCTTGGACCAGGTATTCGGCAATATGAATAGCTCATTTTAAGACGCTGTGCACATCTTATCTGATTTGAATTGATTCAGTATGACTTTTCCAGAAGACTTTAAAAACCGAGTAAATATTAAGCTGTTCTCACTGTGTTAGCCAAGTGCAATTAATTTTGGTCAATATAATCCTAACAAACTAAGATGCTACAAATGGAACGTTCTGAGTTCCGCTGACCCACTTCAAATGAAAGTATGTGCAACTGAAGCCAATTGCATAACTAGCTGGGCATAGTCAATTATCTGTTTTAACAATTACTTTACTGCATGTCTCCATGTTAAACACATGCCCGACTATCAACCCGTCTGAAGCTCTAATACGCTAAAGTACAGCATTCAACTCCTAGTCCTTGCGGGAGGACGACCTTTGATCACAAATCCCTTTGGCCATCCACTCTCTGTTACCAGATCAAAAATAAGGGTATTTATTTCATTTGGCATAGATTGGAAAATTAAATCAACACATCACCAAACACAAGCTCCAGAAGATGTGGCTCAGGCAAGGATCATAGTGCAGTCCCAGAGAAACAGTTTTATGGCACATAAAGTTTTTATTATGCATAAACTCTAAATTTATTCTTAATTTTTTTCAAGGCTGTCAGTGGGAGGATTGCTGGCCTATAGCAAATTACAGATTGTAAAAATCGTTTCACAATGAAGCAACATCTTTTTCCACAGTGACTATGGTCCAAGTTCTCACAGCAGTGTTCTTACCACACTGGGTCATGGCCAGGTATCTTGGAGGTTAGACAAATACAGCCAGCTAAGGAAATCCTAAATGATAGTTCTGTCACAATATTCTTACCCACCTTCCTCCCAGACCCCAAACCACTGGCTTCCCTGACAGTGGGCCAGGATACATCCTTCGCTTCTGCCCCATTTTTTCACACAATAGCCAGCATTCTGTGCTGCTCTTGGCCCATGGCTTGTCTTATGCTCCTGGGACCTTGGAATTCATCTAGCAGTGAGGCTCTCATAACCCAAACTTCCTGTGCTGACTTCAAACACACACACAAACACCAGGACCGGCACTCATGGAGCAAGAAAATAACACAAAATACACAAACTCTCTCCTCAAATCGGCCAGCAACATCCTAATAAATCCTCCCTTGTTGCCTTGGGTGGAAGAAACACTTCTGGGATCACTTCTTCTCTACTTGTGGAATGAAGCATCCTCCAAACCCCAAAAATGTAGCCTAGATTCTTCGTAGGCAGCCTCTTTACTAAGCTAAAAAGATAGTTTCTTTAATAAAAAGTTACTCTCTGAAGATTTTAACACAATCCCCTTTTTGAGCACCCAATTTTACTTCCCCCCAAATCTGTTTGCTTTCTGCAAAAGCTTACACTCCTGTAGAGGAAATATAGATACACATGCAAATAATCATAATATGGGACTTCTATGCATCAGAACCTGAATACATAGAACTCAGATTTCTTCTAGCAAACACTTTAAACAATCGCAATTAGATTTTCTGCTCAAGGGATGGAAAACCCTCCTGAGAAAAGTGAGATTTGAATTCAACCCTGAAAGGATACGTTCAACCAATATAGCCTCAGGAAAAGCTCTTCCTCTCCCCTATCATACTTTCCAAGGAAGAAGTATGAACTTTGTAGAAATAGTAGGGATCTGTAGCTGAAAGTTACTGCTTAGAGGAGGAGGGGAACTGAGATTCAGCTGGTCCATACTTTGCAAAGCCAGTGCTTGAATGCCCAAGGCCTGACTGTGCCCAATCATCTCCCTTCTGCCCCATGTACTTTTTACCAGCAACTCTGAGTTCCTTAGGCAGAAGTTGCATTGAGTAGATCCAGTCCCAGCTTTAGACAAGGGAGTCTAAACAGCAGCCTTCATTTTTATTTGTCCTATTCATGGCATCTGTCCGAAGTCACTGGAATGGCAAGTCAAGGTAAATGTTATGATTTCCCTCTGGCCCACCAGAGTCAAAAGATCCCCTCCTTTTGCTGTGGGCAGTGGGGGCCAAAGTGGGGATAGAGGCTGTCATCAAAGACACTCAAAGACTCCTCCAATTCTGGACCTGTCTTCTGGCTATCATGAAATTCTTTCTTTCTCTAGAATTGAAACTCATGCCTTAAAAAAGTATATCTCTGGCAAAAGTAAACACACTTTCTATTTATGGACCAATAGCAGAAAAAAAGCCATTTAGAACCCAAGTACTCCTAAGAAAATTAAGATCTTTGGGTAACAGGACCTCAAAACAGCACAGTATGCAGCAAGCCACTGTGAGTCATATTTTCCATCAATAAAAAGTTCTTAAAACTTGTGTGAGCATTAATTGGACAAAGATCATAGAGCTCCAGATAATTAGAAGAGCATTGGCTCCCAGACTGTGATAAGATGAATACGTTTGAGCAAGTTTCTTAAAAGTCTGCTGAACCAAACATGGTTAGGATCTGGGTGGTGCCTTTAAGGATACAGAGCACATGTGTGTCTTGCTCAGGACCAGAGGCCTCGAATGAGTCTTCTTATGTAGTATGATTTGGGAAGACCGGATAAAAAGCCCTTTAGTGCTTCTTTCAGGAGAGGTAACATTTATGCCATCAGAGAGTCATTATTTGGGGTTAGGATTTTGGTTATTAATTTTTTAATGAAATGCACATACTCCTGGGTAGCAGTATGACATTAGCATTAACAACCAGTTGAAATGGCAAATCAGTAATTTCTCTAGAGAGTGAGAGAATGAGTCAGAGGGTGTGAATTTTGGTGGAAAGATTATTTCACACTGTGTCAGAGAGGGGCTCGGCAGAGTGAGAACGGTGAGCATATAAATCCTATTAAGAGGAATCCTGGATAGCCAAAAATTTAACACAAAGTACTAAATCTCTACTAGCATGAGTTCCTCTATCCCTCAAATTACAATACCCAGGACTCAAGTTTCCCCCAGCAAAGACTTTAGATAAATGCAGCTAGATTGTTTTAATTACATTATAGACATATATTATCAATATGTAGCATGTATAGGTAAATATACAGTTTCATGACATGCAAGCCTGTGGTCTTCTCCCTTAGTCGGGATGTTTCCATCCTACCCGATCCCAGACAAAGGATAAGATAAACAACCAACCAACTCTGCTGGAGGCATCGCAGGCATTACCAGCCTGTTCATAACAATTGCCCAAACTTTCTTATTTTCTTGCCAGTTTTGCTCCTGTTTCTTGCTCCTGCTTTCTTCCAGTTCTGCTCATCCCTAACTGGGTGTCTAGCTGTGTGTCTGGTTGTGGCTGATGCATTTTGCAAGTGAGTTTTGTTTCTCTGGTTAGATTTTATACCTGACTTAAGCTCACTACAACAATTCTGCTTCCTGAGCACTGAGTAAAATCTCTACAAAACACAGTTTGGCTCTGACGTTGCTTGGAGGGGTTCTGGGAGGGCAAGGTCCTGGGAGTCCTGACTGAGACACCTCTGCTGCTGTGGTCAGTAGGTGTGCCATATTGTATTCCTATGATGGCTTTTTCCCATAGAGGAGAATGATGGAGATCTTGGCTCCCAAGTAATGTCAGCCCAAAGAAGCTTGGAGAATTTATAGCAGAGAAGGTTATAGTAATATTTTAATGGCATTCGTTTGTCTGTCTTGACACTAATTACAAAAGTAGCATGTTATTGTAGAAAATCTGAAAAATAAAAAACAGTAAAAAAAAAGATAATCTAAAATTATCCATAATGCTATCTCCCAGACATAATATTTGTTCACATTTTGGTTTATAATTTTCCAATATTATTTCTTATATGTAAGTACATGTTTATGTAGCTAAATTAGTCACACTAATCATTCTGTTTTGTTTTCACTTAATTTCATTTAATATATTCAATGACTATTTCCTATGTTGTTAACTGATTATATTAAATTTGAAAGTCTTTTATAAAAACTCCATGAGTTCAATATAATGGGAATCTGGCTATGAATAAATATGACAGACATAATTAAACAAATAAGTAGGTCTACTAGAGATAACTATAAAGCACAATCTAAACACAACTTTGTGACCTAGACTCTTTCTGAGGCAGCATCACTTAGGGGTGGTGTTCCTCAGTGGTAAACCCAGATCATAAGGCAAAGACAGAACTTCACTCTAGAGCATTGGACTTGAAGTCAAATACTCTACTATACAAGTTGAAACCAGGGGTACATTCTTCAACAAATTCCTTGGACTTTCTCTTTATTTTTATTTTACATTGGAGTATAGTTGAGTAACAATGTAGTGTTAGATTCAGGTATACAGCAGAGTGATTCACTTATACATACAAATGTATCTATCTTTTTCAAATTCTTTTCCAATTTAGGTTATTACAGAGTATTGAGCTGAGTTCCCTGTGTTATACAGTAGGTCCTTGTTGGTTATCTGTTTTAAATATAGCAGTGTGTGCATGTCAATCCCAAACTCCCAATCTATCCCTCCCCCCAACCCTTTCCTCCTGGTAACCATAAGTTCATTCTCTGAGTCTGTGCATCTGTTTCTGTTTTGTAAATGAGATCATTTGTATCATTTTATTTTAATTCCAAGTTTAAGCGATATCATATGATATTTATCTTTCTCTGTCTGACTTACATCACTTAGTATGATAATCGCCAGGTCCATCCATGTTGCTGCAAATGGCATTATTTCATTCTTTCTTATGGCTGAGTAATATTCCATTGTATATATTTACCACATCTTCTTTGTCCATTCATCTGTTGATGGACATTTAGGTTGCTTCAGTGTCTTGCCTATTGTAAACAGTGCTGCAATGAAAAGTGGGGTGCATGTATCCTTTCGAACCATGGTTTTCTCTGGATATATGTCCAGGAGTAGTATTGCTGGATCATATGGTAGCTCTATTTTTAGTTTCTTAAGGAACCTCCATACTGTTCTCCATTCTGGCTGTACCAATTTACATTCCCACCAACAGTGTAGGAGGGTTCCCTTTTCTCCACACCTTCTCCAGCATTTATTGTTTGTAGATTTTTTGATGATGGCCATTCTGACCAGAGTGAGGTGATATCTCATTGTAGGTTTGATTTGCATTTCTCTTATAATTAGCGATGTTGAGCATCTTTTCATGTGCCTCTTGGCCATCTGTATATCTTCTTTGGAGAAATGACTATTTACGTCTTCTGACCATATTTTGACTGGGTTGTTGGTTTTTTGGATATTGAACCACATGAGCTGTTTGTAAATTTTGGAGATGAATCCCTTCTTGGTTGCATCATTTGCAAATATTTTCTCCCATTCTGTGGGTTGTTTTTTCATTTTGTTTATAGTTTCCTTTGCTGTGCAAAAGCTTTTGAGTTTAATTAGGTCCCACTGGATTATTTCTGTTTTTATTTCTATTACTCTAGGAGATGGATCGAAAAAGATATTGCTGTGATTTATATCACAGTGTTCTGCCCATGTTTTCCTCTAAGATTTTTATAGTATCTGGTCTTACATTTAGGTCTTTAATCCAGTTTGAGTTTATTTTTGTGTATGGTGTTAAATAATGTTCTGATATCATTTTTTTACATGTAGCTGTCCAGTTTTCCCAACATCATTTATTGAAGAGACTGTCTTTCCTCCATTGCATAATCTTGCCTCCTTTGTTGTAGATTAATTGACCATAGGTGTGTGGGTTTATTTCTGGGCTTTCTATCCTATTCCACTAATCTGTTGGGTTGGCCAAAAAGTTTGTTCAGGTCTTTCTGTAAGATGGTCTGGAAAAAACTGAACAAACTTTTTGGCCAACTCAATATATTTCTGTTTTTGTGCCTGTAGCATACTATTTTGATGACTGTAGCTTTGTAGTATAGTCTGACGTCAGGAAGCCTGATTCCTCCAGCTCCATTTTTCTTTCTCAAGATTGCTTTGGCTATTCAGGGTGTTTTGTGTTTCCATAAAAATTTTAAGATTACTGTGTTCTACTTCTGTGAAAAATGCCATTGGTAATTTGATAGAGATTGCATTGAATCCATAGATTACCTTGGGTAGTATAGTCATTTTGACAATATGGATTCTTCCCATCCAAGAACATGGTATATCTTTCCATCTGTTTGTGTCATCTTCAATTTCTTTTATCAGCGTCTTATAGTTTTTGGAGAACAGATCTTTTGCCTTCTTAGGTAGCTTTATTCCTAGGTATTTTATTCTTTTTGATGCGATGGTAAATGAGGTTGTTTCTTTTTTTAGAATTTCCTTTTCTTTATTTTTTCAGCTGCATTGGGTCTTAATTGCGGCATGTGGGGTCTTTGTTGAGGCATGTAGGCTCTTCCGTTGTGGCGTGGGCTCTTCGTTGTGGCATGTGGGTTTCTCTAGTTGTGGAGTGCGGGCTCCAGGGCGTGTGGGCTCTGTAGTTGTGAAACATGGGGTCCAGAACACATAGACTCTGTAGTTTGTGGTACATGAGCTCTTCCATTGAGGGATACAAGCTCAGTAGTTGTGGTGTGGGGGCTTAGTTGCCCCACAACATGTGGGATCTTAGTTCCCCGAGCAGGGATTGAACCTGCGTCCCCTGCACTGGAAGGCAGATTCTTTACCACTGGACCACCAGGGAAGTCCCCTGGGATTGTTTCTTTAATTTTTCTTTCTGATTTTTATTGTTACTGTATAGAAATGCAACAGGTTTCTGTGTATTTATTTTGTATCCTGCAACTTTACAGAATTCATTGGTGAGCTCTAGTAGTTTTTTAGTAGCATCTTGAATGTTTTCTATGTATAGTATCACATAATCTGCAAACAGTGACATTTTTACTTGTTCTTTTCCAATTTGGATTCCCTTTATTTCTTTTTCTTCTCTGATTGTCATGGCTAGGACTTCCAAAGCTCTGTTGAATAAAAGCAGCAAGGGTGGACATCCTTGTCTTTTCCTGATCTTAGAGGAAATGCTTTCAACTTTTCAATGTAGAGTATGATGTTAGCAGTGGGCTTGTCACATGGCTGTTATTAGGTTGAGGTGTGTTCCTCTATGTCCACTTTCTGGAGAAAGTGGCCTGTAATTTTCTTTTTTTGTGGTATCTTTGTCTGGTTTTGGTATCAGGGTCATGATGGCCTCATAGAATGAGTTTGGGAGTATTTCTTCCTCTGGAATTTTTTGGAATAGTTTCAAAAGGATAAGTGTTAGCTCTTCTCTAAATGTTTGATAGAATTTACCTGTGAAGCCATCTGGTCCTGGACTTTTGTTTGTTGGGAGTTTTTTAATCACAGTTTCAATTTCAGTACTTGTGATTGGTCTGTTCGTATTTTCTATTTCTTCCAGGTTCAGTCTTGGGAGATTGTACCTTTCTAAGAATTTGTCCATTTCTTCTAGGTTGTCGATTTTACTGGAATATAGTTGCTTGTAGTAGTCTCTTATGATGCTTTGTATTTCTGTGGTGTCTGTTATAACTTCTCCTTTTTCATTTTTAATTTTATTGATTTGAGCCCTCTCCCTTTTTCTTGATGAGTCTGGCTAAAGTTTTATCAATTTTGTTTATCTTTTCAAGGAACCATCTTTTAGTTTCATTGATCTTTTATATTGTTTTCTTTGTCTCTATTTTATTTATTTCTGCTCTGATCTTTATGATTTATTTCCATCTCCTAACTTTGTGTTTTGTTTGTTTTTCTTGCTCTAGTTCCTTTAGGTGTAAGGTTAGGTTGTTTATTTGAGATTTTTCTTGCTTCCTGAGGAAAGATGGTATTGCTATAAACTTCCCTCTTAGAACTGCTTTTGCTGCATCCCATAGATTTTGGATCATCGTGCTTTCTTTTTCATTTGTCTCTAGGTATTTTTTATTTCCTCTTTGATTTCTTCGGTGATCCATTTGTTGTTTAGTAGCATATTGTTTAGCCTCCACGTGTTTGTGTTTCTTAGAGTTTTTTTCTTGCCATTGATTTCTAATCTCATAGCACTGTGGTTGGAAAAGATGCTTGATATGATTTCAATTTTCTTAAATTTACCAAGGCTCACTTTATGGCCCAGTATGTGATCAATCCTGGAGAATATTCCATGTGCACTTGAGAAGAATGTATATTCTGCTGCTTTTGGATGGAATGCTCTATAAATATCAATTAAGTCCATATGGTCTAATGTGTCATTTAAGGCCTGTGTTTCCATACTGATTTTCTGTCTGGATAATCTGTCCATTGATGAGAGTGGGGTGTTAAAATCCCCTACTATTATTGTATTACTGTCGATTTCTCCTTTTATGGCTGTTAGTATTTGCCTTATATATTGAGGTGCTCCTATGTTGGGTGCATAGATATTTACAATTGTTATATCTTCTTCTTGGATTGATCCCTTGATCATTATCTAGTGTCCTTTCTTGTCTCTTGCAACAGTCTTTATTTTAAAGTCTATTTTGTCTAATATGAATATTGCTACTCCATCTTTCTTTTGATTCCCATTTGCATGGGATGCCTTTTTCCATCCCCTCACTTTCAGTCTGTATGTGTCCCTAGATCTGAAGTGTGTCTGTTGTAGACAGCGTATATACAAGTCTTGTATTTGTATCCATTCAGCCAGTCTATGGCTTTTGGTTGGAGCATTTAATTCAGTTATGTTTAAGGTAATTATCAATATGTATGTTCTTACTGCCATTTTATTAATTGTTTTGGATTTGTTTTTGTAGGTGTTTTTTCCTCTCATCCTGTTTTGTTCTCTTCTCTTGTGATTTGATGACTAATTTTAGTGTTGCGTTTGGATTCCTTTTTCCTTTTTTTGTGTGTGTATCTACTGTAGATTTTCTGTTTGCATTTACCATGAGGTTTTGATATAGAAGTCTATATATGAACAAGATTGTTTTAAGTTGCTGGTCTTTTAATTTCAAATGCATTTCCAATATCCTGCATTTGTGCCCTCCTCACAATTGCTGGTTTTGATATCATATTTGTGTGCAAATGATTTACAACCTTTACTGTATTTGTGCCTTTACCAGTGACCTTTTTCATTTGAAATTTTCTTGTTTCTAGTTGTGGTTTTTTCTTTTCCGCCTAGAGAATTTCCTTTAGCATTTGTTGCAAAGCTGGTCTGGTGGTGCTGAATTTTCTCAGCTTTTTCTTGTCTGTAAAACTTTTGATTTCTCCGTGGAATCTGAATGAGAGCCTTTCTGGGTAGAGTATTCTTGGTTGTAACTTCTTCCTTTTCATCACTTTAAATATATTGTGCTACTCCCTTCTGGCCTGCAGAGTTTCTGCTAAGAAATCAGCTGATAACCTTATGGGAGTTCCCTTGTATGTTATTTGCTGCTTTTCCTTTGTTGCTTTTAATATATTTTCTTATCTTTAATTTTTATCAGTTTGATTACTGTGTGTCTTGGTATGGTCCTCCTTGGGTTCATCCTGTGTGGGACTCTCTGCGCTTCCTGGACTTGGGTGACTGGTTCCTTTCCCATATTAGGGAAGTTTTCCGCTATTATCTCTTCAAATGTTTTCTCAGGTCCTTTCTCTTTCTTCTCTCCTTCTGGGACCCCCTATACTGTGAATGTTTATGCATTTAATGTTGTCCCAGAGGTTTCTTAGACTAGTCTCATTTTTTTTCATTCTTTTTTCTTCATTCTGTTCCACGGCAGTGAATTCCACCATTCTGTCTTCCAGGTCACTTATCCGTTCTTCTGCCTTACTCAGTTATTCTGCTATTGATTCCTTCTCATGTGTTTTTCATTTCAGTTATTGTATTGTTCATCTCTGCCTGTCTGTTCTTTAGTTCTTTTAGGTCTTTATTAAACATTTCTTGTATATTCGCGAATCTGTGCCTCCATTCTTTTACCAAGATCTTGGATCATCTTTACTATCATTACTCTGAATTCTTTTTCAGTTAGATTGCTATCTCCACTTCAGTTAGTTGTTCTTCTGAGGTTTTATCTTGTTCTTTCATCTGGGACATATTCCTCTGCAGTCTCATTTTGTCTAACTTTCTGTCATTGTGGTTTCCATTATGCAGGCTGCAAGGTTGTAGTTTTTCTTGCTTCTGCTGTCTGCCCCATGGTGAATGAGGCTGTCTAAGAGGCTTGTGCAGGCTTCCTGGTGGGAGAGACTGGTTCCTGCCCACTGGTGGGTGGAGCTGGGTCTTGTCCCTCTGGTGGGCAGGGCCATGTCAGGGGGTGTGTTTCTTGGGCACCTGTTTATTCAAGGAGACTTTGAGCAGCCTGTCTGTTGATGAGTGGTGTTGTGTTCCTGCCCTGTTGGTTATTTGGCCTGAGGCATCCCAGCACTGGAGCCTACAGGCTGTTGGGTGGGGCCAGGTCTTGGTGAGAGAATGGTTGCCTTCAGGAGGGCTCATGCCAATGAGTACTTGCCAGAACTGCTGCTGTCAGTGTCCCTGTCCCTGCAGTGAGCCACAGCCACTCCCTGCCTCCACAGGAGACCGTCCCATACTAGCAGGTAAGTCTGGCCTAGTCTCTTATGAGGTCACGACATTTTCCCCGGGTCCTGGTGCACACAAGACCATGTGTGCACCCTCCAATAATGGAGTTTCTCTTTCCCACAATCCTGTGGAATTCCTATGATCAAACCCTGCTGGCCTTCAAAGTCAGATTCTCTGGGGGCTCCTCCTCCCCTTGCCAGATCCCCAGGTTTGGGAGCCTGACATGGGGCTCAGCACTTTCACTCCTGTGGGAGAAATTCTGCAGTATAATTTTTTTCCAGTTTGTGAGTGACCCACCTGGCATATATGGGATTTGATTTTCGCAATTGCACCCCTCCTACCGTCTCTTTGTGACTTCTTCTTTGTCTTTGGATGTAGGGTATCTTTTCTGGTAGGTTTGAGCGGTTTTTTTTGTCAGTGGCTGTTCAGCAGTTAGCTGTGATTTTGGTGTTTCCGTAAGAAGGGGTGAGTTCACATCCTTCTACTTCACCATTTTGTCCAAAATATCTTCCTTGGACTTCTTTAGACTATTTTCCCATCTATAAAACTAAACTTATAGTCACTGCTATGTAGGGTGAGGATAAATGAGATAATGCTTTGTGAACTGGGAAGTGCTAAGCAAATGCAATGATTCATTGTTATTGTAATAGAAGGTTGGTTAAGAGTGCTGCCTTTTAGTTTCCATTAAGTTTACCTTATTGCCTTTTTGGGGCAGGAGAGAAAGTTTTCCAAGAAATCTCCAGGTCTGTGAATTTCCTCTTTCCTAATAACAGCATGGTAGACATTCCTGATTTTTTTCCCTTTTAAGATCATCAGGGTGGATGTTTCCTAGGCTTGTTTTTTTTTTCCAAGGTCGTCTTTCTAAAAACAAACAAACAGAAAACAAAAATAAGTACAAAGTAAAACAAAATAAACAAAAATATTCACTAATTCAAAAATCTTATATGCTTTCACAGACTTAACCCAGGATATTAAATATAAGACTCTCTATCTAGAAGCCTAAAATAGACTTTTATTACAGGACATATTTAGAAAATGACCTAAAACTGGGTGTTCCTCCACCAGTAACATCAAACACTAACTTCTTAATTGCCCATGTACATGTGTGGAATGGAAGAAAGGGATCTAGAAAATGATGAAATATGCAAAAATGAGAAACCTGTGGCACTCCACTATACTTAAAAGGCTATAAAACAGATCTAAGTAGATTTCATGTTGTATCTTGCAGACTAAAATTAATGCATTTATGGTGACAGTTACCTATTGTCTTGTGCCCTTCTCTGCTTGATGTGTGTTAATTTTGGTGCTGATTCTCAACTAGATCATGAGCTCAGTGAGGGCAGGATTTACTTAGTAAACTCTGAGGCTCCCGTGAGTCTTGTCACAGAAGAAGGAGCTCATTAAAATCTACTGATCCAAGATATACAAAGGTCTCTTAAAGTCAACAATAAGAAAACAAACAACCCAGTTAAAAAATGGGCACAAGATCTGAATAGATACCTCACCAAAAATATATACAAGTGGCAAAAAAAAGTATATGAAAAGATGCTCAACATCATGTATCCTAGGGAACTGCAAATTAAAACTGCAGTGAGATACCACTATACTCCTGTGAGAATGGCCCAAATCCAGAACACCCACAACACCAAATGCTGGTGAGGATGTGGAGCAACAGGAACTCACTCACTGCTGGTGGAAATGCAAAATGGCACAGCCACTTTGGAAGACGGATTGACAGGTTCTTACAAAGCTAAGTATATTCCTACCATATGATCCAGCAATTATATTCCTTGATATTTACCCAAATGAGTTGAAGACTTATGTCTACGTAAAAACCAGCACACTAATGTTTATAGTAGCTTTATTCACAATTGCCAAAACTTGAAAACAGTCAAGATATCCTTCAGTAGGTGAACGGATAAACAAACTGTGGTATATTCATGCAAAGGAATATTATTCAGGTATTAAAAGAAATGAGTTACCAAGCCACAAAAGACCTGGAGGATGCTTAAATGCATACAGTTAAGTGAAAGAAGCCAGTTAAAAAAGGCTACATACTGTACAACTCCCACTATAGAACATTCTGGAAAAGGCTAATCTTAGAGTAAAAAGTTGTCAGGACCCGGGGTAGGGAGGAAGGGAGAGGGGATGAAGAGATGGAGCACGGGGGATTCTGTACAGCAGTGGAATGACTCTGTATGATTCTGTAATGATAGGCACATGTCATTATACATTTGTCAAAATCTGTAGAACACTACAACACAAAGAGTGAACCCTAATGTAAGTTATAGACTTTATTTAACGTCATGTATTAATATCGTTCATCAACTTTAACAAATATGTTAATAGGGAAAACTGGGGGCCAGGAAAGGGGGGGGATATGAGCACACTCTGTATATTCTCTGCACTTTTTCTGTAAAGGCAAAACTGCTCTAAGAAATAAAGTCTATTAGTTAATCAGTTTTTTATTCCTATTGATTGACTGGTTTCTTTAATGGCAAAAAATTGATCCTCTGAAGAGCTAGTTACTTTGTCCTAACAGGCACTGCTACTGACAATTAGAACCGTGAAGAGTCTTCCCACTGAATACCAAGTGCACAGACAGTATGAAACATGAATTTATGGGGCCGTCTGCCAGTCAAGCCTCTTTCTTCTTCTGAGCCTTGATCTTTTCTAAAATAAAATCTGCCGGAAATTTCACACGCCATGGAAGCAAAATGGCTCCTCCCCACCATCTCACGGGGGAAGTGCCCTTGTGGCCTTGAGCGTAGACACAGACAGGGAGAGTCTGATTAAATGGTTCCCTTGCTCTCCTCCTGGGAGTCTCAGAGTTGCACAGAATCATAAATTCCCAGCCAGCTGAAAACCCCTTTCTACTAAGCTAGGGGCATTTTAATGTATTTGCCTTATTAATCTCTGAACCCTCACTAAATGGCATATGCATTAAAAGGACCTGAGATGTGGGAGCTGAGAGGAGAATATTCTGGGCTGTATGGAGTCACCCTGGAAAAAAATAAATGAGGTAGAGGAAGGTGGGAGGGGAGAGAGAGACAGAGGGACAGAGAGAGACAGAGAGAGACAGAGAGAGAGAGAGAGAGAATCTTTTCCAAAATCAGAAAGCATAGGTGTTCAAATATACCCATACCCACCATGACTTGAACTCCAAATTTACACGTGGGAGTGTAGGGTCACCTGCATATGTGGAAAAAGATAGTTCGTGGGAAGAACTGATGTGTTATCCCTTTGTTTTCACACTCACTCTCTTTTTTTTGTTCTTTTTCTCACCCATCTCCCCTATGCTAGTATATTTTTCTAATATTTTTCCCTGTGATCAACATAAAATTCTAATTAATTAGAAACCACCTTCCCCTTCTCTAAACCCTTTCTCAGAGCTCACATTTTCTATTAAAACTTTCCATAGGACAAATTCCTATTTGATTCATTGTGCTATTTAAGGTGTCCTGATACTGTAGGTAATTGGCACCAGGCATCAAAAGAAGACTTAGTGCATCAAAACCAAATATAAACATTAAGGCAGGAAAGGAATTTAAAGGTCCTGGAGACTAGTTTCCTTTTTTTTTTTTTTTTAACATATGAAGAAACTGGGACTTGAAAGTAGTTTCCTTGGTGTTACACAGCAGCAGATCTAGGACTAGGACCCAAGTTCCTCAGAATCTTTTTTCTCTTATCTTTATAGTAGTATCCTTTAAGTTGAATACAAATTTTGTTTCAATCCTTTTTTAGTTTTACAAAACATTATTTTTAATTACAAAGCAACATTTATTTATTTATTCATTCATTCACTCTACAAATATGGTTGAAGGCACACTCTGTTGTAGCAGCACTGGCCCTGGCAATACAGAAATCAGTGGAAAGACAACATCTTCAGCATCTTTATTATAAATAGATAAATAAATAAATAAATAAAAGGAGGGGGCTGGGCAGTGGATAAAAACATAAATTGCACTCAGATCCTGCCCTCATGGAATTTAGGATCGGTCAGAGGGTACATGAAGGGGTACAGAGGACCTAAAGGGAAATTAAAATTAAAAATGGAAGGAAATAAATAAATAAACTTTAAATAAAGTTAAAGGAATCCTAGGAGTCAGGGCAAGAAATGATAAGAGCTTGGACCAGGGCATCAGCCACCCTGCCTTACACCAGCCATCCTCCTGTCCACATCCTTCACCAGTCTGGCCCTCACATCACAGCAGCATGTAGCTAGGCAGTTACTTCAAGAAAGACATAAGTCCCCTGTTCCAAAAGCTCTCTAACCTAAAATGTCCACCACTGATATCATTCCGGAAAAGAGGTGTCTGTTGAGTAGGGTCATTTAAAACTCCGGGGCCCCCTGAAATGTCAATGTGAGTCAGATTTGAAGATCCATTGGCCACACCCATGAAAAGTAGTGTCAGGACACGGTCCTTGCTGAGTCCTCCAGTTGAAGGGAGCTTTCCAAACTCTTCTGCAAGTAGAACACTTACATAAAGAACAGAGCTCCGTGAATACTAATTAAGACAAGCCAGTTTGATTTCCTATAGCAGGGGTTGGGAAACTTTTCTGTAAAGGGCGAGAGAATAAACATTCTAGGCTTCATGAGTGATACAGTCTCTATGGCAACTACTCAACTCTCCTGCTGTAGACAAAAATCTAAATGAATGAGCTTGGCCGTGTTTCAATAAAATTTCAGTTGTAAGTCAGAGTGGCAGCTGCCCAGGTCCAAGCCCTTACCATTTCTTCTCCTGACTCCCAGGATCCCTGTCAAACTAGTCTGTCTTTCCTATCAAATCAACCCTCTTTGTTGAACTACAAGAAATTCTCTAAAACACAGAACTTAGTCCATGATTTCTCTGTTTAAAACAGGCAGTGGGCCAGATTTAAAGTTCAGGCATGGTATGCCCTCACTCCAACCCCACTCATCCATTTCCCATCCTGTAAGAATCACTGTCTCTATAATTTTCCTACAAGGACATATATTCCATACATGATCCCATTCACTCTTAACACAAAAAAATCTGATATTTCAGTAGAGTTGCTGTTCTTGTTTTCTCATTCCTTTCTTTTTGTGAAGCCGATAAATACTACATTTCTTAGAAAATAAATGTAGAATTCTGTTTGATTTTAAGCATCTGTAAGCAGTAGTAAGTAATATATATTCATAGTATTTGAAACTGGAAGGGGATTTAGGGATCTACTAACCCAACCCCCTTTCTTGGCATGAGGATCTGAATCTACAGAGGCAAAGGGACTTGGCCAAGGTCACAGACCTTGCTCAATTGTGCAAGTTGTGTACAAGTTGTGCATGGTGAGGGACACCCTGTTAGGGGTTTGTCCCTCTATGCAAGCACACTCATATACGCATGCTCTGACTCTCTTTCCCTTGATATATTTCACTTCATTTTGAAAAATAAAATAATACAAAACAAAAATAGTCTCCCACAAAGCCACAAAGAAGCACATCCTCATGGCAGCCCAAACCAGTTAGCAAATCATCCTGTTTGAGGGCCATGGTCAAAGAGGTTCCAGTTGCCAAGGAGACACACACAGATATTAGCTGGAGCCTGAGAGCGTCACTGAAGTTCCTGTCCTGACAAGAGATCGACCATCTGTGATGTGCAGAATACAGATTTACATCAATTTCTTCAGGAGCATCCACTCTTCTCTCCTAGAACCATCAGAAATAATTTGTCTATTATCTTAAAATTGTATTCTTCAGAAAAGACTTCCAATGCCATCCAAGCTAACTGAGCTTTGTAGTGGAGATGCCTATAAATTGCCCAAGGATCTGTGAACAATGTTAACATCTGTTGGAATGGAGTGAATACCAAATTGGAGAAGAAATGCCAGGAAGAGGAATATTTCCAATGACACCATTTCCATTCTTCTACATCCATCTTTTCTCTAGGATTCCCATTTTGCAGGAAGGCCCAGGCAGGCATGGATAGGAATGTCATATGCTAGTTTTGAATTTAGATATTCAAGATGGAATATTTAGGCCTGCACTGAACGTTTTCCTTGAATGCAAGTCATAAAAATGAATTACACAATGTCCATGACTGACTCATTCGGTAGTGGTTCCCAGAGAGAGGTCAGATTAACTGTATTCATATTCTTGATGTCCATCCACTTAGCATTATGTCTACTTGGCATCTTTGCATTTTAATATTCTGAAATCTTTTTTATGCACATTCTGTTTCATCACACAAAAAGGTCACAAATTCTTTATCAGCTGATGTTGTCATTTATTTCTGTTTTATTTTTTAAATTTATTCATTTATTTATTTTTGGCTGTGTTGGGTCTTCGTTTCTGTGCGAGGGCTTTCTCTAGTTGTGGCAAGCGGGGGCTACTCTTCATCGCGGTGCGCAGGCCTCTCACTGTCGCGGCCTTTCTTGCTGCGGAGCACAGGCTCCAGACGCACAGAGCTCAGTATTTGTGGCTCACGGGCCCAGTTGCTCCGTGGCACGTGGGATCTTCCCGGACCAGGGCACCAACCCGTGTCCCCTGCATCGGCAGGCGGACTCTTAACCACTGCGCCACCAGGGAAGCCCGCTGCTCATTTTCTGATGGGGGCAATTTTGCCATTCTGTCTCATATAGAGTATTTCTATTCCTTTGTTTGAAATTATGTATCTCTTCCTTCTACTTTTCCTCCTTCCTTCCTTTCCTCTTTTAAGTCAGTCAAACTTGGGTTCAAATTCCAGCTCTGTCATTTACATAACCTCTGCAAGCTACAATCAAGCTACAGTAGCTTCCTTTTCTGTCGGGGAGTAACAATACCTACCATGAACATACATATACCTATGCACAGACATACATACAGACATATGATTAACACACATATGGAAACTGGGAGGAAGTTCATAAAAATCTTTAAGAGGAGATGATGGTGAATCAAATGCTAATGAGTAGGTATCTCCCAGGCAAACAGTGAGAGTGAGCTCTCCAAGCAGGGAGAGCTGTATGAGCGAAGCAGTAAGAGTGAAGTAGCTCATCCTATTTAGAAGCAAGCAAGTTGGTACATAAGGTGCAAGCCAGGAGAATGGGTGGAAAAATGTAAGGTAGGAAAGGGGGGAGGGTAGAGGCCTTTAAATGCTATTCTATGGAAAATGCATTTTGAATAAAGTCCTGTACACATAAAAAGCAATTGAAGGGTTCAAAGCAGAAGAGTAATGTAATCTGATTTGCATTTTGGAAAAAAAAATTATTCTGGCATTTGGCAAACTAGAAGGGTTTGTGTAGTGTTTAAGAATCTGTGCTCTGTTGGCTGACAAATGGGTTGGATTCCTTGGTCTCCCCCTTTATTAGTTTTGTCAACTTGGGCAATTTATTTAACCACACAAAGCCTTAATACCCTTCTCTGTAAAATGGAAATAATTATATGCTTACCTCATAGAGTTGCTGGAGGATTAAATGACATAATTCACACAAAGCACTTGTGTAGTGCCTGGCATCTAGTAAGCAAAGTTAGGTGGTGGAAACTCAGGGATCTTCCTGAGTTTGTAAGACTTTGGAACCATCTTACTCTAGCCCAGAAGAGAGCTTACTCTTTTGAATTGCCCCAGTCCTCTGGATCAGTCGATGCTACTCTGGATTGGCTGTGGGGCTGAATTAATGCTGGTAAAAGAAGGGAAAGGAAAATATAAACTAAAACAGAAATAGGGCTTCCCTGGCGGCGCAGTGGTTGAGAGTCTGCCTGCCAATGCAGGGGACACGGGTTCGAGCCCTGGTCTGGGAAGATCCCACGTGGCCCGTATTTTGCAAATGAAGATAGAAGGAATAGGGGATCTTTCTTGAATGCTCAACTGATGGTACACTTTTTTGGGGGGAAAATTGAAAGCAAACATTCCTGCTGCCCCAGAACCATTTGCACAATCCCACTGCCAGGAATAAAGTAGAAAGGGAAAAAAAGAAGACGTTTAAAATCACAGTTCTTCCTTTGGAACAGACTGTCATTCTCTCTCAACAAATAAAAAATAAAAACCTTTACAGCAAACTACAACTAGTAAAGAAGTTCCTTAACCATAAAAAAAAAACCCTTGCCCTCAACTTTGTGAACAATCCCCTTAAGTTATTCTGATTTCAGCGTGCCATCTGTTTTCTGCTGGGATTCTGATTGATACAAATAGGAGCATATAATTCCCAGGAAAAGAACTCTAAATGGACAAAAAAAAAAATGAATATGCAAATGCACATTACAACAACAATGGGATAACATGTCCTACCTATCAGATTGGGAGCAATTTCCAAGTTTGATAGTACCAAGTTTAACAAGAATTTGGGGAGAAGTCGGCAAGTCTTGCTGGGAGGATTATTTGGTACACCTGCTTTGAAGAAAAATTTGGCAATGCACCGTGAAGTTGAAGCTTTTCCTTCACTTTACCCTAGAAATTTCACCCCTGAGTATATGCTTTAGGGGAATTCTTGCAGAGGTGCATGAGGAGACATGCACGAAATGTTCATAACAGCATCATTTGTCATAATTTAAAAATGGAAATAGCCTACATGGCCATCCAACAGGTGAATAAATAAATTATAGGATATCTATACTATGAAATTCTATATGACAGTTGAAGTGAATGAATTAGAACTACATCATGGATCCTGGAGTATTCATATGCATGAGTCTCAAAATCATCAATTTAAGAGCAAGAAGCAAGATGCAGACTGATGTAAACAGTTTGACATTATTTATGTAAATTTTCTAAATGCCAGAAACAACACTCTATTTTGCTAATGGATACATCTTCAGGGAGTTAGTGCATTATAATATGGGCAGAATTAATACTCACCAACCTCAAGGTAGGAGTTACCTCTAAAGAGGGGTGAAAAACTACGATAATTTTTAATTTTTAAATATCTGAAACAACTATTACAAAATGTTAATAATTGTTCATCTTGAGCGATAAGTACCTGGAATTTTGCTATGTTAATATCTGTTTTGTTCAATATGTTTGAACATTTTCAAAATTTAAAAAAAATTCTTAAAAAAATCTAACACATGAATTCAGCCTTCTATCTAGATCTGTCCCATCAAATGTGTGTGTGTTAATAGCTGCACAATGGAGTAGGGTGTATTATGAATGCATGCTAGAGGAGTTCAGGGTACAGTGCCATCCCACACTCACTGAATGGGAACATTAGAATCAGCCCTCAGAATGTGTCTAACCACACATTCTCTCAATGAGCAAATTGAGGTCACCAGGAGTGACGGGCTGCTAGTTAATGACAAGGTGTGGACCTGGGTCAAGTTAAATTAATTAAACAAGGAGGCCATTAGACTGCGTGGGGGGACTCTAATGCCTTGGTGGCCAACTTAAGCAAACCAAAATCTAAGCCTGTAATGCCTCAAGGTTAGGAAATCCACACCTAAGGACAACCAATCTCAAACAGCCAACTAGGCTTTAAGCTACAACCAATCAATATTTTCCTTGCTTTGTTTCGGCCTTTTCTCTGGAAAAGTGCCTTCCCAAGCTCCTGTTGGTAGAACTCCTAACTGCTTCCAGTTTGGCATAGCCCAACTAAAATCAACTTTTGCTCAAACAGACTTAAAATTTTTAATATGACTCATATTTTAACAGGCATGTGAAACCTATGTCAATGTTCTTCCAAGATCTTGTGCCCCTTCTCAAAATCAAAATCAGGAGAAGAAGAAACACTTAGTGGTTGCCCAGTAAAAGCTCCTAGTATGTTCTTCTTTTCTCTTTATTAACGTTATATAAGTTATTATTTATTACTTTGTAATATTTATAGCAAAAAAAATGAGAAGAAACAACTTGAAATGATTCCATCATTCCTGTCATCTGAAGGGGGGAAAAGGAAATTGTTATTTTGTAGAAAGCATTTCTGAACTGAACAACAAATCCCAGTTCCAAAATCGCCTTACCCTTTGTGTTTCTTCCTAATGATTGTGGGGGGGAAATAGTTTGTCGTGCAATTGGGTAGCTAAGACATTTTCCACAACTTCTCTCCAGTTTAATTTCACACATGAAAAGATAAGGGCTGCTGTTGCAGGCCAACGTTCACAGTTTCTCCCCACCACACACCCAGACTAACCACACCTAAGATTGCCCCAGGGTTACAGCAAGAGCCGTGACTGGCTTCCCTTCTTTTTCCATCATCTGTTCTGTAATCCCCTCTCTCCACATTGCTCTTACCTGCTAGTGTTTGGTTTTCTCTCAGCCCCCTTCTGTGCCCCTTCTGTCTGATGTCTTAATCACCATCACAAAATGACATTCTGTCACAACATGTAAGTGGAATAGGGGTACAAAAAGCCAGATGTTGGTGGTCATTGCCCCATCTGAGAGTGACCCAAAAGGGCACCTAGAAAGATATCACATTTCTGCCATGGGAGGGAACCCATACTGTGAGTCATGCTGAGTCTTGGGAGAAAGCCACAAAGGGGTGGGGCCATCTAGGTGATGTCAGTGTCCAAAGGGGAATGTCAAACTCTGACATCATCAGAGCTAGTGACACCTGGGGAGTTGGACAGAGATGGAGGTGACAGTGCCTTGTGTCTAGATGGCCTATCCATTTTGAAGCAGGACACCAGCCAATGGCTGGAATATCCGGGACAGGCCCAGTCTATCAAATGATGAAAGAATGAAAAGCTCATCGGGTTCTCATTAGATTCACAGCACAGCTAAACGTCAAGAAGGAAAATAGAGTGTAACTCAGGAAACCAAGGCAGAAGATGCCGAGCTGTGTAGAGTGGAACACAGCTTGGGTCAAGGAGGTGGATTACAGAGTGATGGCTGTGGGATGTCCAGGGCTCATCCCCGACACATGGACTGTAGGCTCAGGGAAGCCAGAGTAATTCTGAACTCCACCCGTGGAGATACTGAGCTGACTGATAATCTCCCTATCTGGGTCAGGACTTGCTCAACCACTGGGAAGGACTGTGCCTGCAGGGAAGATTCTCAGGGCTGCTGCCTGAGAGGCTGGGGAGTCAAGTATTGACCCTCACGATTCTTCCAAGCATGGGAGACTGGACTTCCTTCCTGGAATTGCAAAATAAATCTATTCTACAGTGGAGAGAGAACCAAGTATGCCTATTCTAGATAAATATATTAATGGTCTCAAACACCTTACACTATATAACGTAGAAAGGATAGTTTGCTTCACTGATCGTTTGAGTTGGATCTATGAAACCGCCCTTTTTGTGTGTAAAAAAATGTGTCATATATCTGCAGTTTCATAGGATTCAGCCTTAGTAAATGTCCTACAGACCTTGCACAATGTGACCTCTTTTAATGGGAAAACACGGTGGCCATTTCAGTTGTCAGTAAGTGAACTTTCCTAGCTGACTCATTTCCTCGCCCGTAAAATGGAGACAGTGATCCACACTGCCCAGCCTTAAGCAGAAGTGCTTTGAAACATACTGGTAATAGTAATCAGCAATCTCTGGAAGAGAATATGAGATCAAGTTGCTATCATGTTAATATTATACAGTGAATGTTATAATAACATCTGTGGGTATTATCATAATTAATATTTGTGTTAACGGAGGCAAGCCATCCAAGTCGTGTCACTCCAGCCCCACAGTCTATTATCGTAGTGTGAGTTCCTATTTTTACTGTGACGTCTTCCATTTCTTAACTCATAGCAAAACTGCCCATATCATTTCTCTGGTAATTTATGCTCTGCTTTATTTTTGTTTATGGTTCCATTGTATTGTTATTTAACATTTCTAGGTATCTACATGGTCTCACTAAATGAACTCTACAAGATCCATGAAGATGGAGACCTCATTTAAATTTTTGTGTTTAAAACCTATTCGGGGGAGCATGATGAAAATAGAAATATGTAGCAAGATAACTAGGATGGAGGAGGCACCATTCCTTATTTTACTATCCAAGGCCTAACCCGGAGTTTCTCAACCTCCACACGATTGATATTTTGGGCCTGATAACTCTGTACTGAAGGAGGTTTTCTTGTACATTATTATCGAATGTTTAGCAGCATACCTGGCCTCTACCTATTAGACATGAGAGGCACTGCTGTCCCAGTTGTGACAACCAAAAACGTCTCCGAACATTACCATTTGAACCCCCGGGGGTTAAGGGTGAGAGAGTGGGGGCAAAACTGAGCCACTGGCTAAGCAAATCTCTAAAACATCTTGAACTTGCTTTTGTGTTGCTATGTCATTAAATTCATACATAGGTACATTTCATTCCTATCCTGCCCCTCGGTTCTTCAGAACCTTTTTTTTTTTTTTTTTTAGGTTCCATATATATGTGTTAGCATACGGTATTTGTTTTTCTCTTTCTGACTGACTTCACTCTGTATGACGTTAAAACAGATACAAATCTTATTTCACGTGGGACATATTTTCCTAAGACACCAAAAAGTGATTGAGTAAAAGCTCAGTCCCCAGGGCCTACGAGTGAGGCAGGCAGACCCCAAAGAGCAGAACTGGCTCCCAATGTCTATTTTGTGTCTTTTGAGAATTTCTCTAATATTCCAACAGCTGTATGTTAGTAAAGCCCTCTAGACAATCTCCTGAGGGAGTTGGTGCCTACTTATCTAAGTAGAGCTAGCTGGAATTCATGATCAAATTCCCAGCATCCACATTCTCCTCGCAGTTCATAGTTCCAACTCTCCATCCCCATGTGACTACAACTGTGCAGCCTCTTTCCCACGTAACCTTTGAGTAGACTAGTACCAAGAAGTCAGAGGAATTTCACCTTTTCCTTTCTTGTGGGTGTACCCCAGAGGCAAAGTCTCAGATCAGGCTGAGATTGAATAATCCGCCTCTGAATGATGGCATGTGGAATGTGCCTTAGGAGTCACCCTTAAATAAGATCTAAAATTATAGGCTATCTCTGTCCCTGGCATCTACCATTTAATAGAAATAATGACTTCCTTCTGGATTTAAAAAAAGTAAGGATGAAGTAACAGTTAACTTGGCTCTAGAAACATACTTAACAATTTTACTGGGAAGCTCCAGGGTTCCCGAGAAAGCATGGATGCAGGCTTGTTTCCTGTGAGGTCCACGTGATTGTAAGCTCCCTGAAGGCACGAAGCCACCAGATCCTGCCCTTCGAAGTACCTCCAGCACTTAGCACGGTTGTTGGCATGTGGATGTAATATACAGTAAACAGCTACAATACAATATTTTTCCTTAATTTTTGGTTCTACTTTTGAGATGTGATTTAATAAAAATAAATTTGTACATTATAATATGCTTTAGATATAAAATGATATAGAGTTATATAAGAATTTATTAAAATTTTATATAAATTTATATTTAATTATATAATTTAGTAGAAAGGGAAAAAGAATTAGCATTGAGCACTATGAAATGCCAAGCACTCAACTAAGTTCTTTCACATATTTCATTTAATTTACACTTGTGTGTATGTTCCCTCTTACATCCTGAAGATGCACAAGAATAGCTACTGTTTATCCCAAAAAGGGCAGCACAATGAGTCAGAGTCAGTGATTATTTATTAAGCATCTTTTCTTTATTCATTTTTTATCCGTTTAACAATCAAATGCTTATCAAACGCCTACTCTCTGTAAGCCCATTATTAAGACCTGGGGATACAAGAAAGAATAAGATACAAGCCCCTACCCTCAAGAAGCTTACAGTCAGTCTAGTGGAAAAGACAGAAACCTAAGCAGATAATTATAATGCAGTGTGATAAGCAATATGGATATATCCAAGGCATGATGGACAGCCAGAGCAAGGCACCTAAATGAGCCAGAAATAGGAGTGAGGATGGCAGGACATGTCGCTGGTGGGAAAGGCAACTGAGTTGAGCCATTCAGGTGCAAAGGAAATTAACCAAATAAAGAAAGGGAGTGAGGAGAATATATGGGTTTCAGGCTGATGTGACTGCTAAAAATAATGGCATGGACTCAAAAAATATGTGCAGGAAATTGCACAGAGTCTGGAACTTCTGGGGCATTAGGTATCAGTCAGGATATAATGAAAGGTAAGGATGGAGAAGCAGAGATAAGGCTCAGACTGTGGGGACATCTGGGCTTTTTTCTGTGACTGGAGGAAAACCCTGGAAGGGATGGAAGCAGAGGCACAACGGGCTTAGGTGTGTGTGTTTGCTAGTTGACTTTGGCTGCAGAGAGGGTGAGAGGGATCAGACCTACCCAGGGCAGAGGATCAGTGAGGAGGCTGTGGTAAGAGCCAAGCAGAAGGTGAGGATGGCTGTGAAGGGACAGTTTTGCCAGGGATGGAGAGGAGGGAGGAGAGTCAAGGACACGTTCGACGTCAGGGTTATTCATCTAGTCAGTGAAGGACCGTGAAATCGCTCCCAGGAACCCGTGGATCCCCAACATGGAAGCACGTGTGTGTTTTTGGTAAAAGGAAACCATCACTTCAATAGATTCTCAAGATTTTGACTTATAAGCAGATTCCGGGACATGATTTTACCTCCTATACAGAGTTTCCGATTCTAGTCATCAAAAAAGGATCTTCATTCTGACTAGCCGTAGGTGTCTGCTGGTGGGGAGTAGTTAAGATCCAGCTAATGGCAAAAAATTGATTTTAATTTAGCTAAGGAAAATAAGCCTCTTCAATAATACAGCAGAGTCTAACAACTGAGGTTAGGACTAGTGAACTGAATAATGATACTGCTTTTGGGCTCATTTCTTCTGCCTTTATAATGGAGATGCATGATTTTCATCAGAGAAGAAGGGCTGGTCCTGTTTGCCATTAACTTCATCTACGTCGTCAGACCCACATTAGAAATGTTACTTGTTCTTTGTTCTCGTCTTTCATACGGACATCCCATTTCCAATGGGAAATTGTCATCTGTCTAATTTTGAATTATCTCAGTGAGTTCTAATCCACTAATGGAGTTAGTTGTGTGGCTCAGTCCATTAGCTTTACCTGTTATGATGTGCGTCGCGGTAGATACTCATGGACAGACAAGGGCCATGAGGAATTACAAGGAGTTTTGGGGGAGAAAGATGAGGGTGTAACTTTTAATCTAATCTGGCAAGAATAGTCTAATGATTCTGATTTCCACTCTAAGAAGAAAGCATATTTTTTTCTACCCCTGTTTTCCCATGAAAGTGTTCTATACCCAGTTATACTAATGAATACCAAACTGTGATAATGCACCCCTACCGATAAAGACAGCTGAATGGAATCAGGTCATTCTAATGGAGATAGCCCACCCACTCTTGAAAAAGCCCTCTGCTGACTGAGGCAGAGCACTCTTCTGTAGGTCTTTTTGGGGGGAGGTGGGGGGCGGTGGCAGCGGTCAAAAGGCAAATAAGGCTCCAATACAACATGTGCATGAACAAGATGATACAGCAGTATGTTCCTTTGATCTGTTTTTAGTCAGAAATATATTCTAGGGAAGTCTAACTGTACAAAAATCAAGGGCTAGAAAATACAGACTAAAGGCTTTTGCTAACTCTCCCATATGTAGTCTTCAGTAGACTGTTCAACGTCACAGGAAGGAAATAGGGGCCAGCGCTAAAGCCAAGGGCTACAGTTTGTTATTGCTGGTCACGTCATGCTGCTTGACCTTTGGCAGGGGGTATGATGAGGATGGAAATACTTGTTTAGAAAGTTACTTTGTGGTCATACCTTCTTTATACACGGTATCTGCATTATGTTGTACTCAGTCTTACCCTAAATGTTTGCTCTGGTTTTTCCATACTCGGCTTCCCCTGTGAACATCATCTGCAAAAATAAGGGAAATGATGAAGTCCAACCTGATGTTTTCTACACAAGATAACAAATGTCTTATAAATCCTGAGTGTCATGCAAATCCCATGTCTTACGAATCCCGAGTTTTTGAGACAGTTTTTGTGGGCAATTTTCAAGCTGTTGTAGAATCATCTTTAATTTCCCACAGCATTCATAATGCCCACCTCTAGGTTAGGAGTGTTGTAAAAATATTTTTTACTATGCTTATTATATGTAGTTATTGTTAGAAAGTAGGAAATTTTTGTAATACTGAGAATGGGGTGTGTGTGTACATATAGCGTAAGTTCCTCTCTGCTAAATGCCTAAGAAGGCAGAGTAAAGCATTAACTAAAACTGTTTAAACATATGTTGGCTGAGATGGTGCCCGGAGGATACACACACACATACATAATATATAATACTATGTATTGTATACCATATATACTATACATAAATTATGTATTTGTGTGTGTGTTTGGTATATATGTGTATTATTCAGGCACCATCTCAGCCCCCAACTTATGTTTATATTAATATTATATAATATCTAAATATAATTACATAAGTATTAATATATAAATAATATGGGCATAGAATAGTAATATATTAATATTATATGATTTGTGTGTATACATATGATAAATAATTTACATAATACATATGTTTATGTACACATATATTATCTCATATATGTATATATTGTGTATATTATATATGTAGTTATATACAGTATATCTATACATATACTATATATGTATGTGTGTATATGTATATATAGTATATATACACACACATATATACAATGATGTATGTACACATACATATGTATCAATAATATATGTGTATGTATATACATATATATGTGTGTATATATACATATACGTATATATATGTGTGTGTGTATATATATAGTTCTCCACTGCACACATTATCTCTTTTAGAAGTTGCACTATTGCAGTTCACTAAAATACCTCTCTGACTCCAACCCAGAGCTGATCCACAGAGAAAGCTTTGGTTCTCTTCTCCTCTATGCTTAAGGGCCTCCTTGAGAGCAAATTAGGAACTTAGTTTCTTTATGTTTTCAGGAAGTAATAAGCTAGATGTGACCCCAGTGACTTAAAAGAGCATAGGTTCTCAAGCATCATTTCGCTCTCTGTATCATATATATACAAGATGGAAAATCAAATGCATGTACCCAAGTATCCCCAAATTACAACAAAATTCCTTTGGAATTTGTGATCATTGGGCTGAACCATGGTTTACCCTTGCATATTCTAGCAAAATAGGACATGTTTAACCAATTAATAATATAATTTATCATATTATTATATATATTATATAATACATTATTAGTATACCTTAATATAAATTAAAGTTTAGGGGTGTGGTGATCAACAAGGTTTATAGTCCCCAGACTTGGTTTGAATCCTGGCTTTTCTGCTTGTTGTCAATGGAGGAACTTCTAACTCACTTCAGAGAGTGATTTGGATGGTGAAATAAGTTGATGTAGAAATCCCTACTGTTATGGGCTGAATTGTGTCCCCTCTCCCCCACCTCAAAATGTGACTGTATTTGGAGATTTGGTGTTTAAAGTGGTAATTACAGTAACATGAGGTCATATAAGTGGGCCTTAATTCCAATATGACTGGTGTTCTTATAAGAAGAGGAGATTATAACACAGACACATGCAAAGGGAAAACCATGTAAAGATACAGGGAGAAGATTACCATCTACAAACCAAGGAGAATGGCCTCAGAAGAAATTAACCCTGCCAACACCTTGACCTCAGGCTTCTAGCTCCCAGAATGTGAAAAAATAACCTTCTGTTGTTTAAGACAGCCATTCTATGGTACTCTGTTATGGCAACCCTAGCAAACATATATATACCTCCTAAACTGTAAAACTCCATAAAAGCTGGGTATTTATTATCCTACCTCTGGCAACACATTGTTGTGGAGTACTTTGCTCCTATATAAATATATAGGTCCAAAATTTCCAGTTATAAGTAATTCATATTTCTTCATGTAAAAAAGGAACTCTGATCAGTCCCTCTGACTTAAAACATTTTAGATATTACTTAATTTTTCTTTGAGCTTCAACATAATGACACCTCATTTAATTTAAATCTTTCGGTGATTAACTCCAGCATTATTTTCATTTTCTATGTCTTGCATGTTTGAGACAGTGGGAATTGTGTACTTATGAAAATGCCTTGTAAATATCCAAAGTTGTGGTTGGTGTGAACCCTTGAATTCTTGCTCATTTGTTTATTGCATTCCTCTCTGGGTATTTGGAGCCCTTTATGTTTTAAATTTGATGCACAAAACCCATTTTGCTGTATGTAAAATTTTAAAAATTTGAGGTACCCGATATACTGACAATATATGACATAATTAAAGAATGAGTCATGAGGGCAAAAATAAATTATACACAGTTAGTCACTGATGTTTGGGGACAAACAAAATGCAGGTTCTGACCCCAACAAAGGGAATATGTAGAAAGTGGTTTGGAAAGAGTGAAGAGAGTGTCATTTTTTTTTTTAAACATCTTTATTGCAGTATAATTGCTTTACAATGGTGTGTTAGTTTCTGCTTTATAACAAAGTGAATCAGCTATACATATACATATATCCCCATATCTCTTCCCGAAGAGAGGGTCATTGATGTCAAGAATAGAGGGTAGCAGTGAACAAAGGAAGGAGACAAAAGTCAGAATGGATCTGTGTTAGTCTGCTCATGCTACCATAGCAAAATACCACAGACTTGGTGGCTTAAACAACAGAAATCTATTGTGTCACAGTCCTGGCGACCCAAAGTCCAAGATCAAAGTGCCATCACAGCTGGTGTCTGGTGAGGCCTCTCTTCCCGCCTTGCAGAGGGCCACCTTCTCACTGTGTCCTCACATGGCCTTTCCTCTGTGTGAGTGTAGAGAGAGCTCCCTGCTGTCTCCTCCTCTTCTCATAAGGACACAAGCTCTCTTTGATTAAAGCCTCCCTTATGATGTCGCTTAACCTTTATACCTCCTTATAGGCCCTGTTTCCAAATACAATCACACTAGGGGTTAGGGCTTCAACATACAGATTTGGGGGGTGGGCACAATTCAGTCTATAACACTTGTCCCTCTAGCTCTCCAAAATCTGTGTTCTTCTCATATGCAAACTGCATTCACGCCATCTCAACATCTCCAGAAGTCTTAACCCATTTCAGCGTCAATTCCAAGTTGAAAGTGCCACTAAATGTCCTCTAAATCAGGTATAGGTGAAACTTGAGTTATAATTCATACTAAGGCAAAATCCTCTCCAGCTGTGACCCTGTGAAAACAGACTAGTTATGTGCTCCCAAAATACAATGGACAGGCATAAGACAAGCATTTTCATTCCAAAAGAGAAAAATCAGAAGAAAGGGGCCACAGGTCCCAAGCAAGTCCAAAACTTTAGCAAGGCAAAATCCATTAGCTCTTAAAGCATGAGAATAATCCTCTTTGGTTCCATGCACTGCCTTCTGGGTCCACTGGGGTAGCAGCAGCAACCCCACAGCCCTAGATGGCAGCCCCACCCCCAGAGGTCTTTGTGATGCCCCACCCCTGTGGCACTGGGAGGGGGTAGCCTGGCTTTGCTGAAAGGGAGAAGGTGGCCCCGCCCTTTGAAACCAAGGAGGAAACAGCCTCCCCTCCTTAGCTCCCAAGTGTAAGCTCCAGGCCTGTGGTAGGAGTGGCAGCTCTACAGATCTCTGAATTGCCTTTGGGGTCCTTCTTCCCTTTTCTTGAGGGATAAAGCATGTTCACAGGTGGATAGCTCTATCGTCCTGTCCTGTAGAACCCCAGAAATCTGAAAGCTTTCCTTCACTTCACCCTATCTCAGACTCCTTTTGTTCAAACTGGCAGTGTCTTTGCTGGTATTATCCCATCTCTATTCCATGCTTCTGATGAGATAATTGATTAAGATCATGGGCCATCTCATTTTTTTTTTTTTTTTGGTAAGAAGTGGATTTATTTAGAGAGAAACACACTCCACAGACAGAGTGTGGGCCATCTCAGAAGGCAAGAGCGGCCTCAGGAGGAACACACTCCACAGAGAGTGTGGGCCATCTCAGAAGGTGAGAAAGGCACCAGGGAAAGGGGTTGTCCGTTTTTATAGGGGTGGGTAATTTCATAGGCTAATGAGTGGGAGGAGTATTCCAGCTATTTCAGGAAGGGGTGGGGATTTCCAGGGACTGGGCCACTGCCCACTTTTTGATCCTTATGGTGGGTCTTGGAACTGTCGTGGCGCCTGTGGGTGTGTCATTTAGCTTGCTGATGTGTTACAGTGAGCATATATTGAGGCTCAAGGTCTAGTGGAAGTCAACTTCTCCGCCATCTTGGACCCATTGGTTCTAATCAGTTTATGTCATGTCCTTGGGCTGTGTCATTCTTTCAGAGGCTATGCTCTGCCTCCTTTCCCCCTGTTTCATTCCCCCCTCAAAGATTTTACTCCCATATTCTTATGGGAAGCAGAAGGGAGATGGTCCATCTTCTGTAACTGCTTCAAGACTGAGCAGGTGTGTCGAAGATCATGGGCCTTATCTTTATGGAGTGATTGTCTAGCTACATGCTTTCTCATTTTTTGAAATATAAATAGGCTAAGAATGTTCCAAATCTTCAAGTTCTTGTTTCTTTCTGCTTAACAGTCTCTTCAATTTATCTCTCTCCTCTCTCATTTTACCATAAGCAGTAAAGAGAACCAGGCCACACTTTCAAAACTTTGCTTAGAAGTTTCGTCAACTAAATAGCCAGTTCCATCACTGGCAACTCCTACCTTCCACAAGTTCCACAAGAACACACTTCAGCCACACTTCAGCCAAGTTCTTTGCCACTTTTTCCAAGGATTGCCTTTCCTCCAGTGACCAATAACATATACCTCACTTCCACTGAGACATCACCAGAATCACCTTTAATGTTCATATTTCTACCAACATTCTGTTCATGATGATATGTGTGTATCTCTAAGATAGATGATAGAAGCTTTCTGTACAGCTCCCTTCTTTTCTTTCTGAGCCCTCACCAGAATTGCTAATGTCCATATTTCTGCCAACAATCTCTTCACAATAATGCTCAGCTTCCTCTAGCAAGCACCTCAAAACTCTTCCAGCCTCTACACATTACGCAGTCCCAAAACCACTTCCACACTCACTTTTAGGTATTTGTTACAGCAGCACTCCACTTCACCGTACCAAAATCTATATCAGTTTGCTAGGGATACTAACACAATACCACAGATTAGGTGGCTTAAACAGAAATTAATTTTCTCACAATTCTGTAGGCTCTAAGCCCAAGATCAAGGTATCACTAGGTTTGATTTCTGGTGGGGCTTCTCTTTCTGATGCTGCCTTTTCTCTGTGTCCTCATTTGGTCTCTTCTCTCTGCATGCACAGACATTTCTGGTGTCTCTTCCTTTTCTTATAAGGACACCAATCATATCTAATTAATTCCTTACCATTATGACCTCATTTAACCTTAATTACCTTCTTAAAGGACCTGTCTCCAAACAGTCACAGTAGAAGTTAAGGTCTCCACATATGAATTTGGAGGAGACACAATTCAGTCTATAACAGGACCAAAGGGGTGCATGTGAGAGCTTTACTTGGGTCTGGAGAGAAATGAAGGGTGGGCCAGAAGTAAGACTAGACTTGCAACCTCCTGGATCTAGAGAGAATCTCAAGAAATCATATATGAGCATTTGCTTCAGGAATGTCCAGCTAAGCCAGGAGAGATGACTTTCTATTCTCTTTTCAAGTGTAGAGTGTAGGGACTCTATACCCACATTAGACAGCATAAGTCAAGGACTTTTTGATGTTGAACAGAATATTTCATCTTTTCATCCTCCACAATCATCAAGAATGATTTGCACATACATACTCAACAGGAATTCAAATCACATCGTTCACCTAGTGGAGGATGACAGAAGGGAAAGCCACGTCTCCTACTCTAAAGAAACCGAGGCAGTAGTTAAAGGAATAGGAATAGTCATATAGGTCTATTCATCCAGAGACCTCTGTCATCAAGTCACCTCTTTTGCCTTTGTGGAAACTGCATTAGATCAGAAGTCAGGGTACCTGAGCTCTGGTCCCAGTTCGACCCCCACTTAGTCAAGCAGACCTGATGAATTCATGATGTATCTCTATTTCCTTATATGCAAAGTGGTGGTGGTAGGAATACGTGGTGGCAGTTGTACTCAAAAATCTCTAAATACCCTTCGGCTCTTTCTGATAGTCCACATCTATTTAGTATATGTGTAAAAATTTCTCTGACATACTCTTATAAGTTCAGTTGTCCAACACTTGAATTATTTTTGTGTTTCAAGTTACCGTAAAGTGCAGTGGCCCAAAACTGGAAACTGCATTTTAATGAAACTTTGATTAATTCTGAATATAGCAAAAGAATTATTTCTGGGCCTTGAATATCATTCTTCTTTTATGATTCCTCCATATCGTGTCTCTCCTTTTCCCACAACGGAAGTTTGGCTGAGAATTGTGAACCTAAAATAGAGTTGAATATGATATGCCATAAAAGCATGAAAAGATCGGGGGAGGACTCAGTGACATTTACAGCCAGTCCAAAAGTAAAAATTATTTGTTTCTATAAGAAGCAAATTAACTGAATAATTGACAACACCACTCTTCCTTAGTTTCTATGGAGGCAGTGTTTCACTTACAAAGAATTAGAAACTTCATTGCATTGGGAAAAGAAATGAAACACAGTGTGAATTATGACCGTGACAATGATAATCTTTTCTTCCTTTGACTCTGCATGTCAAACCCAGCTCAAGTGGGAGGCCTGTCATTTAGTGTGTAACTTTTCAGAGTGACTTTTGCAATCCTGCATGTCTGAGTTTAAACCTGTTTGACATGGTACCTGGACCTAGAGTGCCTTGAAATTTGATTCCAAAGTTTGCATACTAAAAAATACTAATTTTTGAGGTAGGGATTGTCCATGTTTAAAAACAATTGTTCCCTATTAGAAAGATCCTCAGATGATGTAATTGCCATATATTGCATTGCAATTTGAGAAGATCAGATTCAAGTCTCAAATTCTCAGACACTGGGTAAGGAGAGGCTAAGAATGTGACAGAAATGATAAGCTTGGTCTCCTGGAAAGAGAATTCGCCCTTCTTACTTTTCAGCACCTTTTGTTGCTGGATTTTATCCCCTTAATATGAGAATCAAAAAAGCTCTTAAAGGCTGACTGTGGTAAATGAAAAGGAAACCCAGAGTATTTGGAAATGGTAATTAGCTGACACAAAATATGACTGAGCAATTCACTTTGAGGAGTAAATAGGCATTTATTCTGTTTGCATAAGAAACACACAGGGGAGACCCGCATGAAATGGTGAGAGGATTCAGAGGCTGAATACTCAAAGTCTTGGTACAATGAACGTGGTCTTAAGCACAATATTTCGTAACTCAAATTAGACTCTAAGAAAACAAAGTGGTCCAGAGAGGTGAGAGATTCAAGAGCACTTCAGAAAGCTTGACAGGAGAAGCTCCCTATTTCTTTATTTTTATCCTCATGATGCAGAATTCCTCACCGGAGCTCCGCATTCCTCAGGCTCAGACATGATTAAACACCATACCTTTTAAAATGTTTTACTATTCCAAGCTGAGGAATATATAAATAACCACTTTCCAGCTACCACTCCTTGGCCTGGAATTTAAGCCGAGTGCCTTCTGGGCTACAGTCTGCTTTGACCAGGCTCTGCATCAGAACAACTAAAAAAGCTGTCTCGCTGAGCAGCCTGGAAGTCTACATAGGAGAAACGAAACAGACGTTGAACGGCCCAGGAAGGTGGTGGGGAGGGGTAGGCAACCAAATGCAGCTCATGAGTTTCTTGCTTCGGCATGTTTTAAGAAGCACTGATGACGTTGTACTCATGTGAGGGACTGAAGGAAATTTGAACCAGCCTAGAGGTAGGACAAAAGTTCTGAAACCCCTCAGGGTGGCTGAGGTTGATAAGGACGCAGGGCTTTCATGACCAGGCAGATAGGAAGACTTGGGTGTCTGCTGGCGTCAGAGCGCTTCAGAATGCACCTCTAAGGTGATACTACGCCAGCACAGCTCTGATCTGTACCGAGAAGTTCATATGTCAAGGGGCCCTGACTGGGGAGGCTGAAGCCTGCCGTACCTGATCCCGCGCTGACCTGCCTCCCGCTGTCACCCTGGGAACCAGCCAAACTGAATACTCTTTTTAACCCCCCCCCCAAAAAAAGGTGGTTAGATTCCTTCTCCTCTGCTTTTTCTCACACCACGAAGGCCCTGTACCCGCCCTCCTCTCTTTTGTCTTTTCTTTTCTCTCTCTTCTCTCTCCCCCTCTCCCTCATTTAAGTATTGTTTTGCCCTCAAATCCCAGTTCAAGTGTCAAAGCGTTAATCCCTTCCAAAACAACTTCCCTGTAAATCATGGACCATATGTGCCTCAGAATATGAAATGCCAGTTTCTGAGCCCTCACCCCAGACCCGGAGAATAAGAATTTCTAGTAGTAAAGCCAGGAACCTGAATTTTGACGAAGTCCCCAGGTGATTCCAATGCTCACTGAAGTTTGAGAACCTCTTCCCCAGCCTCATGGCACACCCCTGTAGCAGGTACTGTCACTATCCTGACAGTATCGTACAGAAATGGGTCCTTCTCAGTGGGTCTCCAACTTTAGTGTGCATCAGAATCTCATGGAAAGCTAATAGAAAATGCAGAGGCCCCGTCTTGGTGAATAGGGCCTTTGTAGTGTCCCCAAGTTCCCCCAGGTGATCCTCATTTACACTAAGACTGAGATGGGAGGTTTCTGTGGAGGTGGGCGGAGTGAAGGGAGGACCTGAATGCAACCACATGTTTCCTTTTAAGAGGGAGTCAGAAGGAGATTTGAGCACACACACAAAGGAGGTGATGTGAAGACAGAGCACAGAGAGATGGGAAGCTGCTGCACTAGAAGATCCCAGTGATCAAGCCACAGCAGGCCAGTAACCCCCAGGAGCTGGAAGACACAAGGGACAGATTCTCCCCCAGAACCTCCACAAGGAGTGTGGCCCTGGTGACACCTTGATTTTATCCGTTGATACCGATTTCAGACCTCTGGCCTCCAGAAATGTGAAAGAATAAATTTCTGTTGTCTTAAGCCACTAAGTTTGTGGCAATTTGTTATAGCAGCCACAGAAAATTAATATACCTTTTAATTAATTTAATGTGATGCAAATGTTGCTTAGGATAATTAACCTAGAATTAATGAGAATAACACGAGGAGAATAGCCACTAGGGTGACCGGGTTATGGGAACAGGGATGCCAGTTAGGATGTTTGCGGCAAAGGCCTCAGGTAAAGGGGCCAAAGTCAAGAATTGTGCTTGTGAAAATAAAGAAGAAAAGAAAATATCCAAGAGCCACTTTGAATAAAAAAATTGGAGGATTATGCAACAGAAGGCTTTCAGGTTTCTAAAAGACACAGATGAAGAAAGATGGTCTTCTTAATGAATGGTGCTAGACATCCGTTCAGAAAAAACAACAACTTTGACTTCTACTTCATACCATAGATCAAAATTAATTCCAGATAGGTTGCAAATTTTAACATGAGAGGTAAAACAATAACCTTGGAAGAAAATAGAGGAGAAAATCTTTGTGAACTTGAAATAGACAAGAAGCCTTCTAAAACAGGTCACCCAAAGTGATAATCATAAAGGAAAAAAAAAAGATTAAAAAAGCACCAGAAAGAGTGAAAAAGAGACACATAGTAGGAGATGATATTCACAATACACATATCTGACAAAGGAATCATACCCTGAATATATAAAGAATTCTATTAATCAATAAGAAATGGGCAAAAGACTTAGCTTCTTCACCAAAGAAGATAGATGTCCAAATGGCCAAAATACAAATGAAAAGGTGTTCATCTTCATTAGTCATCATGAAATGTAAATTTAAACCCACAATGGGATAATTCTACACAACAACAGAATGGCTAAAAAGCAAGATGAGAAGTTTTCAAGTGTTTCTGAGAATGTGGAGGAACTGGAACGTTTATATACTCCTGGTTCAAATATACATCGGGAAAACCCCTTTAGAAACTTAGGATTTGCCAGTATCTACTAAAGCTGAATATATGCATCATCTATGACCTAGCATTCCTTTCTCAAGACCCAACAAAAGTAATACCCATGTTTATCAGGAGAAGTATACTGAAAAGTCCATAGTTCTATTCATAATAGTCCCAAACTGGAAATTATCCAAATGCCCATCAGTAGTAGAAAGGATAAATACGTTGAGGTACATCCCCACAGTGGAATACTGTACACCAACGAGAATGAACCATCTACCACTAAACCTCACACATACCTACTTATTTTTATTCTGTATCTTTTGGCATTGTTTGAATTTTGTTTTTTGACTTTACCATGTGTATTACTTTTCCAATCACAGCGTTAACTAAAGTTTTACCATGTGTGAGGGCTTGATTGTTCTCAGAAACATGAAAGAAGCCAGACATAAAAAATATACCCTGAGTGATTCCATTCACATAAAAGGGGAAATAAAGGGCAAATCTGTATGCTGTCAGAATACTAGATAGTGGTTACCTAGAGGGGAGAGTGTAGCTTGAGGGAACATGGGGAGGATCCTGGGAAGATGATAATGAATTCTTCCTTTATCTGGTTACTGATTACATAGGTGTGTGCAAATTGTAAAAATTCAAGCTGTACACTTTGATGTGCAATTCTCTGTACAGATTACTTTAAAGTTTTTGCAAGACCCAGTCTAATAAAAGACACAGATACATGCATGTAAGAATGTCTTATGAGTTCCTACATACCACACATGCACGGAACACTGCTTTTTTGGAGGACTTAATAATCTTAGCACAAACATTTTAAAGCTGAGCCCTGAAATTCCTTGTGTCCCTTGTGCTGACTTGCCCTTTCTCCTAATTTTATTTGAAGTCACGCAAAGTTTGGTATTTAGGCATTTCAGCACATTGCGCTTCTCCCAGTGGAGGGAGAAAAGGAAATGTCACATGAAGACTTCTATACCTCAGAGACAGTTCTGCAAAATGTTCTTAATCATCTTATTTTCATCTCTCAGCCAGTCTTGTTGGCTTAGAGGACTTATTTTTAGATAGCTGCACAGTTGATAGTTTAGAATCCAGCCACTCCACACACCTCCTCTCTTTTCCCTTCCAGACCCCATTCAGTTGGGAATTTACATTTCCAGTGGTCCCAGAAGGATTATGATGAAATTGGGATTGAACCGATGAGGAAAGGGCAACCACAGAACAGGACAAGAACCGATGTTTATAATGGAACATTTAAAAACTAAAGTAATGATCATTTACTTTAAAACTGGGGCTTCATGAATTAGAAATGAGCTATGAAAATTTCACGTCCGGGTCACTGGGTCAAATTACAATTTATGTAACCAAATTAAATAACCCATAAGACAATTAATATCAATTTTAAAAAATAAAGCACTCGACCATACACCATAACTCAGTGGCATTCCACATGGGGTGCCCAGGCCTGCAGCATCTGTATTCCCTGGCACTGGTTACAAATGCACAGTGCACATTCTCAGGCCTTCCCTAGACCCACTGCATCGGAGATTCTGGAAATAAGGCCCTGTGTCCTGTGGTTTAACAGGCCCTCCAGGTGATTATAATGCACACTCAAGTTTGAGAACCACTGACATACAAGTGTTCTATAAGGACTTCAAACGTAACCATTGTGCTGCACAAGCAGAAATATTTGTCACATGTTAGAATGAGTGTAGTAGAAAACTCGCTAGCATTGTTTTCTTAATGGCCCCATAGGCCAGAAATAGCAAAGGAATATCAGGCAACGCAAATTATCTTTATTTACAGAAACATGGATGTGAGTGGGTATGTGTAAGTCTTTGCATGCAGAGGCCTGCCCTGTCTTGGGCCAGTGGTGCCCCAGCGGCCAGCCTCCATGCATGTTGCTGTCCCCTGTGACCTGCTATTATCACATTTGCTTGGGTTTGAAAAATTCTTTCATTTTCAAAACTCTGCTCCCCACCGAGAGATTGTGGAAACACTCAAAAACAGGCCTACCAGCACATCAGTACAGTTCAGTTAAATTTAAGGCAAAGTTTAAATTCTCTTTCAGGAGAAATTATGCATGCCAGGAAAATCTCCCAGATAGGGTTTTGGAAATCACTTGGCGTATGTCACCAAGGAAAACCAACTTGAGCTGAAAGAAGAGGATCTTTGGATTCAAGTCCCCATGGAAAAAGCTCCGTCATTTAAGTTTGGAAATGTTTATTTAAGTTTAATAAACATTTATCAAGCATCCATCATGTATAGAGACCAGCGGTCATCTTCGATTTGACGTGAAGATCAGAGTCCCCTGACGGAGGGCACAGCCCCACTGCCCTCTAAGTGTAACCCCCACTCCCCTTATAACAGGCCTATTACGGCAAGTCACAGAAAGCCAGCTCAAATTAATCAAGAAAAAAGGAAAGGGAAGGATGGCAAAGGAGGCCTGGAGATTTTATTGACTCAACAGATCAAGTTTGGGGAAGCCCAAGGATTGAATATGCAGAATAAAATTCTAGGGTCAATGACACGGGCACTATCTGAATACTCTCTGTCCATCTACTGTCTCTGCTTCTCTTTCTGTTAGCAGCATTCTCTCTCTCTCTTTGAAATGCTTTGTTGAGATATCATTGACGTGACATACCAGTGACCCATTTTTTTAAAGTGTACAATTCAGTGGCTTTTAGTATTTTCAGAAAGTCGTATGTCCATCACCATAACCAATTTTATTTTATTGAAGTATAGTCGATTTATAATGTTGTGTTAGTTTCAAGTGTACAGCACAGTGATTCAGTTATACATGTATATATATATATTTTCAGATTCTTTTCCCTTATAGGTTATTACAAAATATTGAGTATAGTTCCCTGTGCTATACAGTGGGTCCCTGTTGGTTATCTACTTTCTATATAGTGGTGTATATATGATAATCCTAACCTCCTAATTTATCCCTCTTCCTCTTTTCTCCTTTGGTAACTATAAGTTTCTTTCCTATGTCTGTGGTCTATTTCTGCTTTGTAAATAAGTTCATGTGCATCATTTTTTTAGATGTCACATATAAGTGATATCATATGATATTTGTCTTTCTGTTTGGCTTACTTCACTTAGTATGATAATCTCTCGATCCATCCATGATGCTATAAATGGTATTATTTCATTCTTTTTTATGACTGAGTAATATTCCATTGTAAATATTATATATACCACATCTTCTTTATCCATTTGTCTGTCAATGGACATTTAGGTTGCTTCCATATCTTGGCTATTGTAAATAGTGCTGCAGTGAACATTGGGGTGCATGTTTCTTTCTGAATTATAGTTTTCTCCAGATACATGCCCAGGAGTAGGATTGCAGGATCATATGGTAACCCTATTTTTAGCTTCCTAGGGAAACTATGTACTGTTCTTCATAGTGGCTGTACCAATTTACATTCCCACCAATAGTGTAGGAGGGTTCCTTTTTCTCCACACCTTCTCCAACACTTATTATTTGTAGACTGTCTGATGATGGCCTTTCTGGCCAGAGTGAGCTGATACCTCATTGTAGGTTTGATTTGCAATCCTCTAATAATTAGCAATGTTGAGCATGTTTTCATGTGCCTCTTGGCCACCTGTATGTCTTATCTGGAGAAATATCTATTCAAATCTTCTGCCCATTTTTTGATTGGGTTGTTTGTTTGATATTGAGCTGTATAAGCTGTTGTTTGTATATTTTGGAGATTAATCCTTTGATTAATCCAATGTCAGTCGCATTTGCAAATATTTTCTCCCATTTTGTAGCTTGTCTTTTTGTTTTGTTTATGGTTTCCTTTGCTGTGCAAAAGCTTTGAAGTTTAATTAAACCCCATATGTCTATTTTTGTTTTTATTTCCATTACTCTAGGAGACGGATCAAAAAAGATATTGCTGCAATTTATTTCACAGAGTGTTCTGCTTATGTTTTCCTCTAGGAGTTTTGTAGTATGAGGTTTTACATTTAGTCTTTAGTTCACTTTGAGTTTATTTTTGTGTATGACGTTAGAGAATGTTCTAATTTCATTCTTTTACATGTACCTGTCCAGCTTTCCTGGCACCACTTATTGAAGAGGTTCTCTTTTCTCCATTGGATACTCTTGCCTTCTTTGTCATAGATTAATTGACTATAGGTGCATAGGTTTATTTCTGGGCTTTTTATCCTGTTCCATTGATCTATAAGTCTGTTTTTGTGCCAGTACCATACTGTTTTGATGACTGTAGCTTTGTAGTATAGTCTGACATCAGGGAGCCTGATTCCTCCAGCTCCGTTTTTCTTTCTCAAGATTGCTTTGGCTATTCAGCATCTTCTGTGTTTCCATACAAATTTAAAAATTTTTTGTTCTAGTTCTGCAAAAAGTGCCATTGGTAATTTGATAGGGATTGCATTGAATCTGTAGATTGCCTTGGGTAGTATAGTCATTTTAACAATATTGATTCTTCCAATCCAAGAACACACTATATCTTTCCATCTGTTTGTGTCACCTTCAATTTCTTTCTTCAGCATCTTATAATGTTCAGAGTACAGGTTTTTTACCTCTTTAGGTAGGTTTATTCCTAGGTATTTTAATCTTATTGATGCAGTGGTAAATACGATTGTTTCCTTAATTTCTCTTTCTGATCTTTTGTTGTTAGTGTATAGAAATGCAAGAGATTTCTGTATTAATTTTGTATCCTGCAACTTTACCAAATTCATTGATGAGCTTTTGTAGTTTTCTGGTAACATCTTTAGGATTTTCTACGTATAATATCATGTCATCTGCAAACAGTGACAGTTTTACTTCTTTTCCAAATTGGCTTCCTTTTATTTCTTTTTCTTCTCTGCTTGCTGTGGCTAGGAGTTCCAAAACTATGTTGAATAAAAGTGGCAAGAGTGGGCATCCTTGTCTTGTTCCTGATCTTAGAGGAAATGCTTTCAGCTTTTCACTGTTGAGTATGATGTTAGCTGTGGGTTTGTCATATGTGGTCTTTATTATGTTGAAGTAGGTCCCCTATATGCCCACTTTCTGGAGAGTTTTTATCATAAATGGATGTTGAATTTTATCAAAAGCTTTTTCTGCATCTACTGAGATGATCATATGGTTTTTATTCTTCAGTTTTTTAATGTGTATCACACTGATTGATTTGCAAATATTGAAAAATCCTTGCATCCTTGGGATAAATCCCACTTGATCATGGAGTATGATTCTTTTAATGTATTGTTGGATTTGGTTTGCTAGTATTTTGTTGAGAATTTTTTCGTCTATGTTCATCAGTGATATTGGCCTGTGGTTTTCTTTTTTTGTGGTATCTTTGTCTGGTTTTGGTATCAGGGTGATGGTGGCCTCATAGAATGTGTTCAGAAGTGTTCCTTCCTCTGCAGTTTTTTGATATAGTTTCAGAAGGATAGGTGTTAACTCTTCTCTGTTTGGTAGAATTTGCTCATGAAGCCATCTGGTCCTGGAGTTCTGTTTGTTGGGAGTATTTTAGTCACAGATTCAATTTCAGTACTTGTAATTGGTCTGTTTATATTTTCTATTTCTTCCTGGTTCAGTCTTGGGAGATTGTACCTTTCTAAGAATTTGTCCATTTCTTCTAGGTTGTCGATTTTATTGGAGTACAGTTGCTTGTAGTAGTCTCTTATGGTCCTTTGTATTTCTGTGATGTTGGTTGTAACTTCTCCTTTTTCATTTCTAATTTTGTTGATTTGGTCCCTCTCACTTTTTTCTTGATGAGTCTGGCTAAAGATTTATCAGTTTTGTTTATCTTTTCAAAGATCCAGCTTTTAGTTTCATTGATCTTTTCTATTGTTTTCTTAGTCCCTATTTCATTTATTTCTGCTCTGATCTTTATGATTCCCTCCTTCTACTAACTTTGGATTTTGTTTTTTCTTCTTTCTTTAGTTGCTTTAGGTGTAAGGTTAGGTTGTTTATTTGAGATTTTTCTTGTTTCCTGTGGTGAGTTTGTATCACTATAAACTTCCCTCTTAGAACTGCTTTTACAGCATCCCATAGGTTTGAGATCATTGTGTTTTTGTTGTCATTTGTCTCTAGGTATTTTTTGATTTCCTCTTTGATTTCTTCAGTGATCCATTGGTTGTTTAGTAGCATATTGTTTAGCCTCCACATGTTTGTGGTTTTTGCAGTGTTTTTCTTCTAGTTGATTTCTAATCTCATAGCGTTCTGGTCAGAAAAGATGCTTGATGTGATTTCAATTTTCTTAAATTTACCAATGCTTGCTTTGTGGCCCAGTGTGTGATCTATCCTGGAGAATGTTCCATGGGGTGAATCTAGATTGAAAAGCAAGGATAGTAGACAATATGAGGGGAATTCATCCAGTTAGTCAACCACCAGATACTTGAAAAGAATGTGTTCTGCTGGTTTCAGATGGAATACTCTATAAATATCAATTAAGTCCTTCTGGTTTAACGTGTCATTTAAGGCCTGTGTTTCCTTATTGATTTTCTGTCTTGATGATCTGTCCATTGATGTAAGTAGGATGTTAAAGTCCCCCACTATCATTGTGTTACTGTCAATTTCTTCTTTTATGACTGTTAACATTTGCCTTATATATTGAGGTGCTCCTATGGTGGGTGCATATATATTTACAATTGTTATATCTTCTTCTTGGATTGATCTCTTGATCGTTATCAAGTATCCTTCTTTGTCTCTTGTAACAGTCTTTATTTTATGGTCATTTTGTCTGATATGAGTATTGCTACTCCAGCTTTCTTTTGATTTCATTTTCATGGAATACATTTTTCCATCCCCTTCATCACAATAATCAATTTTAGAATATTTCTATGATCTCAAAAAGAAACCTTGCATTCCTTAGCTATCACCTCCCCCCAACCTCCCCTTCACTCCCAACACTAAATGACCACTAATCTACTTCCTGTCACACTAGAGTTGCCCTTTCTGGATTTTTCATATAAATAAAATCATACAATATGTAGTCCTTTGTAACTGACTTCTTTCACTTAGTGTAATGTCGTCAAGGCTTTTCCATATAATAACATGAATCAGTACTTCATTACTTTTTGTGGCTGACTAATATTCCATTGTATGGAGGTACCACATTTTATTTATCCATTCATTAGTTGACAGACATTTGGGTTGTTTTCAATTTGGGGCTATTATGAATAATTCTTACAGCATTCTCTTAAGCCAGTTTCTCTGGATGACAGGAACCCAGCCATCACCAGCACTGTATTCACTGCTAGTCCCTAGTCACAGCCAGAGAGTAGTGGAATCTTCCCTACAGGTTTTAGATATAAAGAAACAGAGGAGGAGTATGATCGTCCTGACTCAATGCAACTTTCAACCGATCTAAAGGACCAGAGAGATGGAGGCATCTCACAAATATGGCCACTCAATCACTTGTCTAGAGAGCAGGTGAAATGTTTCCCAAAGGAAGTAGGCTGACATAGACATGGGTACCGGAGGGACTTTTAGCTGGGCAGCCTCTCCCTTTTTTGTGTATGTTAACTCTTTTCTACAACTTCAGTGAACCTCAGACATATAGTCAGGAGACTTGACATCTTTAGATGTGAAACCATAAAGCTACCAGCTCTACAGTCCTTCATAAGGTCCCAGAGATTACATGGGGTGAATCCAGATTGAAAAGCAAGGATAGTAGGCAATATGAGGGGAATTCATCCAGTTAGTCAACCATCAGATACTGATTACATACCTACTGTGAATTATACATCATGCTAGTAGCAAAGCTGAAAAGACACACAAAGTGATTTGGGGACTGCAGTGAACTTTCTCCAAGCCTTTCTTTTCTTTCTTACTCTTTATTCTGCTTCTCTTTTTAACTCATGGTGGCCAGTGTGTATAAAGGCTTGGCACGGTGTGCCCCAGGGTTTCAGATTCGTAGATTTGTCCCACTGTCAGTCACCCAAGTTTGCTCTGTTCTATGGCACCAAAATGCAATAAGCTCTTGAAGTTTAGACTTTGGACCAGGATAGAGATAGAGGATAGAGAACAATGGATGCTCAAATGTAGACCAAATACATGCTGAAAAACCAAGCAAAGTTTACCAGGTGCTAGGGTGTTTGTTTTTTTTTTTTTTTAGCAAAGATGAGAATGGAGCCTAGTAAAGAGGAATACCAAGAAGGATGAGACCCTTGGGTTACATGGTCCTGACTCCATTCTGTTGCATTTCACCTTTCCATTGGGTCTCTATCACCCCCACTGTCATTGTCCTAAGAAGTAGTACCCTTTAAATGTCTGGTTAAGTTCAGACAAAACCCTTAACAAAACTGAGACAGGCTAGAGCTGCCAAATACTATTTGGGAACAAAATTATAATAAGTAAATGTAGCAGAAATAGCATTGGCTCTGAAGCTTGTCAAAAGCATTCTATAACTTCCTATCTGTGGGATCTTGGAAAGGCCACTTATGCTCTTTTAGCCTCTTTTCCTCTTCTGGAAAATGAGATTAATAATACCTATCTTGTAGGTTTGTACTGAGTACTAAATAAGATTTATTCCCTCGACAAATATATACTGAGTGCCCGTTAGGTGTCAGACACTGATTTAGATAAAACAATGACACACAGCCCCCCAAATCACAACCATATGTGACTTACATTCTTGTTAAGGGAGGGTAGACAATAAGCAAATCAATAAGTTAAAGGTATGAACTATATGTATTTCATGCAATGGGATAATCTATGAGTAGCAATGTCTAAAAAGAAAAAGTACATATAAAGTTCCATCTGAAAGCCACCTATTTATACCTATTGCTCAAGAATGTACTTTTAGAGGAAGTTGGCTTCTTTGCCTGAGAACAGCATTTCAAGGGGGAATTTAGCTATCCAAAGGAAAAGACCAGATTCCATTTTATAACCAAGACATTCCGGAGAATGAGAAACAAGGCTTCTATGCATAGTAATGCAAAAGGCTGGTCTGGGACATTAAGACAAGTTGAGAAAAACTTGGCCTAAGGTAAGTAAGTACAGAGTCGAGGGAGTTGGGCTGGCCCCTGACCAGTGTTGTAGGCTGGGGTATCATGAGGGAGCAGCCAACAGCTGGTCCCTATGAAGTGTCTTAGTTCATGATTTCCAGGAGTAGGGTATCTGGTATATGGTCTGAATTTTCCATCTTGGCATGGTAATCGTCTTATATTATTCTCAAGTCATTTGTAAAGTTTTGTCACACACTAAAGCCAGGTGGTAGTTGTGCTTTCTGGGAAAAGAGAAAGACCTTTGTTCACACCTGGAGTGCCTCTGGGTGGAGAGAAGACAGCAGGGTTGATGACAGAAGGCAAGGAGTGTAGAGAGATGGCTGGAGGAGAAGTCCAGGGTGAGAGGGGACAGAGGTCAGAATAGAGGGCATGTGGGCACATTTTCTGGCAAGACTTAGAGTTATTAAGAAAGAAGAGATTCTTGAAGATGAGATCATGTGGGATGGAGTCTCCATCTACATTCGTTGATCATTCAAGGGAAACTCCAAAGGCAGGAGAATTTGGGACCTTTTTGAGCACATATGGAACTTTCTGGACACACAGTAGACAATAAATGCTCATTCCCTTCTTCCTCCTCCTTTATTTCTATAATAAAATGATAGGAAAAAAAATCAAAGTTGTGAGAAGCTGTTCACCCAATCAGGAATGTTTTGTAGAGCAAGGCAATATTGATAGAAAATGTGTACACAAGTTTTCAAGGCTCCTTGCTTCCCAGTTTCTGGCCTGTTGCCACAGAAAGATCCCATTTTTATTTATTTATTTATTTATTTTGCTACATAAGAGTTGGTGTCCAAATGGCCTTGTCTTCATCCCTGTTGAGGCCTAAGAGAATCCTCAGTGGACAGCCAACTCAAGACCCCAGCTCAGTCCTGGATTCAGGTTGTAAATGTCTTCCCCCCACATCAATGAGGGAAGTGTTGTATTTGATGACATGTATGGCCTCATTTCCAAGACCAGTCTTGTTCCCTAAATACAAGGTGGCTTCACTATATGACTCCATGCAAAGAATACTTCAGTAGACACAACCATATCGCTAACATGGGAAAAACACTATTATCTGGATGATTCTGACACAGTGTAGCGATCAATATATTTTCTTTTCTGGTGCCTTTCTTTGCTCATTATTCTGCATTTAAATGTTTCTCATCAAAGCAGCACGTGGTTTGTTTTTCTCTCCTCTCCAGTTATTTCTTTGTCTCATCCCTTTGCTTGAGAGTTACTATTTACAGGTAAGCTTGGCGATGAGGTTTGGTTGTAGCTACACAATTTCATCTATTTTGTCTCATTGCGAGGCATGCTGGAAAGATCTTGAAGCTGGTGAGCATTTTTTTAAGAGCAGTAAATATCTTGTGGGCATTTTAATTTATTTTATAGCTTTTTTCCAAAGCTGGAGCATGTCTGCATTGGAAGAATCAGCTCTTCCTTTAAGTGACAGAAGGAAGCCATTTTCAAGTGGAAGGAACACGTTTTAAAATTTATGATAGCTCAGCTTGGCTCGAGCAGCCACATTCTTGTCTACTTTGAGCTTGGCGGGCCACTCTAATATTTCTTCTGGGTCTGTAGATGAAACATCTCTTTTATTTTCCTTTGTTGGGATCTTAAAAAGCTCGAGAATAGAGTTTTTATTTGAGACTTTAATAAAATATACAACCATTATGTGAACAGTTGAGCTTTGCCTAGCCTGACAAGCCAGTTAATAGAATATATTCACAGCACGTTTATGTTTCACTGCCATGATACTGCAATGTCTGCCCAACCACTTGCTTCATCCAGAGGTGGATTTACAGTCAGATCCCGAGAGCACGTTATTCTACTCTAAACGACCTGTTCAGTAGATTCAACATGAAAGTAGGGTTTTAACAGAAATAATATTTTTGGAAACATATAGGCCCACAGTGCAAATGGGCTACTTTAAAATGGAGAGTTATCCCATTGATGTGGCTCAAACCCATGCCGTGAATCCTAGGGCAGCGCAGTGGCTGACACCAATCTTTCCTTCCATCCACCTCCAGGTACAAACATACAAGTAGATCACAACATATCAGAAGGAAATTTTGCTATAAGCAATGCACACTTCTCAGTATTTCACAATATCCTAAGAGAGCACCATTTTTCAGACTTTAATTCATTTAACAAGTAATTATTGAACATCTGTACGTGCCAGATTCTGTGAATGCATATAACAATAAATCAAAAGACAAACTTCTGTAGTCATGGAGTGTTCTAAAGCAGGGGAGGGGTGTGTGCTGGGTAGAAGACAATAATCAGATAACTACCTAATATAAGGTTAGCCAGTGATAAATGTTAAGAAGAAAAGTTAGTTTCCATAGGAATCAAACGAGGTGCTTGTTCTAAATGCAGGTTCCTGGGTCCAACCACACTGAACTAGAATATTCTAAACCCCCCATTGTACCCAGAGAAGGCTCTCCAATGTCTGTGAAGGAAGTCTGGCTCATCTAGAGGTCTACCATGCTCCCTCCAGCCCTGGCAGGGGAACATAGATATGGAGAGCAAAGCATTCTCCATTGCCCTCTGCATGGCCACCTAGGCCTGGAGAGTAATGATTAGTCAAAAGTAGTAGACTTTCTACCAGACCCAGGTCACTGCAGCTTTGGCTGGGACAGCGAATGTCTCTGAAGTCCACTGTGCTCTGAGTTCTTTCACAAGACTGCTATAGGCAAGGATACTGTAAGGAGAAGAAAGAAGGTGTTAGAGAGAAGCAGTTATTATTCAAGGGAAGGATCAGTTAGATTCTCTTCCTAATAACGCATGACCCAGACATCCCAGATAGCAGACCTTTCCCACTCAAATGACAGGGTTTTCTGAAGGGAAGACTAAATAGCCCATCCCATTATGAGAGCCTCAGATGGGGTGTGTCTGTGTGTATCTGTGTGTTTGTGTGTATGTGGGGGGGGGAGTGGAGGGACACACACATACACACAAAGAGGCACAGAGAGGAGCAGGGGGAGAGTCAACTACAGAGCTCCTTTGAGAGAGGGCAGCTTGTTTCTCTATAAGGATGAGAGGAAAGGTTAGTAGCTTAAGCTGAATGTATGCTTTTATAATTTATAGATGAAAATGGTATCTATAATTTCATAGGTTATTAGTCCTGGAGCGAACCTTAACCAACACCTATCCAGCTTAAGTGAGGAAGGCAAGGACTAGCGAGGTAAACCACATCCCCAAAGGCTCAGGGCAAGTGGAAGAAAGTGCCAGTGTAGTGCATGGCTCCTGGAACCAGCCCATCGTCACCTGTTGAAGATAAATCCTATACGGACACTCACACAGGCGTACTCAATGTAACCCTTTTATGAAATCCAAGGTTTATTTGATCAGAAATAACCAAATCCAGATGAACTGCACTGACCATTTACCATTGTACATGGACACCTAGAAGGACCCTGGAGTGAAGTTAACTCAGGTGTACCTGGGGAGTAGAGCGAGGCAGCTCCTGACACAGGTTGAAGTTCTGGGCCACTTCCCCCTGTCTACCTGTAATTTGGTGAGGAAAAACCTTTGGAGAAATGGGGGTGAAGGTTTAAGTTTGGAATGTCTGGTCTTTGTTAGCACAGTTGGAAGGACCATAAAGCATGGGGAAGCCTCACAGAGCCTCTCTCTGAAAAAACTCAGGGACACTGGTGACCAGGAAGGGGGCAGCACCACATCTGAGGATGCACAGCCTGTCATGGGGGCCCTGGATTGGGCACAGCCATCGTGAAGTATGGAAACCCTCCTCAGGAGAGGCCACTTAGAGAGGCAAAGGCCCAGTTCTGGCAACTTGGGTTAAAAGGAAGGAGATTTTGCTGAAAAAGAGGCCTCATTGGGGAAAATAAATAAATATCTCAAACAAGAACACCAAGGCTGTCCCTGCCTCCTGCCCACCCCACCCCACCCCCAGTAATTCTGAGCTGTGCCTATAGGCCCAGCTTCACACTCCAGAGGCTCATGGGACCAAGCTAAGACAATACCAGCAGAGGAATTCAATCAACTAATGCCCTTTGACAATAGTGATAAGAGCTGGAACCTACAGACAGTACTTGGAGTCATAAAGACCAAAAAAGGCTGGAACTAGGCCAGTGGGGCAAAGGGCAGGCATGTTCAGATCTCAGCCCTGCAGCCCTCTTCCCCTCCCCCATCAAAGCCCTAACTGCTTGTCCACACCCAGCCCGGACAGCAGTGCTCCAAGATCAGCCTGATCTCCCAGACCCAGGACTGCTGCCCGTAGTCCCCTGTTATGTTCCCGAACTTCACCACCTCTGGTTAGGATTCTCTTCCCGTGGGTCTCCTCACAAGTTTCTGAGCAGGGCCTCATCTTCCTCACCTTGTTATATGACCCCAGAGTGTGGCCGTTTGCTTTGCCCTTGTGGGAGTGCAAAAAATTATTTGCTGAGTTGGATATAGAAGTACCCTTAAAGGCTTATTAAACTGTTAAGGCAAAGAATTTCAGCTGTCACTAACTGGGATTGCAGGAAAGTATTTCTAAATTCAAAATCTCACGTCCTGAGCACTGAATGCAAAAGCCCTCTCTTTTCTACAGGCCCTATTCCATGCTCACCTCCTTCCTGAGCACATTGCTCTGGTGCACGTAGCCCTCCCTGCCGTTGCTCCTCGGGCTCAGATTCTCTTCCTCTGCCATCTCTTCTACTTTGATCCTTTATTGCTTTCCAGTTCTCACATATTTTGATTACTATATGTCACAGAGATTAAGAACAAAGACTTTGCTGTCAAATAAATCTGAGTCCAAATCCTCAACTTCCACTTATTAATCACATGCTCTTGGACTTAGCAACTTCTCAAAGTCTCAGTTTTCATATCTGACAAATGGAAAAATAATAATCCCTGCCCCTGGATAGCCTCATCTGCCAGAGGACAGACAGCAGAAGCAAGAAGAACTACAATCCTGCAACCTGTGGAACAAAAACCACATTCACAGAAAGATAGACAAGATGAAAAGGCAGAGGGCTATGTACCAGATGAAGGAACAAGATAAAACCCCAGAAAAACAACTAAATGAAGTGGAGATAGGCAACCTTCCAGAAAAAGAATTCAGAATAATGATAGTGAAGATGATCCAGGACCTCGGAAAAAGAATGGAGGCAAAGATCGAGAAGATGCAAGAAATGTTTAACAAAGACCTAGAAGAATTAAAGAACAAAGAAACAGAGATGAACAATGTAATAACTGAAATGAAAACTACACTAGAAGGAATCAATAGCAGAATAACTGAGGCAGAAGAATGGATAAGTGACCTGGAAGACAGAATGGTGGAATTCACTGCCGTGGAACAGACTAAAGAAAAAAGAATGAAAAGAATTGAAGACAGCCTAAGAGGCCTCTGGGACAACATTCAACACAACAACATTTGCATTATAGGGGTCCCAGAAGGAGAAGAGAGAGAGAAAGGACCCGAGAAAATATTGGAAGAGATTATAGTCGAAAACTTCCCTAACATGGGAAAGGAAATAGCCACCCAAGTCCAGGAAGCGCAGCGAGTCCCATACAGGATAAACCCAAGGAGAAACATGCCGAGACACATAGTAATCAAACCGGCAAAAATTAAAGACAAAGAAAAATTATTGAAAGCAGCAAGGGAAAAATGACAAATAACATACAAGGGAACTCCCATAAGGTTAACAGCTGATTTCTCAGCAGAAACTCTACAAGCCAGAAAGGAGTGGCATGATATACTTAAAGTGATGACAGGGAAGAACCTACAACCAAGATTACTCTACCCAGCAAGGATCTCATTAAGATTCGATGGAGAAATCAAAGCTTTACAGACAAGCAAAAGCTAAGAGAATTCAGCACCACCAAACCAGCTCTACAACAAATGGTGAAGGAACTTCTCTAAGTGGGAAACACAAGAGAAGAAAAGGACCTACAGAGAGTTAAGTTGATCTGTTTAGGATTACACAGTTTGTGTTAGAACCAGAAGTGTAGTTTACTGATTTAAATTTAAATGCTTCTTCTGTTCAGTCCTTCTGTATTGCCAAAACTGGCACATTCTTCATTATAGCTATAGTCAATATAGCTTATCTTTACCCATTTAAAAACCAGCATATATATCTATATGTAGATATAGATATACAGATACATGGATATAGATATCATTCCTTGTCCAAGTATATATTAAAAACCTTTTCATCTTAAAAGAATGAAACACCTACAAAATTGTGGTTTCATTACAGATGCATGAATTGCAGGATATTAAAATTCTTTTCATGTAGGATAACTTTTAACCACACTCATTTTTTCTCTTCTTTCTCTATAATTGTTATTTCCCTTACTATGTATACTTAAGCATTGCTTTTGAATAATCCTAAGAGATTATGGGAAACTAAGATAGGCTGTAACTTTCAATTTTATCAATTTTATTTAATTTTTGAGCCCTTCCAATCCCAAAGGTCATTTTAAGCCTATTTATTATTTAATATAAAGTTACTTGGCTTTCTCAATGCAAAGTGATAGTTGGGTTTAATTATAATATATAAGCAATTTAGGCCATTTCATCTTGGTAATATATCTTGAGAACAAAAAGCCAGGATGCATTCATGGAGTAAGAGTGTAGAGTTACAGCCTTGTTGTTGCAGTCTGCAATCACTATGTTTAGAATAACCTCTGTGTGCAAAAATTTAAAAGTCTTTAAGTCACAGGTCCTGAGTTGGGGTTGCGTATAGTGGTGGTAGGATGAAATGGAAAGAGTCCATATGGTTTCTGCTCTCATAGAACTTTCTAAGTGATTTCACAGTTGGTCTAGTGCTCTTTAGTATCTTTCCTTAATAAGTAAATGCCTATAAATGAAATGGATAATCGTAAAAAAAAATAATAATAATACTCCCTACCCCCTAGGGTTAGTAAAGTGCCTAAAATAAATCCTAGCACCTAGTAAGCACAATAATAAGTGTTAGTTCTCATTTTTACTACAAATAAATAATGAGTAGATCCCCAGTTGTTGGATATTTTTTAGGAAATGAGTCCCTTTGAATATCTGACGTAAAACCCTTGACATTCTCCCCTGAAAAAATACACGTACACAAAAGTTTTGCACATAATTTCAGGGGAAACATGGAAACCCTGAAGCCATCCTTTGATCTCATTTTACGATGCCCCATTATAGAGTGTACCTCACCTTCCAAAAAGAGTATATGATTTTTGAGGGCTTAAATCATGTCTTCCAATTTTTCTACTCCCCATAGCACCTGTAATGGTGCCCTGTACTTGGGAAGGCACTCCATGAATATTTGACGATTTGCTGATGCTAAATTTCAATTCTCCGTTGGATGTTGGAATTAAGCATTAACAGTTTGGACTTAATTTTCTCTATTCAGGGAGGAAAAAATGAGTTTTGCTTTCATACTCTTTAGAAGACTTGATGTTGGGACTGCTTTTGCCCAGAGCATGAGTTGTCAGTTCCAAATGGGACTCTCAGGTTCCAAAGCTCTGTGGCCAGTTCCAAGGAAGGACATTCAGGCCCCAAGCCAAGTCACACTCAGTGGGGAGAGAGCATGTTCTCAGCCAGCCCCTGAACCAAGGGCTCCTCCGTCTGTGCTGACAACCAGATGTCACGGTGACCTGTGGCAGTGGCTTACATTAGGTCAAGTTTGCTACATGTCAATTTTTTTTTTTTTAAAGAAGATGTTGGGCGTAGGAGTTTATTAATTAATTTATTTTTGCTGTGTTGGGTCTTCGTTTCTGTGCGAGGGCTTTCTCTAGTTGTGGCAAGCGGGGGCCACTCTTCATCGCGGTGTGCGGGCCTCTCACTATCACGGCCTCTCTTGTTGCGGAGCACAGGCTCCAGACGCGCAGGCTCAGTAGTTGTGGCTCTCGGGCCTAGTTGCTCTGCGGCATGTGGGATCCTCCCAGACCAGGGCTCGAACCCGTGTCCCCTGCATTAGCAGGCAGATTCTCAACCACTCCGCCACCAGGGAAGCCCGATACATGTCAATTTAGAGCAAGCCTAACTTATGCTAAATGGGCTAGACATTGAGGCAAAAATTCAATAAGAACTCTGACAATAATTAACTCATATCTCTGAATACCTTTGTAAATGTAGACACACTGTAAACACATGTTCCTTTGTCCAAAAGAATTGATAAAACAGATGTTTGTCAAGATGCAAATGTAGTCACGTGACAGGACCTACATACACTTTATGTTCCTCCCTCTCTCCCATCCTTTCAGGGTTTGGTTATTCCTTTCTGCTCACCTCCTCTTAGTAGTCGTGGCACATTTAGGGGGAAGCAGAGACTGACTGCGAATAGCTGATCTTTTTTTGCTCTGTTATTGAAATTGGTTTCTACCTTTCTTGAAGTGATGTATCCATTAATCGTGCACTCTAAGACTTAATAACAATGCACACTGAAAATGCAGTAATCATAGTTAAAGAGAAGAAAAGAAACAGTAAAGGGTCTTTTTACAGATCTTGTCAGAATGAAAGCTCAGACTTCAGCATTCCTGTTCCTCTTTCTTTTCCCAACACAGGCGTGATAGATTCTAAGCAGATTCTTTTTCCTGAGCCTTGGTGCTCTTCAAACTAAATGACTCTGGCACCCTGTGCACAAGAATGCAAAGCGGGCTGGTGAGCAAGCGTTGACTTGTTTAAAACACAGCTGAGAGTCTTGGGAGTGGAGACACGAGGAATTGTGAGCAGCTTTTGCTAATTCTGACCTTCTGTTCTGCACCATCTTCTAGCTTCGGGGGAAAGAGATCCAAAGTCATGTTTTGTGGGCTTTCAGTGCAAGAGAGGAAATAAACTAATAAGAGATTTTCAGCACAGACTTCTTACATTGACCTTAAGACACAGAAACAAATGCAAGGTGACCTCCAGTCCCCCACAGGGCACCACGTGCCCATGCACCACCATGCACGCATATGCACATACACACACGCACATATGCACATCTGCTCCACTACCTGAAATAAAACTTCTACATATACTGTGTTCATGAAAACATACTTTTATTTTTTAAAAAAAGAAAAATTCCTGAACCCCAGTACTTGGTCCTTCCACTCTCACCCAGATGCTAATTCCCACCATCTCTCTTGACTGGGAGCGGAAATCCGAGGAGCCCCTCAGGATCCAGCTCCTGACACAGGCTCCCAGGCTCCTGGGAGATGCTGTACTGGACTGTCTCTTTCTTCCTGTGCAGCCCAGCAAGGAAACCAGAGCTTTCTCCAATGTGTTCCTTTCCTCCTGCCTGGTAGTAGCCCCAGAGGCCCACTGTAGTCACTAGTGAGTTAAACTTTCTGCCTTCCGACCTGACCCCACCTGTTAATAATCTTGCTTACATATAACTTACCTTTGGAGACAGAAAGAAGTAGACCCAATCAATGAAAAACCTGTGTTGAGAACAGAGCTCTGACGTAACCTCTAGACCTAGGAGCGAGTCAGACGAAATGGGGAATTTGGCTTAGATGGAACTCTGGAGCCCCGGCTGGGGCAGAGTGAGTGGGTTCCTGGGGCTGGATTCAGGGTGTGTGAGCTGAGGAAATCAGCCTCGCTTCTGACTCCCATCAGGAGAGCTGGACTCTCCACTTTGCATTCCTTGAATAGCTCTGACCAGCAACCTGAAGCTTGGCCAGAAGCCAACAGGACCTGGTGCACCCAGCCAATCAAGATGCCATTTTTTTCCTGGTTCATGGTATCTCCAGGTTTCTAAATATGAACTTCCCTTCTTTCAAACCAGGAGGATTACATTTTCTAAGCAACAAATCATTGCAGAGAGCAGGGTGGACAAAGCAGACTCTGCAGTCTGCTTCTATGCGTCTTGATACTAGCTCCGCTTGCCTCCATGCCATGGCCAGCCTGGAGTAGGCTCAGATACAACAGCACGGAGGAACTGGACTCAAGAACCCCAATCTCTGCTGCCTGCCTGGGGGCTCAAATGACCAAACCAAATAACTATAGGGAATCACTCTCTTTCCTGCCCATTTCAAGGACTCCAGAAGTCCAAGGGAGTTAGATTCACACAAGGAATCTATTTTCACTTCGGAAAACAGAATATTTTTATTTTTGCTAATTACCAACATGCAAAAAGCCTAGTCGTGAAAGCGAAAATGTGATGCGGATGGAACTGATGGAGCTCACAGTCATCAGATCTTATAGACCCAAAGGAGTGTTGTCCTCTTGGACATAAAATCTTCAATTCATCAGATATTTAACACTTTAAGAGGCCATGACAGTTTTGTCTTTTAATATCTTCAGTGGTGGTACATCTTTACCCTTTGAGGATGCATTTGGTTTTTGTAGGCACCAAAAGTCATTTGGACTTAAATCTGAAGACTACAATTGGTCATCAAGTTGGTTATCTGTGGTAGGCAGCTAAAATGGCCCCAGTAATCCTTTCCTCCTGGTATTCACACCTTTATATAATCCCTGACGCTTGCCTTGGGCTCGACCCACTTCTAAGGAATGGGATACAGTTCACTTACAAGAACGGGTTACAGAACATCTGTGGCTTCCGTCTTGTTCACACTATCTTCCTATCTATGGCTCTCCCCCGTGTTTGCTCTCTGAGGGAAGCCCCTGCCCTATGACAGGCAAGGAACTGATGTCTTCAGCCAGCAGCCAGAGAGGATCCAAGGTCTGCTGACAGCCACTACAGTGAGCTTGGAGCAGACCTTCCCCATTCAGGCCTTGAGGCTCTGCAGCCCCAGCGGCACCATGACCACAACCTGGGAGACCCTGTGCCAGAGGACCTGCATAAACTACACACAGATTCCTGACTCACAGAAATTATGAGATAATAAGCGTTTGTTGGATGTTTTGAGGGCAATCCGTTACATAGCAATAGATAACAAACAGATTTGTTAGGATTAAACAAGGATGTGTCCATTGAGCAAGGAGAATGCTTTCTTTGGCACCTTGGAACTGACCACCCCTAATTAGCTGTCTTCCCATCTTCACAAGCATGTTGTCTCTGGGGGCACCTATCCTCAGGGATGCAGGTCTAACACCTCCCCATCCCTGCCTGCCTCAGCCTCACAGGTGGATTCCTGGCCTTTTCACCGCTCATGTCTCTGACCGTGTATTTAGGGCATGGACCAATGTAACAAGCTGTTCCCAAGGCGGATCTGAGTAGAAGGTTACCTAGTAGGATACTTAAGGAATGCCTCTTGGGCCTTCTATTCCTATCCTTCCTGTCCTCCTGCCTCAGTGAGGATGGGGAGAGAATGTTTCAGCACACCTTCAGGTACCAGAAGGGTACTTCTGTCAAAGGCATGAGCAGACCAGCTCTGGCTGAATGATGGGGAACTGTGTTCTGGTGATGGTGAGGCTGAAGGGGAGCAGCTGTGTCCCCCAATATTTAAACTCACACCTCCATCTACCCTGCCCTTATCATCTCCACTCCTTAAAGCCAAACTGTTCTCCAGTCGGCCTTCTCCGTAACTAAATCAGAGAAAACAGGTCATTCTAGTTGTTCACCAGGAGCATCTTCACACATTTAGGCTTCTTTTCCCTCCCTCTTGGGAGATGCTGTGAGGTCCATGGCGTGCTCTGCTGGCTAAAGGGAGAGGGAAAATGGAAAGCAAGGTAGAGAAAAAAAACAGAAAGTGATGGTGAAGAGATGAAAGAGATGGATGAGTGGGGAAGAGCCACTCACCTGCCCTGCGCCTGGTTACCACAGTTTCTCAAGAGTCCTGATAATGGACTAACAGATGCATGCTTGGTTTGCTTGTCCCTCCATTTGAGATTACACGTGACATCACTTAGTCCAGAGAGTTGAAACTGCTCAGAAATGTGGTCACAGTATATCTCCATTTCTATTTCTGTCATCAAGCTTCCCTACAGAACTCTGACTGACCTACTTTTAAATGTCCCTGCTTTTCTTTGAGTGGGAAAAATAAATACTTCTTTAAAATCTGGAATCATTGTTCTATCGACTCAACAAAACACTGCTTTAAAAAAAACCAGACTATAATTTCCATGGTAACCCCCTGGCCATGGGGCTGATTCTAGCTGTCTATCTTAGGTGCCGAATTTATAGTGCTGATTTTCTAATGATAATATAAATGGTTTCTGGGCTCAAGATTTCATGGGAATAAATTGGGGTTTGTGTCCTTTTTTTATGATAGTTGAATAGCTCTAGAAAAAAGTACATAAAAATCTTTTAATGTGAATTTTTTCTAGCCTAATTTTAAGACTACTTGCTGTTCAACTTTCTCTTCCTTTTGATACCACCAGCGTACCTCTCATCTAGAACCATCCTTTTGCATACTGGTATCAGGGCTCTGAAAGCGTCTGCTAAGCTGCCATGCAGAACAAACAAGCCATTCTCCCAGAGCTGAGGGAGGTACTTCTCTAAGAAGTCACAAAAGGCACCTGTGAGGCAGAGGCTCTTCTTCCTGGCCCCAGGGAATGCACGGTTATTTCCAGTGGGAATCGGGAAAGTGATGTGTGCCTGTTCCCCTCCCGATGGTGATGACTAAATTCTGAACCGAGAAGGATTTTCTCTGATTTTAGCCTTCTCTTTCATCATCATTCTTCTGAATCAGCAATCTCACGTCTATAACAAGAAATCATGTATTTCAGGTTTGTTTGGGACATGGGAATTTATAAAGAGGTAGATTTTGAGAACTCAGTGTATGTATTTGAGGGTCACTCAGTTGTCTGCCTGGGGGACACCTATCAGCCTACTGGAAAGGAACCGTAGCAGCATTTGAAACCCCAGCCTCAGGCCCATAGAGAGATTGAATGGCAAAGATCCTTCACGTCCCATCACCCTCCTACTGCTAACACCTTTGGCAGAACTTCCCATCTGGCTCTCTGCTGGCTGCATGGGCCGGGTGACACTTGCACAAGCTCCTGCCATGGGTACCTGGAGGGCACATACAAGGGAGGGGTCTAAGCTCTAATTCCCTTCATTAAGAAAGCAGTGCTGCTGAGTTACGATGACGTTACTAGAAGGCTGACGATATTGAATCTGCCATCACTTGTATTTTTAAAAAATATTTAAATATTTTATTTACTTCAAAAATCAAATAAATAAAGCATTCACATGTGTCAGTATTTCCAAACAGTACTAGCAGCCAGTTGCCTGCCACCCAGCCCACCAGATGATGGAATGTAGCTCATTCCATCCCTGCAGGCTCTGGATCTCAGGTCTTCACTGTGTAACTTGATCACATTGCTTATCCTCTGAAACTTGGTTTCTTTTGCAAAATGAGGATGAAAATAATCCATAGTCCACGAGGCTGTTGGGATTATAAAATGCTGTAATACACATTAAGCTTTTTGCAGAATATTAACTATTAGGAAAGCAATAGTATGAATAGTTCAATTATGGCAAAAATTGTGAAAGTGTTCCATGCCTAAGGGTCATAGAATATTGCCCACCCCACCTATCTATCCCTTTGACAATCTCTTGGTAGCCTAAGATCAAGCACCCAGGTTGACAGACTACAGCCCATGTGCCAAATTCAGTCCACCTGTTTTTGTAACAGAGTTTACAAAACTCACTAGCATGCATACCATCTATAGCTTCTTTCAAGCTACAACAGCAGAGTTGAGTATAACTGAAAAACCCAAGATACTTACCTCATGGTTCTTTACAGAAAATGTGCCAGCCATTGGTTTAGCCTGTTGTGAGGCACTGATGATATCTCAACAGAGCCTGTACTGATACAGCTTTTCTGCAGAACCAACTACATAATTTGTAGGGCCCACTGCAAAATGAAAATGCAGTGCACCTTCTTCCAACATTATTAGCAATTTCAAGACAACAACAGCAAGTCATTCAATCAAGCACAGAGACCTGTGTGACTGCAGAGGTGACACACCATGGAGCCAGTGCTGCCTCTATGTTGTCTAGACTTCACTCCCTAGTATAAACTCCATTTTTATTTCATCCCCAAAGGACTCTTGAAGCAAAGTCTAGAACAAAAAAGGAAACATTACCAAAGTTATGCCATAAAATAATTCCAGACAAATGGAGTTGGGAATTACTATTAAAGGGATAACTGTTCATTTGAACCACACTTCCTTCACATTGCACAATGTTTTTCCTCTTTGTTCTTTGTATTAAATTATTGTCCTAGATTTGCTCTAGTTTTTATTGTTATTTGACTAAACATAATACTCACTTTATTGATATTGTTTAGCTGACCCAAGGAGAGTTGTCATATTTGGTGTTCGGAGTCTGAAAACTATTAATGCATTTTTCCTTGAGCAAAACAGAATGTATTTCGTATTTTTAACCTTATGAAGCCAGAAGTATCCTAAAGGCCAGAATAGCTTGTTTTTTACAAAAATTCAAAACAAAGTGAAAACAGTCAAGTTATCTTTTTCTCGTCTTTTCTATAAAACATCACCTCCCATCCAGGTTCTTAATCTACAGCCTTTATAAAAATAAAAATAATAGAAATTGTATAGGTCTTTTCAAAGGTTTGAACTTTTAAAGCATTTAAAGATTTCTGTCCCATCAATGTCAGGATTTTAAAAAGGCTTAGAGTTTCAAGATCAGCTAGAAAATCATTTTGCTGGTTATATCGATACGTGTGAAGCCAGTCAGAGAATGTCCCTCCTCTTTGTGTCATTTATGCTAAAATAACATGTGAGATTAAGACACAAGAGAATTAAAAAGAGAGTAAAGTGGAGCAGACCCTCATTAGATCAGCATCCTTCCCAGACTCATGTTTTGTCTCTGGCAGAAGCAGGGATGATGAAGCCAAGGGTGGAGCAGAGAACAAACTTCTGTTGTAGGCAATCCTTCTCAGTCCCCTCTTCCCCACCAGCTTCGAGGGCCAAGAACAAGAGCAAGGCTTTCTGGATAGTAACCAAGAGTCAAGACACTCAGCTCCTCCTCTGTTTCGCACCTCTCTAGGCCTGCTCGCCCACTCTCATACTTCCTGTTATTTGTTTTCAGCTCCCTTTTTTTGAAAAACTGAAAGCTTTTTAAAAACATTTATTACTGAAGTATAGTTGATTTACAACGTTGTGTCAATTTCTGCTGTACAGCAAAGTGATTCAGCCATACCTATATATACATTCTTTTTCATGTTCTTTTCCATTATGGTTTATCATAGGATATGTTTTTTGTACAGTAGTAGGACCTTGTTGTTTATCCGTTCTATATATAACAGCTTGTATCTGCTAATCCCAAACACCCAATCCACTCCTCCCCCCACTCCTCCCCTTGGCAACCACAAATCTGTACTCTATGTCTGTGAGTCTGTTTCTGTTTCGTAAATAAGTTCATTTGTGTTGTATTTTAGATTCCACGTATAAGTGATATCATATGGTATTTGTCTTTCTCTTTCTGACTCATTTCACTTAGTATGATAATCTCTGGGTCCGTCCGTGTTGCTGCAAATGCCATTATTTCATTCTTTTTATGGCTGAGTAATATTCCATTGTACATATGTATCACATCTTCTTTATCCATTCCTCTGTCAATGGACATTTAGGTTGCTTCCATGTCTTGGCTATCGTAAATAGAGCTGCTATGAGCATAGGGGTGCATGTATCTTTTCGAATTAGAGTTTTGTCTGGATATATGCCCAGGAGTGGCATTGTTGTTTTCAGCCCCTTGAAGTCAGGGAATTTTATGTGAATTTATCGAGAGTCAGTCAAGCTTTTATATTCTTGTCTCCACAACTCATCTTGACCCTCCACCTTCCACAGACAAATGGCCTACTGTCATGCAGTTAGACGAGTGACCCTAAGATGCAGGAAGAGCTAGAGATTATCTGAGAGAGAGATGCGCTTAAGAGCTCGCAGCATCCTGGTGGTGCCTGGCCAGGGTGGCCTCCTCACGACATTCTCCCTGCAGCGCGGTCCTGAGTGCTTTTCTGCTCCTGGACTCTGGCTCATTTTCTCCTTTTTTTCTCTAGCCTTCCCATCCACTTTGTGAGCCCCCTGGTATCCTTTTGATCCATAACTTTGCTGCTTTAAGTCACCAGAACTAGCTTCTGTGGTTTGTAACCGAGAGCCCTAATGGATACAGCTGGTCTTTGAGAAGTTGGGCAGTAAAAGAAAGGACAGAGATAGCCCAGCAGTTTAGAGTGGGGGGTCACACCCGCTAAGGGAGTGAGGGCATCTGTGCTGATTTGGCATGCCATCAAATTACCTGCTTCTCTGGCCAACAGAGTCCTGGGTTCAGTGCTCTGTAGCAAGCAGGCCTGTAGCTCAGGCCCAATGGTCAGGACTCAGCTATCTTAAACTAGAGATCAGAGAGAGGAAACGTTTAAGATGGAAAAGATTTGTTTGATCATAGCCTACCGAGCCTTCACACGCCTCCTTCCCTCCTTCCCGTGATGGTCACTACCACACACAAAATGAATTTAGAATCAGAAAAAAAAAAGTTATCAGTGGAAAAAAGTAGTCATTCATGTTCATCTTTTCATCTGTTCACCTTTTCTTCTTCAGAGTAGGAACACCCGGCAGTTATAAGCAAGGATTTTGAAGACAGATGACCTGGGTTCAGACTCCAGCTCTGTTTTTCACTAGACCCGTGATTCTCTCTAAGTTCTCTGGGCCTCACTTTTCTCACCAGTAAAATGAAGATTAAAAATGGCATCCGCCTCATGAGTGTTATGAGAAATAAAAGAGCTGCGTGTAGAGCATTTAGAATAGTGACTGGTGCATACCAAGGGCTCATCAAATGTTTGTTGTTGTTGTTATTACTATATGATTTCAATCTACACAGTGTTTGGTGGTACCCAGCATTTTCTCTGTAAGGGGTGGGTTACATGAGTGGGAAAACTATCAGGTGATTCTTTTCACATGCAGAGGAAATGCATATTTTCAATGCAACAATAGGATTTCATTTTACTCAGAAGCCCCACGTAGAACATAACCAACTGTTCTGGGAAGTGGTGCGGGTAATTATAACTCAGTCTCACTGACAATGTGAAGCAAGGCCTCTGTTTCAATGGGCTCTCTTGGCATTTCCCATGGCTGCCTGCTGCCTCTTTGTTCCAGATGTAGTTTAATCTGCCATTTTGGAACCAAATAGAGATCACTGACATGTTCAGATAGACCCACCTCCTTGTTTTTAACAGATTTTAGTGCATTCTGATACAATCGAGAAAAGTTTCAGAGATACGTAATTTCTGGGAGTGAGGTGGACCATACCTAGAATTCCCGGTTTGGGGGACTGAACTCTGCTGGGTAATCACATGACCTAAGGCGGGAGAACTGTTTTGACCATGTAAGGAGAAGTGACCCTGAAATCAAACTTTTATTCCAGAAAGAAACGTAGAGTACCTGGCTCTGTTTGTCATCTGAACGATCCCGTATCACGTGACAACCCCACCATTCTGGGAATGAGGCTTTTCTTTCTGGGAAATACAGACCTGGGGTCACAGCCCTATGGTTGGGGAAGCATGTGGCCATGTGGGCGCCATGGGAAATGCACACGGGTTCCCCGGCAGATTTCCCCTGTGAACAAAAGCAGAAATCCACCAAGAGGACAGGGAAGTTAGATTCATGGCCCTCAAAGGGGAAGAGGGAGCATGAGACGTGTGTGTGAGCAGGGTGACGCCAGGTAAGTGGAAAGAAAGGTCAGGTGCCAGGAATGCCAGAGTCAAGGGCAGGATGAGGTCACAGGGATAGACTGCCAGGATTTGAATCCTGGCTTCAGTGTTTACAAGCTGTATGACTTCAAGCAAATAAATTTAATTATCCATGCTTTATTTTCCTCATCTGTAAAATGGGAATGAAAATAATACTCTATCTCATAAGGTTGAGGTGTTGATTGAATTGATTAATACATGAAAAGTGCTCAGAACAATGCCTAGCGCATAGTAGCTCTAAGTGTTAGCTGTGATTATCAGTGCTTGCTATTCTTACCACGTTGAAATGCTTTGCTATGTATAAAGCAATATACAAATGTAAGGCATGGTGCTGTATGGATCAGTGTATTAGTTCGCTAAGGCTACCATGACAAAGTATCAATACCACAGACTGGGTGGCTTAAAAGACAGAAATTTATTTTCTCACAGTTCTTGAGGCTGGAAGTCCGAGAGCAAAGTGTTGGCAAGGTTGATTTCTGCTGAGGCCCCTCTCCTTTGTTGTAGATACTTGTCTTTTCCTCTCTGTCTTCACATGGTCTTTCTGCTGTGTTTGTGTCCTGATCTCCTCTTCTTATGAGAATACCAGTCGTATTGGCTTGAACCCACCGTAATGACCTCATTTAACTTCATTCTTTTTTGAAGACCTTGTCTCCAAATGCAGTCACATTCTGAGGTTCTGAGGGTTAGGACTTCAACATATGAATCTGGGAGGTGGCAAGGGAGACGGATACACAATTCAGTCCATAACAACCAGTTGTCCATTTGTTTAAGTTGGAACTGGGTTTCCCTTATCCAAGTGATCCCTGGCTAGAGTTGGCCAAAAGAGGTACTTCTACAGAAGAAAAACAGTAGCCACTGCTCTCTGGACACCATGACAGTTAGAAGAAGTGACAGATGGATGCAGAGATGCCAGCAAGATCCAGCTTACCCTGGCTCTCCTCTGCTCCCCATCCCTTCTTCCAGATTGCTGACCGTAGTGACTGACAGTGGGCCTGACCCATCCCTAGGCATGAGGCTGAGGACCCAGACTTTCCCATCCTCCTCCTGACCCCACTTCCGTAGCTGGACATGCTTGGCTTCTAGTCTGACTTGCGGGTGAATCCTCTGCTCTTCCACTTGCCCTCACTTCCCACAATTGTGTAAAATCTGGTTACAAAGTAAATCTCCTATCCCGTTACACTCACAGTCAACCTGCTTGCATGATTGAACCCTGACTGATACAGGAATAATAATGATAATAATAATAATCTTCTGGACATACTATCACTAAACCTGAAAAGAACCTATGACTCACTCAGAAGCATGCATTTGAAGTTGTAATTACCTCAAGCCAGAGCTCACCCCAAAGTCCTCTAAAGTTTTCTTTTCACTTTCATCTCTCCTGACTCCAATATGTCCCACCAACGGCTGCCAGATAAAATTTCTTGACCTCATTTGTATCTTCAAGTGACAATCAAGGGAAGTCCCCAGATGACAGCTGAGTAGCAGGCCTAGAGAACAACAGGTTCAGATGAGAGCAAAAGCATGGAGGGTTCCCAGAGGAACGTCTCCAGCGGGAGAAAAATGGAATGGCTGCAAAGTATGGGAAATATTAAGAGGGTGGTTTACAATGCCGTTGGGTCATAGGGATGAACATAATAATGGGACATAGAAAACTGAGAATTTTTTTAAAGTAATTATTCCGGGACATACAAAAAAATCATACAAGAAAAAATATATGCAAATTACACTACTGTACTCAAAAGTGGAGCATTTTTCGGCATCATATGTAATAGAAGCACATCTAATATCGTGACTATGTATATAACATTAGGTGGCAAAGTAAGCATATGGGGAGAACGAGAAAGGGGATGAAAGGGCAGGGCAGGAGCCACACTGGTGTCTGAAGGCTTTGCCGAGACAAGTCTTCAAAGAAATCAGACTGTGATGGGAAGCTGAAAAATGGGACAGCAACTAGAGGGGCATATGGGACAAGGGAAGAATCTGGGGAGATACAGGCAAATATTTGTAGACTTCGGGACGGATCCAAGAGAAGAGAGCTGATAGCAGGAGAGGAGATAACATGGAAGAACCCTTGAGAGGGGAAGGGGGATGGATTCATAGCCCAGATGCAGGATCTGGGCTTTGCTAGGAGACAGAGGCACCCTCCATTATATCAGGAGGAAAGAAGCGGCTGGATCCAGATACAGGAGGGTTTGTATATCTGGGTCAGAAGATGAGGGTGTCTTCCTTTTTTCCCCCTCATCTCCACCTTCGCTGCCTTAGGTGTGAAGTCTCAAAGCACTTCCCTAGAGCTGCCTCTTTTCCCTACATGTTTGCAGAGGTCAAAGCAGAGGAGAGAAAGCTGGGCTGAGAGGAGGCTGTAAACCAAGACGGAGATGAATGAACTTGTTGGAGTCACACAGCTAATTAGTGACAAAGCCAAGACTGGAACCAAACTGGCTCCTAGCCTAGTACTCTTTCACTACCAAATTACCATGTAATATTGAACAGATGGGAGCAATTAAGGTTTAGGACCATTAGAAAGACTAACACAACCTGAGTTACATGAAATAAGGAACCGAGTAGAAATCGAGTGGAGAGATTTAAGCCCCACATCGCAGGAAGGGGTAATTTTACCCACTGTGAGCCCCTGATTAGATTAGGGTGAGTTGAACTAAACTGTCAACTTTAAAAATGCACTGCCTTCAGTGTTCCCTAACCCAGCTGGCCTGGGAAAAGCCCTGGCTGCAGGAGGTGGCACTCAAGGCAGAGAGGACTGAGATAAAAGTTAGCCGAGAACACTTCTCAGCATGAACCCAAATTAACTCTTTAAATTAGAGACCCTCCGGCAATCCTTGCCCCACTCCATTCAGAAGTACTTACTAAAAATGCTGAAAAGTACAAAGTGCTGAAAAAATAGCAGGTCCTTCTCTACCTCCCTACCCATGCGGGCCCTGCCTGGCACGTGTCACATTAATTAGAAGAGGCTCTTTCTCAAAAATATTCTTTCCTTAGACTTGCCCTTCACGAAAGAGTCATGCGGCTCTTGTTCTGTCTGCAACAAATGTCTTCCGTTGTTCCGTATCTGAATTTCCAAACAGTCTTCCGCCCTGGTGTTTATTTTGATTGACATGTGGTTATCCGTCGTGCCACTATGATTTTCCCCTCAGTATCACTTAATGTGATGGATAATGAATTCTGAAGGCTGGTATTGGTCCGGCAAGTTGGTCTCCGTTTCACGTGACTTTGTGGGGTGGGTAGGGAGGCAGGTTTGTTAATGTCCACTTTGACAGGTCATCATCAGGTTATGCTACCTCACAGTCCTCTCTGACTTAAAATCCTTCTGATTCGATTCTCAGTGTTTATAATGAATAGTGATTTCTAAATATCCAATTACTGTTCCCTTTTTCCACTAATTCTGAACCACCCTGGTGCCCTGACCCCCAGCCCAGTGCTCTTTTATTCCCCAGTCTCAGGGCGGAGCTCCTGGACCAGGGAGACCTGGAAGAATCCCAGGAGTTGCCAGATTGCCCCAGGCATTAGAGGAATGCACCCCACCGGCCAATATCCATTCCTATTAGATTAAGACTCTTGCTAAAGTATCATAATCTTGCCTCAGACTAGAGGAATACAGTTGTATATCCGGGTCTCACTCTCACCTCACAGCCAGGCTCTGGAGCATCTAGGGGCAAATAATACAATGGATACCATACGGAGTTTCATTCCCACCCATCTCCCCAGGAAAAGGGTGTAACTTCTGGTGAGGGATAGTGAAAGGATTATAAAGGCAGAAGCCTTCCCTGACCACCCCATCTAAAGAAAATACCCTCCCTTCCTTTGTGTGCTATGTTATGTCACAACATCTTGTGCATTTTCCTCATTGCATTTATCAGAGTAATTTGGATTTCAATTTTACTTATTATCTGTTTCCTATACTAGAAGACTTGTAAGGAAAGGACCCATGTCTGTCTTGTTCCCTATTGAATCCCCAAGTGCCAGAAACAATGCTTGGCACAGAGTAGGTGCTAGATAAATATTAATTGGATGGATGGACAGATGGATGGATGGATGGAAGGAAGTAATATGCTCTCTTGTCCCACAGGGAGCCACCGGTTTACGAGGCATCCCAACTCTGTATAACTAGATGGGTTTCAGGTGACATATATATAGCAGGGAGGATGATGAGGTGCTAACTGTTTAGGTCCCACTGAGACTTACACTTGAAAGAAGAAATAAAAGCAGATGAGGAATTGGGGAAGAAACAAACACCAGCAGGAATAAAGAGAACTTTTAAACTGGAAAACCACCTTTTGTCGTGTGTCTTAGGAAACTTAGACACAACGGTGAATTGGACAAGTGGGGGGAATTAGATTGAGGTTAGGAGATATTTAACAAATACATTTTGATTGACTAGCTGAAAAAGCAACGACAACCAGAAATGAGTGGAAACACAAATTCAATATAAGACCTGTTAGGGTGGACTTTCACCTGATCGCTGTGCTCTTACTGAGGATCTCGCATCATGATGAAGGAGGGAGAGTTGTCTTTGGAATCCACCCCCAATTCCTGCCATACACAATCCTGTCCACACCAGTAGGCTCATGCTGACATCCTGTGAACCCAGCTTCCCAAAGGCTGCTTTCTCCATCACAGCCTGCCCACTTGGTAGAATATTCCAAGAATCAGACTTTCTTCCTCCCATCAAAAATATTGTCCTGGGTCTCAAGATTCTGAATATAAATAGTTAAACTGAAAAGCCCTCACTACCAGATCATTTCCATCCAGGGAAAAAAGGGCTATAATTTTCTCGTCTTAAAAATAATAATTTTTGACCTCACTTCCCCCTCTAGCTACAGTTCCATTTGCTCTCTATTTCTATGCTCTTTTTACAGAAAAAAGCTCATTGAAAGTTTTGTCTATATGTGCCATTTCCAGTTTCTTTCCTTTCATTCTCCCTGAGTCTATTCCAATCAGGCTTTTGTCTCAACCATTTCACGGAAACTGCTCTTATCAAGGTCACCAGCGACATCCAAGTTCCTAAATCTAGTAGTTATTTCCAGCCCTCAATTTGTTTAACCCATCAGGAGTATTTGACACCGAGGACTGTTCCCTCTCCCTGGATACACTTTCTTCTCTGGACTTCCAGAACACCACCCTGTCATGACTTCCTTTCTATTCACTGGTCACTTTTTGGACACTTTTGCTCCTCTCCTCATTAATCTGACCTTGTAGTTAGGACTCAGTCCTTTGTCTTCCCATCTTACCTGTACTCACTCCCTTGATCTCACCCAGCCTCAGGGCTTTAATGGTTATTTATATGCTGAAGAATTTATATGTCTCCAGACTAGATTGCTCTCCTGAACTCCAGACTAATAGCTTCTACTGCCTACTTGGTAATTTCACTCAGATGTCTAAACCTCCAGATTTTCCCGCACATTTCTGCTGGTTTCTGTCTTCCCCACATCAATAATGGCAACTCCGCTCTTCCAGATGTTCAGACTCAAAAGCCTCAGTGTCATCCTTGGTTGCTTTCTTTCTCTCATACCCTGTATCTGAACATCCACAAATTCTTTAGACTCTATTTTTCAAAATATATCCAGATTTAGACCATTTTTTTACCACCTCCTTAATTACCATCCTGGTCCAAGCCACCAAAATCTCTCTGCTGGATTAGATTAAGAACCTTCTAATGAATTGTCCTGCTTCTGTCCTTGCCCGCCTGGAGTCTATTCTCAACACAACAGCTAGAGGAGGGATCCTTTCAAAAGGAAGTCAGGGGATGTCACCCCTCTGTTCAAAACCTTCCTGTGGTCTCACATCTCACCTAGAATGAAAGCCTGAGTCCTTACAATAGCCTACACAGCCTATGCAACCTGACCCCATTCTCTCTCTACTCATTTCTTACTATTTTTCCCATCATTCACTTCTCTAGCTGCTCTGCTCTTCCTGTTGTTCCTCAGTCTTGCTAAGCATGCTCCCACAACTTTATACCTGCTGCGCCGCCGCCTTCGTGCTTCCCCCGCACCCCACCCCTAATCTCCACATGGCTTCCTGCCTCATCTCCTTCCATCTTCTAAGTGAGGCCCTTTCTGAGTTTTAATCACAACCATCTCCTCTCCTGCCACTTCCCCTTCCTCTCCTCTGCTCTATTTTTTTCTCCAAAGCATTAATTACCGTCTATTTTTTTTTACATCTTTATTGGAGTATAATTGCTTTACAATGGTGTGTTAGTTTCTGCTTTATAACAAAGTGAATCAATTATACATATACATATGTTCCCATATCTCTTCCCTCTTGCGTCGCCCTCCGTCCCACCCTCCCTATCCCACCCCTCTAGGTGGTCACAAAGCACCGACCTGATCTCCCTGTGCTATGCGGCTGCTTCCCACTAGCTATCTATTTTACGTTTGGTAGTGTATATATGTCCATGCCACTCTCTGACTTTGTCACAGCTTACCCTTCCCCCTCCCTATATCCTCAAGTCCATTCTCTACTAGGTCTGTGTTTTTATTCCTGTCTTACCCCTAGGTTCTTCATGACATTTTTTTCCCCTTAGATTCCATATATATGTGTGAACATACGGTATTTGTCTCTCTCTTTCTGACTTACTTCACTCTGTATGACAGACTCTAGGTCCATCTACCTCACTACAAATAACTCAATTTCATTTCTTTTTATGGCTGAGTAATATTCCATTGTATATATGTGCCACATCTTCTTTATCCATTCATCCGATGATGGACACTTAGGTTGTTTCCATCTCCTGGCTATTGTAAATAGAGCTGCAGTGAACATTTTGGTACATGACTCATTTTGAATTATGGTTTTCTCAGGGTATATGCCCAGTAGTGGGATTGCTGGGTCATATGGTACTTCTATTTGTAGTTTTTTAAGGAACCTCCATACTGTTCTCCATAGTGGCTGTACCATTTCACATTCCCACCAGCAGCGCAAGAGTGTTCCCTTTTCTCCACACCCTCTCCAACATTTACTCTTTCTAGATTTTTTGATGATGGCCATTCTGACCGGTGTGAGATGATATCTCATTGTAGTTTTGATTTGCATTTCTCTAATGATTAATGATGTTGAGCATTCTTTCATGTGTTTGTTGGCAGTCTGTATATCTTCTTTGGAGACATGTCTATTTAGGTCTTCTGCCCATTTTTGGATTGGGTTGTTTGTTTTTTTGTTATTGAGCTGCATGAGCTGCTTGTAAATTTTGGAGATTAATCCTTTGTCAGTTGCTTCATTTGCAAATATTTTCTCCCATTCTGAGGGTGGTCTTTTCGTCTTGTTTATGGTTTCATTTGCACTGCTTCTGGCCTTACATTTAGGTCTTTAATCCATTTTGAGCTTATTTTTGTGTATGGCATTAGGGAGTATTCTAATCTCATACTTTTACATGTACCTGTCCAGTCTTCACAGCACCACTTACTGAAGAGGCTGTCCTTTCTCCACTGTACATTCCTGCCTCCTTTATCAAAGATAAGATGACCATATGTGTGTGGGCTTATCTCTGGGCTTTCTATCCTGTTCCATTAATCTATATTTCTGTTTTTGTGCCAGAACCATACTGTCTTGATTACTGTAGCTTTGTAGTATAGTCTGAAGTCAGGGACTCTGTTGCTCCAGCTCCATTTTTCTTTCTCAAGATTGCTTTGGCTATTCAGCGTCTTTTGTGTTTCCATGCAAATTGTGAAATTTTTTGTTCTAGTTCTGTGAAAAATGCCAGTAGTAGTTTGATAGGGATTGCATTGAATCTGTAGATTGCTTTGGGTAGGATAGTCATTTTCACAATGTTGATTCTTCCAATCCAAGAACGTGGTATAAGTCTCCATCTATTGGTATCATCTTTAATTTCTTTCATCAGTGTCTTATAACTTTCTGCATACAGGTCTTTTGTCTCCTTAGGTAGGTTTATTCCTAAATATTTTATTCTTTTTGTTGCAATGGTAAATGGGAGTGTTTTCTTGATTTCACTTTCAGATTTTTCATCATCAGTGTATAGGAATGCCAGAGATTACTGTGCATTAATTTTGTATCCTGCTACTTTACCAAATCCATTGATTAGCTCTAGTAGTTTTCTGGTAGCATCTTTAGAATTCTCTATGTATAGTATCATGTCATCTGCAAACAGTGACAGCTTTACTTCTTCTTTTCTGATTTGGATTCCTTTTATTTCCTTTTCTTCTCTGATTGCTGTGGCTAAAACTTCCAAAACTATGTTGAATAAGAGTGGTGAGAGTGGGCAACCTTGTCTTGTTCCTGATCTTAGTGGAAATGGTTTCAGTTTTTCACTGTTGAGGATGATGTTGGCTGTGGGTTTGTCATACATGTCCTTTATTATGTTGAGGAAAGTTCCCTGTATGCCTACTTTCTGCAGGGTTTTTATCATAAATGGGTGTTGAATTTTGTCGAAAGCTTTCTCTGCATCTATTGAGATGACCATATGGTTTTTCTCCTTCAATTTGTTAATATGGTGTATCACATTGATTGATTTGCATATATTGAAGAATCCTTGCATTCCTGGAATAAACCCCACTTGATCATGGTGTGTGATCCTTTTAGTGTGCTGTTGGATTCTGTTTGCTAGTATTTTGTTGAGGATTTTTGCATCTATGTTCATCAGTGATATTGGCCTGTAGCTTTCTTTCTTTGTGACATCCTTGTCTGGTTTTGGTATCAGGGTGATGGTGGCCTCGTAGAATGAGTTTGAGAGTGTTCTTCCCTTTGCTATATTTTGGAAGAGTTTGAGAAGGATAGGTGTTAGCTCTTCTCTAAATGTTTGATAGAATTCGCCTGTGAAGCCATCTGCTCCTGGGCTTTTGTTTGTTGGAAGATTTTTAATCACAGTTTCAATTTCAGTGCTTGTGATTGGTCTGTTCATATTTTCTATTTCTTCCTGATTCAGTCTTGGCAGGTTGTGCCTTTCTAAGAATTTGTCCATTTCTTCCAGGTTGTCCATTTTATTGGCATAGAGTTGCTTGTAGTAATCTCTCATGATCTTTTGTATTTCTGCAGTGTCAGTTGTTACTTCTCCTTTTTCATTTCTAATTCTATTGATGTGAGTCTTCTCCCTTTTTTTCTTGATGAGTCTGGCTAATGGTTTATCAATTTTGTTTATCTTCTCAAAGAACCAGCTTTTTTATTGATCTTTGCTATCATTTCCTTCATTTCTTTTTCATTTATTTCTGATCTGATCTTTATGATTTCTTTCCTTCTGCTAACTTTGGGGGTTTTTTTTGTTCTTCTTTCTCTAATTGCTTTAGGTGCAAGGTTAGGTTCTTTATTCGAGATGTTTCCTGTTTCTTAAGGTACGATTCTGTTGCTATAAACTTCCCTCTTAGAACTGCTTTTGCTGCATGCCGTAGGTTTCGGGTTGTCCTGTCTCCATTGTCATTTGTTTCTAGGTATTTTTTTATTTCCTCTTTGATTTCTTCAGTGATCAGTTCATTACTAAGTAGTGTATTGTTTAGCCTCCATGTGTTTGTATTTTTTACAGATCTTTTCCTGTAATTGATATCTAGTCTCATAGCGTTGTGGTCGGAAAAGATACTTGATACAATTTCAATTTTCTTAAATTTACCAAGGCTTGATTTGTGACCCAAGATATGATCTATCCTGGAGAATGTTCCATGAGCAGTTGAGAACAATGTGTATTCTGTTGTTTTTCGATGGAATGACCTATAAATATCAATTAAGTCCATCTTGTTTAATGTATCATTTAAATCTTGTGTTTCCTTATTTATTTTCATTTTGGATGATCTGTCCATTGGTGAAAGTGGGGTGTTAAAGTCCCCTACTATGAATGTGTTACTGTCGATTTCCCCTTTTATGGCTGTTAGTATTTGCCTTATGTATTGAGGTGCTCCTATGTTGGGTGCATAAATATTTACAATTGTTATGTCTTCTTCTTGGATAGATCCCTTGATCATTATGTAGTATCCTTCTTTGTCTCTTCTAATAGTCTTTATGTTAAAGTCTATTTTGTCTGATATGAGAATTGCTACTCCAGCTTTCTTTTGGTTTCCATTTGCATGAAATACCTTTTTCCATCCCCTTACTTTCAGTCTGTATGTGTCTCTAGGTCTGAAGTGGGTCTCTTGTAGACAGCAAATATATGGGTCTTGTTTTTGTATCCATTCAGCCAATCTGTGTCTTTTGGTGGGAGCATTTAGTCCATTTACATTTAAGGTAATTACCGATATGTATATTCCTATTCCCATTTTCTTAATTGTTTTGGGTTTGTTATTGTAGGTCTTTTCCTTCTTTTGTGTTTCTTGCCTAGAGAAAATCCTTTAGCATTTGTTGTAAAGCTGGTTTGGTGGTGCTGAAGCCTCTCAGCTTTTGCTTCTCCGTAAAGGTTTTAATTTCTCCATCAAATCTGAATGAGATCCTTGCTGGGTAGAGTAATATTGGTTGTAGGATTTTCTCCTTCATCACTTTAAATACGTCCTGCCAGTCCCTTCTGACTTGCAGAGTTTCTGCAGAAAGATCAGCTGTTAACCTTATGAGGATTCCCTTGTGTGTTATTTGTTGTTTTTCCCTAGCTGCTTTTAATATGTTTTCTTTGTATTTAATTTTTGACAGTTTGATTAATATGTGTCTTGGTGTGTTTCTCCTTGGATTTTTCCTGTATGGGACTCTCTGTGCTTCCTGGACTTGATTAACTATTTCCTTTCCCATATTAGGCAAGTTTTCAACTATAATCTCTTTAAATATTTTCTCAGTCCCTTTCTTTTTCTCTTCTTCTTTTGGAACCCCTATAATTCGAATGTTGGTGTGTTTAATGTTGTCCCAGAGGTCTCTGAGACTGTCCTCAGTTCTTTTCATTCTTTTTCGAATTCGAACGTTGGTGCGTTTAATGTTGTCCCAGAGGTCTCTGAGACTGTCCTCAGTTCTTTTCATTCTTTTTTCTTTATTCTGCTCTGCAGTAGTTATTTCTGCTATTTTATCTTCCAGGTCACTTATCCGTTCTTCTGCCTCAGTTATTCTGCTATTGATCCCTTCTAGAGTATTTTTAATTTCATTTATTGTGTTATTCATCATTGCTTGTTTCCTCTTTAGTTCTTCTAGGTCCTTGTTAAATGTTTCTTGCATTTTCTCCATTCTATTTCCAAGATTTTGGATCATCTTTACTATCATTATTCTGAATTCTTTTTCAAGTAGACTGCCTATTTCCTCTTCATTTGTTAGGTCTGGTGGGTTTTTATCTTGCTCCTTCATCTGCTGTGTGTTTTTCTGTCTTCTCATTTTGCTTATCTTATTGTGTTTGGGGTCTCCTTTTTGCAGTCTGCAGGTTCGTAGTTCCCGTTGTTTTTGGTGTCTGTCCCCAGTGGGGAAAGTTGGTTCAGTGGTTTGTGTAGGCTTCCTGGTGGAGGGGACTAGTGCCTGTGTTCTGGTGGATGAGGCTGGATCTTGTCTTTCTGGTGGGCAGGTCCACGTCTGGTTGTGTGTTTTGGGGTGTCTGTGGACTTATTATGATTTTAGGCAGCCTCTCTGCTAATGGGTGGGGTTGTGTTCCTGTCTTGCTAGTTGTTTCGCATAGGGTGTCCAGCACTGTAGCTTGCTGGTCGTTAAGTGAAGCTGGGTGTTGGTGTTGAGGTGGAGATCTCAGGGAGAATTTTGCCGTTTGCTATTACGTGGTGCTGGGAGGTCTCTTGTGGACCAGTGTCCTGAAGTTGGCTCTCCCACCTCAGAGGCATAGCACTGACTCCTGGCTGCAGCACCAAGAGCCTTTCATCCACACGGCTCAGAATAAAAGGGAGAAAAAGGGATGTCAGACCACATAGACTGAGACTATAGCACCAGACCGTCTAATGGAGAGATATTTTGGGGTGGTTGGGGACTTGTGGTACCCCTCAAATTACACTGCATTGTTGACTGCTATGTGAAAATGACCTAGAGGTGATAGTAGGCCACATGCTCCGTATGAGTCACACAAAGAGACCCAGTGTTGACTGCACTGGTGGTAATGTGTTTTAATGGAGATCATAGTCCCCATTGTTTTCTGATCTAACGAGACCACATTGGGAGTATTATGTTCACCTTTGGGAGGTGTTTTTTTTTTGCGGTACACAGGCCTCTCACTATTGTGGCCTCTCCCGTTGTGGAGCACAGGCTCCGGACGCGCAGGCTCAGCGGCCATGGCTCACGGGCCCAGCCGCTCCACGGCATGTGGGATCTTCCTGGACTGGGGCACGAACCCGTGTCCCCTGCATCGGCAGGCAGACTCTCAACCACTGCGCCACCAGGGAAGCCCTGGGAGTTATTTTTTAACAGGAATATTGTTCAGAGAAAGTCAGCCAGGAGAGTGAAGGCTCTAACCATGATATATGAAAAACAGTTGAGGGAATCAGGGGTGCCCAATGATTCCATTACACTTAAGGACAAAGTCTGAAAACATGCACTACCTGTGCAACCACTCTCACCTCCTTTGTCCATGGCAGACATTATTAATCAATCATGATTCTCTTTCCTGCTGCATTTGCCCAGCTCATAGCCCTCCAGGCAGCCACAATCCAATCTACTGGAGTTGGCAACCGAGACAAAACTTGTTAGTTGTTCTGGCTGGGAGGGAGGTATGATTATTTTTTCCTCACGAACTATTTATGATATGAAAAAACTAACTAAACTAGTCCCATCTAGTTTCAGAGGATAAAACTATGAGGAATAAAATCCAGGATAGCATTTTAATGGTAATAACTGTCCAAATGTGAGGTCTTGGAAGGTAGGGAATCTGGAGGACCACCTGCCAAGGATTAGGAGGAAATCTCCTTGTTAGGTGGTAGACTGGACTGGATAATGGCTCAACTTCATCTGTCCCTAAAGTTCAATGGATCTTTTCCTACTTGGCTCTGCTAGGCAGGGCCAGGGTGGCGGGCTGGTAAAGAAAGTCTGCAGAGCAAACGTTCACCTTTCAATTGCAGTTATTTCGCTGAGAAATGTACCAGAAAACCAGAGCAAAAAAAGACAATGGGTTAAGCACAAAGGGATAAAACGATTATTTCTAAGCTTAATAACAATAGCAACAAAAAACATTTTTTAGCGTTTGGAAACTCTTCGACTTTCCTTTATTTTAGTTCTTTCCTATTCCCACATACCTTAACCCCCTATTTTTGGTCAGAAGCCAATTAACTTCATTAAAAACAGTGGATGCCAGAAGTTGCTCTTAGTGTGTTCCAAGACTTGGAAATTCCTTCCCTAATGACATAGTAGAAACTGTTGCCACAGTTAAGAGCAGGCTAGAGACAATTATTATATTTAAGTCGTGCTTTGCAGGTTATCATACCCACATCTGCAAGCTATTCCCTTTGTAAAGCATTTGGGGTTATTTGCCACAGAAAACTCATTGGAAAGTGCCAGCAACTGTGTGAGGACCCATGACTGAGAATCTTCCACGTGGCTCCGGAAGGCAAGCAGAGAACTGTCGTCTCAGCAACTCCACACCCACTTCTTGGAGCCAGACTCCTCTTATCGAGACAGGAAGTCTAAGCCTGGGGTGGAATGAAGGGGTGGTAAAGAACAAATCCTCCAGCAGTCACCCACCCAGGCCTGTGAAAGGAGAGAGGCCCATCCAGAGAGCTGGTCAGCTTGAGAGCTACCCTCTGAATAATCTGTTTGACATCTATAAAAGGAAGACAACGAAAGGACAGGACCTCTGCACAGGATGGCATTTTCTAACAGAAATCAGAGAATATGCTGCATCCGTCTGCACACTGGACTGCTGGCAGCTATGGCCTTGAGCACATGACAGCTGCTCTGGGCCTTGGCTCCCTCATCCGTAAAATGGGGATAACACCGCCTAACCTTCATGCCCTGGGGGCACTGGAAAGATTAAAGTAAACGGATGAGAAAGCACTTGGAAAAGAGTTTTAGGCATTATACAAATGTTAGGATTATTATGATTATGAGTGTTCTTTTGAGCCTGTTAGGTTTTATATGGTGATGACTACCCTAAAACCAAGATGAAATCAAGACCAGTGTCACTCTAATGCCCTTGCTTGGGACCTTTGATTGAGTCCATCCTTTCTGAATTCGTCCCTTTCTGAGTTTATCCAGAATGTGCAGCTCTACAGTTGAGTCCTTGAGTTCCTCACTTAAAAACTGAGGGTCAGTTACTGTTGGAAGGAATGTGTCAGCCAATTGGGATATGCAGTCACGCACAGACCTCTTAGAAAAACCACACTTCTGTCTGTTGACCAATGGGACACCCACTTTGAATTCCACCCCACCCTGCGCCTTGTCTCATCCCACCTACTCCCATCCTCCCTCCCTAGTAAGTTAGACTTAATTGGATCTACCCACATTCTGTCACTGCTACCAAATATGCATTTGCAAGACATGCAGACACCTCAATTTTCCCTGGACTGATTATTCTGGTAGTTTATTTTTTTCTTATAATCTCGGTCCTTTACATCTCCATTTGCTTCTCATCTGCCTGAATTTTAATTTTACCCCCAAGACAGCTAGAACCAGAAGAGAAAAGAAATTAGACTTCTGAAAAACTATTTAACAAGGACATAGAAAAAATAGGGAGCTGGTACGTAGGGAAGGGAAAAGGAGTAAGAAGTTAGGATTGCAACACTACTTAAAAAGAGGTTCATAGATACCATTTAGTCTGGTGTTGGTGTCACCAGTTACCATCTATGTGCTGCCTAAATCTGTGGCAAAGCAACTGTTCTCAGAGATTTTCCAAGACTTCCCAATAAGATGAATGAACTGTTCTAGAACATGGTTGGTTTTATGCCCATAAGATAGAGTCCTGCAATATTAGTTAGACATCAGGCTCTTTAAATATTATGATTCACTGTAGTCATGGAATTCTACAAAATACCAAATAAAACTAAACACCAACACATTTTTCTAAACTAGTTCAACAACTAACAAATGACACAGTACAGCATTATCTTCAGTCACTTAAGCTAACTCGACCTCTACCAGATTTAGAACCAAATTTAATATATACTTCTAATCTGGTTGCATTGAATGTGTCATAAGAACATGATGAAGAACATGTGTGCTAATATATTTTATTACAGTAAGTCAGAAGAGAAAAATATTGAATCAGACCCAGCCAGTTGACAAATAAATTCACCACATCTAATCTAAGTGTCACTTTAAACCTACTTGTCTTACTTCCTATTGTAAATATGGCTGGCGTGTAATTTGATATGACAGTGTGAGCTTATGACAAATGTATCTTTGTGCTCTCACATTGATTACTTTAGCTAGCAAAGAAATCACAAAGCATTAACCCAGAAAGGACGAAACCTTAGAAGACATAGAATGAGATGTATATATATTGAAGGACTCTGACTCCAGCAATCACTCAATAAATATTCATTGTTTCTTTTTCATGTTCTTTGCCTACCCCTTCTGATCCCTTATTCAAGATGTCAAGACTTAAAGGAATCCTGTAAATAGCTAGTCTCCAGGTCCACAGAAGTCCATAAAGGTGATACTAGAGAGACATAAACTATTTTCAATATCTGAAAAATCCTAATAGATGTCATCCATTTCTTGTGATAAATGAAATGTCAGTTTCATTAGCTTAATTTAGTTAGCCTATGTTGATTATATCTGAGTGGCAGTTATATATGTCTTTTTTGAATAAAATATGTGAAACAAGCAATTACTTCTCAGTAGATGCAGTTAGATAAGTATGTGAAAAGGTAGGGTCTGTGTACATGGAAATGCAATAACAAAGGGGAATAATCCTACATCAGTCTTGGCTTGGTGGTAAAAGTTTTGGACAGTCCTCAAGTAGTAACTTCTTGAGAGTACATTGTGGAGCAGATAAGAAACAAGAATTATTTCAGGCTGATATGTCCCCTTGGTACAAGGGATTCCTATTTTCCTGGTAAGGTTATTAATTTACTTCTTTAATTCTTTCTTATTCTCATCCAGGAGCAAACTCAATGGTAGTAACTATATAAATAAAATGATAATCTGCACAGACACACACGTACAGACACAAACACGCAAGCTCTAAATATCAGAGGAAATCTAAATAATGTGGAAATGAAAGTGATCATATCTTGCCTGCTATGAAACATGAGCCTTTGGTATGTTGAATATAGAACAGACTGGAAATCTTAGAAATAAACCACTACTGAACTGATGCTTCCTTAAGAACAGGTCCTTTAAGAGAATCCGTTAAAAGTTATGCATCCCTTATCATGTTTGAAGAACCCAGGATTTTCTTTGCAAAGGAAAAGGTAGCATGCCAAGGTAGCTGAGGGAAAAGTAAGAGCCAGGCCCTAAAAACAAATCAGTTCAGACTCCTAACTGAGGCCCAAGCAAGTTCACTTGGTCAACAATGATATACATTTGCAGTGTTAATAGCCTATCCCTATTTTGTTCATTCATTTACTTACTCTTTGATTGATTTACTTATTTTTCTTTTTTAATATAATATGCAGCAGCTATTTCTGAGTACCTATTATGTTCTCATACTAGTTGTAGAACTATAATGATGAATATATTACAGTCCATACTGCCTAAGAGCTTATAGTATAACAGAGGATTTGGTGAAACAAATGCCTATTGAACACTTGCAATGCACTAGGCACTGTTCTAGGTGCTGGGACACAGCAGATTAAAGCAGATGCAAATCCCAGCTCTGGTACAGCTTGTCTTGTGAAGACTGCTATGGTAAAGATATGAACCAATCCACATGTGGAGTCTGGTGATGGAGTAGACTGCATTCTGTGATATTCTTGGCTCCTAAAGAACAACAGCCACCCCAAAACAAAGCCTCAACCTGTCAAGATATCAGAGAGACTTTTAGAAAAGTAAGTTGTGGTGAATAAAAAGGTGTGTTGTGAATTTTACAACATGTTTGAAGTAATTGATAGCGTTAGGTCCAAAAATGATTGTTTACCGTTGTTATCTCAGCAGATACTATTTAATCCACCCAATCAAATGTGATCTTTCCACAAGTCTTTAGAAAACCAAGATATGAAAATGCATTCAATCTCACCAGTGTCATCTTCCTGGAGAACAGAGCTGACCTCATTATAAGCTTAGTTCCCTATAAAACAAGGGTTATCGAAAAGATGGTGGCTGTGATTCTTTGAAGATTTGTGCAAAATCTAACAATCTGTTTATGTGTCTAAAAACTTACATGTACCTTTTTATATACATACCTATGTATATTAATTAAACACAGTTCAAGAGATACACATACCACATCATTAGCAGTGGTTGGCTTTGGAGTATGGAAATAAGATTGGAAGATTGAAGGGAGAGACATTCTATAGTGTTTGAATTTTTAAATGATTACATAGTTACATGTTATTCATATAATTGTCAAAACATGTAGTATGCATATGAAGGGAATTGTCTGTGTAAAAATAGCTAGCAGTTAATGTATCTAAATTTCGTTTTAATCATCTAATGGCCTTTTTACTTTCTACTAAGTAAAATGTGCTCGTCTATCATCATTTACCCAGAGATTTTCCTGATGAGAAAATACAGAAGCATTAGCAGGAGCTCAGGGAGCTGTGAGTTTTATTAGGGGTAGTAAAGGAGGGAGGGATAAGGATTAATGACAGGATCTCTTTCTCACCCACTCAAGTTTCTTCTGCATCTTCTCATTGGAATAGTAACATGCAAAGGAAGTCAGGAAAATATTTTTTAATTGAAATTGTAGAGCTAGAAGATAAAATTATTATTACTTCATAGGTAATTTTTTGTCTCTAAGGAGAATGAGTCCCCTTAAAGGTTAAGTGACTTGCCCAATGTCAGGTGTTGACCAAGTGATAGGGCGACACTGGGAGCCAGGTCTGTGTCACACCCTTTCTACTGAAACTCTCTGCCTTTTAGTCTCCAAGTCTTATAAAGTCTAATTGAAACAGCTTTAAAATGCAAGCTTTACCAAACACAACTGCAGTTTCTTATGATTTGGACACCAAATCAGGAGATGCTCTGCCCCTTCGTAACACTTCACCCCAAATTCCCCCCAAAAAAGCCTCTTTAAAGTGTCTCTGGAGGTCCAGGTTATCACTTCAACTTCAAATCTCTTAACTGTTGGGTATTTCTCTACTTCTGGAGAGCCCATGTCAGTGTCCCTGCAGGTGTCTTTCAGTCCTATTCAACTGGAGGGCATCCAGGTCTGCACCTGCACATGCCTTCATGCCCTGGTGACCTTGGTCTGGAAGTTTCAGTGTCTTCACCTCCCTTCCTTCTACCTTCTCTCTAAAATGCAATAGGAGAAAATACATGTAAATTCCATGTCTTAGAGAACTGCTTTACATGACTTAGACTCCCAACCCAACTCTTTAAGGGTTAAAGTTCATAATTGCACTCCAAAAATGAAGTCTAGAGGCAAAAACACCCAGTAAATCAAATTCACAAGTGACAGTAGAAAGGAGACCAAATATTTTTATAGAAAAGTTTTGTCAGCTTGGGGAGTGGTAAGAGAGAGTAGGATTACTCAGGCTCTTTTTCAACAGGCCCAGTTGGGGGAACAGAAATTTAATACTACATTTGGTGTTACAAGGAGCAGTAAAGAGGCACACAGTTGCATCAGGTGTTCGGACTCAAGCACTACATGTATTTCATGTCATTTGTCAGAGTTTTTTAAGCTGCTGTTGTTAACAACAGCAGAAGAGCCTATGAGTCACAGCCCGAGCCTGCAGCAGAATGCCACACACGAGCAACTTTGACCTAATTGGACCGAAATTCAGAAGCTGCACATTGACCACTGAAGCAAATACATTGGTTGTCCTTCTGGAGTTGGCCCTCAGTTAACAAAGATATGAATTTGGACTCATTCACATGCCCCTCATTTTTTCAAGTTCACTCAAGCAAAGACATTTTTTTAAATGGTTGAGAACAATGCCCATTGAGCAGCATCCTGAGATCAGCTGGGCAACCGGAGAGGCTATTTTTTGAAGTCCTCTTTTGTGTCACTCATTCTTTCTCTCCAGTCAACCAAACATCATTTTCCTGGACCCTGTGGGGATCTTGGGTTGATACCTAATAGTTTGCCATATTTACACCCAGCAGATGCTTGCAAGATGGAAGATGGGGATACGTCTATTCCCAAAATGGAATTTCTTTTAATACTGGGTGAAAAACATTTGAAAACCGAAGAAGGCTGCAGAAAAATGACATGTTGGGTGATACCATGCTCCAAGGGGTATTTTATACTTAGAGCTTTTTTCTCAGCATCCGTAATGAGATGAGTACTATTCTCTGGGAAAAGCTAAAACTTGTCACCATCCAAATCTTCATCTACTTAAAAAAGAAGAGAGGCTACCCATAAGGAACTCATTTACAGTACACTTGTCATGATGGTACATTTATTTTTCTACTTGATTCTCTCTCTCTAACAATTTTATAAACCTATATAAATGGTAAGATACACAAATTTCAGGTTAAGATATGTTTATGCGTAAAATGCCTTTTTCCCCACATAGTATCGTGTTCAAAAGACCTGCTATCAAAACTAGCCTACATTATTTCTAGTTGCATTAAATTTGCTTAGGAGCTTTAAACTAAGAGAGATTCAAAGTAACCGAGATCAGAGGGATTGTTACGTTTGTTAAACCGAGGTTTTATAGTACAATAGAACCAGCTAAATCTGGATGCAGGCCAGCAACTTTTTATCCCTGTTTTATTGAGATGTAATTGACAAACAGCACTGTGTAGTTTAAGGTGTGCAGCATAATGACTTTACTTACATATATTGTGAAATGATTACCCCAATAAGTTTAGTCAACATCCATCCTATAGATACAAAAAAATAAAGAAAAAAAAAGGTTTTTTTCTGTGCCATGAGAACTCCTAGGATCTACTCTTTAATACCCAGCAACTATTTTTTTAAATTTATTTATTTTATTTTTATTTATTTTTGGCTGTATTGGGTCTTTTCCGGATGCGCAGGCTCAGCAGCCATGGCCCATGGGCCCAGCTGCTCCATGGCATGTGGGATCTTCCTGGACCGGGGCACGAACCTGTGTCCCCTGCATCGGCAGGCAGACTCTCAACCACTGTGCCACCAGGGAAGCCCTGTATTGGGTCTTTGTTGCTGTGCACAAGTGTTCTCTAGCTGTGGCTAGTGGAGGCTACTCTTCGATGCGGTGCGCGGGCTTCTCATTGCAGTGGCTTCTCTTGTGGAGCACGGGCTCTAGAGTGCAGGCTCAGTAGTTGTGGCGCTCGGGCTCCGTGGGATCTTCCCGGACCAGGGCTCGAACCCGTGTCCCTTGCATTGGCAGGTGGATTCTTAACCACTGCACCACCAGGGAAGCCCAACTATTTTTAACGTAGAAATGTTTGGGTCCATGTGCTCAGAGTATCTGTGTCCTGGCTATTATCTGGACAGTTGGGAACATGCTGTATTTCCATTCCCAGAATTCAGAAATACACTTGAAGTTATTAAAATATCATTGTCCCTATCAGATGCAGAGAGATGAAAATATCTTTTAAGAGGGTGTAAATTTTATCTGGCTTCCAACACGTTCCCCCACTAGACACAGGAGTAATCAGAATGATGAGCCGCCAATAGAGCTTCTCCGTTCTTCCCAAGAACACTGACATCCTCCTCCAGTTGCTTCGTCAGCTTAGTCTCCACATCCTAGTTTTATTTTCATTTTACTTTTCCATTTTACTGTACTCTCCACAGATACTACTTATTTTCAATTCATGATCATGGTAAAGCTACAAATCAAGTTCTATATTGTTTTCTTTCTCCACATTTTGTAAGAGGTGGATCAAAATGGAACAGTTTTAAAGTTCTAAAATTCTGATTTTTATTGTATCCAGGAGTGCATCAGGCACATGTCTTTGAAATCTTCACATGGCAGGGACAAATTCCCCTTGAGGCTTTCTGAGCTAGCTGCCCCTCAACTTGGCTTCACGGGCTCAAATGGCCAGTATTCTGAGGTTAATACAAAGCACCAGTTGCACAATAGCAATAGAAGACAGGGTGGGGTGAGTGAGCACGTGTTTATCTGCACACACTCCTCTCTAGAGATCTTCCCTTCAGATCTCCAGAGTTGGACCAAGAAGTTTCCAGATTTGATTTAACGGAACCAGATATTTGGAATTGTTTTTTAAATGAATACTAAAATTCTAACTCCATATGGTACCACAAACCAAGATGACAAAAGGTGACTAGCATGACTACAACCCAAGCTATGGACGAGTGAATGAAATTTCTTTTCACAAAAGAAGATTCAAAATGTGGTCCACGGGCACTATTTAGAAACATCTTCATTAATTAAGGAGTGAAACTGTAGTCTTTAATATGGTCACAGATCCATGCAGTCATTTAATCTCCAGAAATTTTAGTTAACTACACAGATGGATTTCTAACAATCTCTAATGGGTGTAACTTAAGATGGAGCAGATAACTCTACCGGCAGATTAATCAGCCTCTTCCAAACTGCAAATTAAAAAAGAAACAAATCAAACACTACGTTTTCCTCGCAGATGCAGAGCAACACGTAGTCTTACTCCTGTAATTACAGCATTAGGAGAGATTTGCCAATATCAAAGAACCTAGGGGAGGACAGGAATAAAGATGCAGACGTGGGCTTCCCTGGTGGCGCAGTGGTTGAGAGTCCACCTGCCGATGCAGGGGACACGGGTTCGCGCCCCGGTCCGGGAAGATCCCACATGCCGTGGAGCGGCTAGGCCCGTGAGCCATGGCTGCTGAGCCTGCGCATCCGGAGCCTGTGCTCCACAACGGGAGAGGCCACAACAGTGAGAGGCCCGCCTACAGCAAAAAAAAAAAAAAAAAAAAGATGCAGACGTAAAGAACAGACTTGAGGACACGGGGAGGGGGAAGGGTAAGCTGGGGCGAAGTGAGAGAGTGGCATGGACATATATACACTACCAAATGTAAAATAGCTAGCTAGTGGGAAGCAGTCGCATAGCACAGGGAGATAAGCTCAGTACTTTGTGTCCACTTAGAGGGGTGGGATAGAGAGTGTGGGAGGGAGACACAAGAGGGGGGGATATGGGGATGTATGTATACATATAGCTGATTCACTTTATTATGCAGCAGAAACTAACACACTGCTGTAAAGCAATTATACTCCAATAAAGATGTCAAAAAAATTACCAAATGAAAGCTGATGAAAAACTAACAAGAGATTGAATAATAATATTTTTAAAATCTCACAGCCATAGAATCTCTTATTGATTTCAATTATATATTCATTACTTTCAAATAGAGAAGCCTGGAGTGAGAATTAAATGCAACTCCTGTGGGGACCTCAGCTCTGTTCCAACTACACAGTATCTGACTAAATTCATCTCCAGCATCTGCAGTTGACTTTTTTTTAAAAAATCAAAAATTTTTTCTTTGTTTGTTTGGCCAACCTTCATTTGAGCTTTTTTTACACCAGAAAAAAAAAAAAAAATCAGTAGGGATGCCCTGAATCTGGGATATTCAAAGCAAATGTTATAAATTGGCCTTCACAAGTGTTTTGAACACAAACAGCAGATTTTCACAAGTGATTTCCTATCAGTGACACTCCTGCAGGACTTCCTGGAAACAAATGAGGGTCAGAGAGGGCTAATCTCTCAACAGATTTATTAGCAAACGTCCCATTCCTTCATCTCCTAATGCCTATGTGACTTTACCACACTAAGTCCTGGTAGTATTCCCTAGTATTGTCCAAGGTTAGACATCACTTGTGCTGTCTCAGTCTTTAAGTGGCAGCCAATCAGCGTTCCTTGGTATCACTGCTGAGAACTCTCAGTAGGATGGGATGGTAGAGCAATGGTAAATCAAATCTATAACTACTCCAGTTCCCGCCAGTCTGTCTCCACTCAAAGCGTCCATTTAGCCAGGAAGCACAGCAAGATTTATAGCCTGGACTTTTATTGTGTGGCACTTTAACACTGCGAGGAACCCTATACTCAGGCCTGAAATCCTTTAAGAAGGGCAGACCCTCAATTTGTTTTAACCTATAGGCGAGTTCCGTAGTTGATGCTGCCATAGGCCTGAAATTCATCAGTTTGGCATTCACAAGTCTCTTCAACTATCACTTTGCATTTTACTTCGGAAGATGCCACCAGTTAAAAAAAGTTACTGTCTACAGCAACAGTTCTGTCTTTTATTCATTTCTTTTCTGCACGACATATTTGTCAAAAATTCGAGATGAGGGATGTTGTCTGGGAAACACTTTTAGAATGCCAATATGTAATGTTCAGGTCTCTCCCTTCTCTCTCTTTAATTTTTGAGTGTTTTGTCGATGAGGTGACCCATGTAAAAACTCTAACTTCTCTTTACTCACATTCTCAGGAGCCCTTCCCTGCGCACCATATAAAATGTCAATACTTCCACAACCCCCAAGTACACAGATACATCTTTTCCTGCTTTATTTTTTCTCCCTAGCAGTTATCACCATCCAATAGACTACCTGTGTACACAGTATATACACATTTCCCTTCTTGATTTGGCTATGATCCGTCTTACTCGGTGGAATGTAAGCTGCATGAGGACTGGGGTTTTTTCTGTTTCATTCAGTGCTGCATCTCCAGCACCTAGAGCAGGGCTTGGCACATAGCATGTACTCGATAAATACTTTCTGAATGTAAATTATGTTGACATCATAAACGACTGATGTCAGACAATGATTATTTCATTTCTTCACTCTCAATGGGTCTCCGTCCCAGACTCCCAGGGCCCTCTCCTGAAACATCAAACCCAGCCTAGACCTTTGCTCAGCGTCCCCACCCCCATCCCATACACCAAATTCCACCTAATCTAGTCCTGGCAGGAAAGCTGATCAACTAAACCCTGCAGAATAATAGTAGTTGGATGCATTACTCAGTCACAATAATAAACAATCGCTTTGTGATTTGAAGCCTTAGCCTCAAGCAGTAACTATTGTAACAGATCAAGTCCCAAGTGCCCTACTCTTAGCCCTATCTCTTCCCACCATTGGGACAATGTAGGAGATCAGTCAGTCTAGAAGAAGTTTTCAGAGGCTCCTAATTCAATCTGCGGAGGTCATCAGGCAGAGAGGAGGGCCAGTCTCACAGAGGGGAAAGTCAGAGGGCAGTATTGCTAGTGCAATACCAGGGGTCAGAAAATTTTTTCCTTAAAGGGCCAGAAAGTAAATATGTTAGGCCTTGTGGACCGTACTCAGTTCTGCTGTTGTCATGTGAAGGTAGCCATGCCCAATAGAATCCTGGCTGTGCTCCAGTAACACTTGATTCACAAAAACAGACTGTGGGTCAGATTTGATCCATGGGCCATAGTCTGCTGACGCCTGCTCTAGATCCAGGGGAAATGTAAACTAATCCCGAACCCTATTCTCTAGGATCTTAAAATCTAAAGGGGTTCTGTTGCTTACTTAGTGCATTTTAATGTAACCAGTAATCACATGTCTCTGCATATCTACTGGTTATTTTTAACAAAAGAAAATAGATGAACCCTATTTCTTGATAAAATAAATTGTCATTCCTTCTCTTTTTATGTGCTCACCCACAATTCTCCAGCCCCCAGGACAGCATGCCTGCACACTGCTCAGACCTCCCTTCAGGAAGGAACTTGCCACTAAGCTTCAAGGAGGAGCCCTGCTAGGTGACAGCCTCCAGGGCCAGTGCCTTGAGGATCTGCCAGCCTCACTCTGAGACCGTGGTCTTCCCGGGCAGCCCTCAGCCAATGACTGAGCCTAGTGCGGACTAGGATGTGACCATTCCCACCAGGGGAGGACTCCTCCCACAACCACCTTGGCTCTAGAAACCCCCATTGTGTTGACCAAGCTTTATCAGGTCTGAGTTGCAGCCTGTGATCTCCTTGCCCAATTCTGCTTTCTCCTCCCTTTTCTCTTTTTTTTTTTTTTTTTTTTTGCGGTACGTGGGCCTCTCACTGCTGTGGCCTCACCCGTTGCGGAGCACAGGCTCCGGATGCGCAGGCTCAGCGGCCATGGCTCGCGGGCCCAGCCGCTCCGTGGCATGTGGGATCTTCCTGGACCGGGGCACGAACCCGTGTCCCCTGCATCGGCAGGCGGACCCTCAACCACTGCACCACCAGGGAAGCCCCCCTCCTCCCTTTTCTTTTCAAGGTGTCAGATCTGAATCTCCATCAAGAGGTTTTCCCTGCCCAACTCTGTTTCCTCTCTCTTTATTTTTCACAGACTTACCTCCGACCAAAAACAACCCCCACTGTACTCCTAATTCCTGCCACTGTCTGCCTTCCATCCTCACCTACCCCTCACCATACTTAATTGAACTTGACTGAGATCCTTCATACATTCATGTTACAAAGAAAACTCCAGTGTGTGTCTACAAATATTGTGATGAAAACGAGGAAAAGAAAATGCTTCCTGCTTCTGAAGGATACCTTCATATAGTTTTGGATATTTAAACGTACTCTTCCCAAATTATTCTCAAATTATTTTTAGGAATCAGGGGCGTGATTACAGCACCTGTTCACCCCATCCAAAGGGTACGGAAGGTCAGGACCATTTTAAGAGGCACCACTCCTGAAGCAGCAGTTTCTAGCCAGAGACCTCAAGTTTCAGTACTGGGCCGTGAGTCGTACAATTAGGACCTCCCAGTGTCCGGAAGAGATGTGACATTCAGGTCTTGAACCTGTTTAAATGAGGTCTGTTTAAAAATTTCCCTTATAGGGAAATTCAGCTACAACCACTTTGGAAGCCACTTGGAAGCACAGGTATCAGAAGCACTGGCTGCCTTGGAGCCCAGAGCGGGACCAGCCAACTGGGAAGCCAGAAAAGGCCAAGGCTCCCTTCTCTGTCCCCTGCAGGCAGAGTGCTTTCCTTGGAGAGGAGGGCTTGAAGCCTGCTTTTAGGGGCTCTGCTCAGCCTCCAGAAAGGCTGCAGCAAAGCCCGTAGTGCTTTTGCAGAGATGCTGATCCCAGCTGGTCCCAGGGGAGGTTTCTTAGTATGTATGTCATTGTGACTTATAATTTGCCCTCTCACCATATATTTGACAGTATGAAAATATGAGGAACTAGGACTAGGGGATGATGAAGGAGGGGCGGGGTAGGGGAGAAGAATGGGGGAGAGAAGAAGGCGGAGGATGAAGAGAAGGAGAAGGAAACAATTTAAGGTAGAAAAGCAGCTAAAAGGTTAGACTGGTGTTCAAGGTACTTGTCGTTAATTAATCATTGCAATTGATCATTAACTTCTGTTCTGAGCTTCCTGACCACCTGAGGCTTAGAAAAAAAGCCAACAGTTCTTCCGATGAGTCAAACTCCTTGTGGGCCTAGAGCTCGGGGAACGTATATTCAAGAGAAGTACAGCCAAGGCATTTTATCTCCCCAGGCCTCAGTCTCCTTATCCTAATAGGAGTGGGGCTTGTATTCCGTGAACACCATGGTCCCCATCACAGCTACCATTCTGTGATTAAGTAGGGCCCAGAGAAGCCAGCCAGTGCCCCAGAGTTTATCAACTCACTCTGCCTCCTCGCATTCCTATAAACCTATGTGAGGTTTGAGGGGCCAAGCCTGGAAGTGGAATGTCTATTTTGTCCCATGTACTATTGCCCAGAATTCAGTAATTCCTCCCCTCATCTGCAAGGAAGTCTGGGAAATAGAGTCCACGTGTGCACTCGAGAAGAGAGAAACAATTCGGCGAACATGCAGCCAGTCTCCACTAACTTATAATTTTAAGACTCTGCTTCAGCATTCACTGGGAAAAACTAGCTACTCTGTCCTTTGAGCCTCTCTTCTGCTTCATTGATGTTTCCATCATAACTGTCTCCACCAAGAGAGGCCACAGATTTGTCTCCCTGTCTCCTCTTATTGACTACACGAACCTTGAATAAAATTCAGATCTTATCTACCTCTGAGCCCAGAGCCTAGGGCACAGTAATTATTCACTTATTTTAAAATAAGTAAATAAATAAATATAAAGAATGTTCTGAATAACAGCAGAGTGCACCTCTTTATTTAAAAAATACCTTCAAGAGCTCCCAATTGCCCAGAAGGTTAAATCCAAATTCCTCATTATGACATTTAAGGTAATCCTTTCTTACCTCCCCAGTCTTAAATCTCATTACTCAATTTCACCAAACTGCTCACCAGTCATTTTTTTCTTTCCTCCCCTCCTTCCCTCCTTTCTTTTCTTGTTTCTCTCTCTCCTTCCCTTTCTTTCCCCTCTTCTCCTTTCCCTCATTTTTTTCTTTTACTTGCACGCATTGAAGTAACATTTGAGCATCTACTGTGTGTCAGGGACCAGGTCAGGTACAGGAGATACACAGGTGAATTGTCCTCCAAGTCTACTGGAGAAGATAGATGGGTAAACAGACACTTGAAAAGTGCTATGAAAGTCAAGGTGGCTTAGCAGCTCGGAGGAGGGGACTCAGACTGAGGACAAAGGGGCAGGATGCGTGGAGAGCTGAGAAGGTTCAGAAGAGATGATAATCCCTGAACATCAGAGATGGAATGGGGTTGTTCAGGCACAGGAAGGTGGGAAGGAAAATGCTGGCAGGGAGAAGTGTGTGCTCAGGTCGAGAGCCATGAGAAAGCCCAGCTCATGTGAGAACACGTCTTTCCCTTCTCTGCAGAACGAAAGCAGACTTTGAGAGATGGGGCTGGTCAGGAGCTAGATCATGAAGGTAATGTTATGCTGAGAATTTTGGAGTGTAGCCCAAAGGTGCAAGCAGATTTCCGCTTTGGAAGCAGCCCTCTGATGGCAGGGAGAAGGCCAGTTGATGAGAGACGAGGAGATGGTCTGGAGGGTAGAACGCAGCACAGGGAAGATACAGACCTGCCCTGAGGCAGGAGCTTTGGGAAGGGAGCTTCAGAGAAGGGGAAAGAGTCAACAGATATTTAGGAGGAAAAAGTGGCCAGATTTTGTGACAACCTGAATGAGAGAGGGAGACAGATTATGGAAGGAAGAAAGGAAGGGAGGGAGGCAGGAGGGTGGTCTAGTTCCGGGGCTTTGTTCTCAGATGGGCAGGTGGACCATGGCTCCATCACTGTGGCCAAGGATGCAGGAAGAAGACTAAGTTGCAGAGGCAAGATGATGAGGTCAGTACTGGATCTTCTGGGACTGAGCCCCATGGAGGACATCTAGGCAGTGATGGCAGGTAGATTCTTAGAGGCGCTCTTTTTTCATATGGGAAAAGCCATGCACAGGGAGGTTACGTGAACCAGCCAAGGAGGAGTCGAGGGCCAGGTGTGCTAACGCCTAGTCTTGAGCTCTTTCCACTACATCTTTTACCTTCATACTTCGCAGCAACGGCACAAGATAAGGTCTCTCCCATCACCCACTAGCAAATCACTCATTCGTCTCTGTGGTTACACATTCAAATGTGTGGGGAAGATAAGCCTCTGGAAACCTCACCAGAAAGTCCAAAATCATTTTAGATTGTGGGCACTTAAACTAATATTTAATTGATTGGCTGTCATTCTATAATCTGATAGACAGATTTGTTCCATTTTTGATTCCAAGTATGCAGACCCAGTTTACACAGAATCTATTTCTAATTTCTCAACCTCTGAGTTGATTGAAAATATCCTCAGTGTGACTCAAAATACCAACTTCAAGAAGATGTGGTCATAAAATGTTATTACAGCTTGTCCTTAATCTCCCCCCTTTCCCCGTCTCAAGTTCAATTCCAAGTATAAAACACAGGCAAACAGAAAATCTACTCCCAGAGAGAGGTCCTCGCTTACTCCTATCTCAAGAAAGTTAACATTTGGGGTGACGTGGGTTTCACTTTATCGGAATTCGTTGATCCTCAGATTCTCCTCATGGTAAAGGCAAGGACAGCAAATGTCATAAGAAAGTCACGTTTTCCAGTGTTTTCTCAGTATGCTTCACAGAGTAACCATCCTCATAAAACAGATTTCTCTCTCAACTCCTCAGAGATGTGCCCAGTATATGAACTTGAGAGCAGTCGCCTAAGAACTAAAAGCATCACCAGAGTGTGATTTACTTCTCCAGTTAGCATTTTCCAGGTCTAGCGGTGAGCTCATCACTCATTAAATGGTTAAATAACAGCTAAAACCATAGAGATACACTGGCAAGAATTTCTCAACCTAGCTTGCAAAAGGCCAAATTTTCAGTACATTTACCCCATCCTTTATTTTAAGTGCTCTTTCTGGGGAGCTCTCTAGTGACACAGAAGCATTTTGACCTTCAACAAGAATTAAAAACTTGGGAGAGGAAAAAAAAAAAATACCTTCCAACCCTTTGATGAGAAGAACCTGAAGAAGCTGCTGGAGGAGTTTACACAGAGTAGAGGGTATTAGCAAATACTGAAAGTAAGTTGCTGTACGTGAGCCTTAATAATAATAATAAAAAAAATACAGCCTAATATTTAAACAGCTCCTTCCACCCAGAGCTCTCCAAACATGACCTCCCTTGTTCAGCAGGTGACCTGAGGGTCACGGACTCATCCCTTTCCTATGGGGGAAGTTCTCACCAAGTCACACTCTGGAGGCTCCCTCCGCCACATCCCCAAATGGAGTCCTGTTTCCACTCTTGTTGAGATTCAGTCATTTCTCGTTTGCTGACTTCTCTATTTTCCCTCTCGCCAGCGCACAGAAATGGCCAACAGGTTGTAAGTTCATTCTGGCAAAACCAGGCTTCCATCAGCTGTTTTACAAGCGCTCCTAGAGACGATATTCAACCCCTTCTGTCAAGAACCCAGTGAGTTCCCCACAAGCTCCCTTCAAGGTCATTTCTCTTAAATGTGTCCAGTCTAAATCCCTAGAGCTTGAATTGTGTCCTACTTTTATTTTTTTCTATTTCCTGAGGTGGAGAACAGCTGGTCACCAACTTCATATGATCCCCTTTTGCAGACTAGCCAATAGAAATAAGTTTATATTCTTTCATTTTACCTCCCCAATCAAAGTAATTTGGGTCTCTTTCATCCCTTTCCATATTCTTTGTACCACATTCTTTCATTTTATACCATCTTCATCAGGCTTCGCTTTCCCTCCTCACTTGACTCGTGAGTTGCTAACTGAGTACCGTCCTCTCTGCAGGGCCTGACCGTTACTAATGTGTTAGGAGATGTCCTCTTGGCTGCTTCACTGATGTACGCTCCAGCCTTGAATTGGCCTTTGGCAAACCACTTCTGGTTTTCTGACTCGTGTTTAACTTTTGATACCCAATTCCTTGAACATATGTGAAACCAGTACTGCATCTGTGCAGTCACTTTTTCTCCTTGCTCTGTAGCCACCTCATCTGCCCCCATTCATTTGGTGTCCTCCAAACAGTTCGGCAAGTTGGTTTTGAGTTCTAATGCTACCTTTCGCTGTGTTTGAGGACATGAATTTGGCTGTGGGGTCCCCATAATTATCAAGATTTTTTTCTGTGTCATCCGTATCCCTTAGCCACCAATACTGTCTCCTTCCCCACACTTTGCTCAAGGGAATTTACAGAAATATATAGAGCTATATATAATCAAGACCAGGTTTTCAAAGTTTAGGTATAGATATCTTTTGAAGGGAAAAAAATGTATAAGGTAAACATGTGAAGCTATATTATTTAATAGAAGTGTTACTTAAATATCTATAAGCATAAATCCAGGTTCAGACTCCTTATATCTATAGCTCTTATACAACCACCAAGCCAAAATAAAATTATAAATTGGGTATAAACCAAAAATGCATAAAATTCAAATAAAGTCATTTAATGGAGACAGTGAAGTTGCTTTGCTGGAATGAAATCCTCTCACTCAGTGTGAAAAGAGTAGTACTTCCAATAACAAAGATTCTTTTGAGCTCTGCACACCTGTAGTATTGTTTCTGATTGGGTGATTCCATTTTAGCAAGATGTTTTTCCATCCAAACTTCTGCAAAGCCTTTGTCCTTGTGATGTCTTTGCACCTTCACTTGGCTGGAACACATCATTTAGGGTTAAATTTCTCTTCCTTTCCATCAGACTTCTGGGTTACTCTGCTGCAATATATCATTTCCATAGTGTCCCATCATATTATCAGTGCATTAAATCACTTACAAAATTGAAGTCTTACTTTATGAAAATGTCTTTTAATTGAAAGTGTTTGATATAAAAGTGAAGTTTTGTCATTCAGATGAAAAAATTCAACACGAGTGTAGCGTGGTAGACATAGGACATGGGTTATGGATTTGAAAATAGAACAAACCATCATAGGTAGCTAGAGAAGTTTCCCAACATTTTTAAAGTTACTTGAAACTCCTTTAGGGATCAAAAATACAACCACCAAGTGGAGGCTACCAAGTGTAGATGTACGCTTGCAAATAGAAAAATAAATGCAGGTGCTGAAATCTGCAGACATGGTTTTATCATCCAAATGATCAAAACTTTTCTTCTTTTTTGTCATCAAAATGAAAATTTAAAATTTAGAGTTTTTCATTGGGAACTCGCAGACCCAGGAGACTATGTCCATAGACCTTGGAATCAAAGAAATTCAGTGTGAAAAACAACCAGGATTTTTGGTGTAGAAAGGAATCCTTGATAATGCGTATGGAGACTAAATCATCTTGGTTAGTCCCTTCAACTTGCAATGAGAGAATAGGGAACTAAGGAGGTTAAATTGTTGTTTGGTGATCAACCTGCTTCTCTGGATTCCAAATTCACGTGCTTTCTACTCCATCAACGTTTACCCAGTAGTTTTACATTTAGGATGCCACCTCACATAGATAATTTATACACAAAAAGCCTCCTGACTCTCACAACATATTCTTATAAGCCAACACATCATATTCTTGACAACAAATCCTATAAAATGCTAGCACTTCGAGCCACTTAAATGATTCTCTAATGAATATCTAGCTGTGGAGACTATATTTATTAAAAACCTTTGTATAAACTGACACTTCATTTCATTTGTCATAAGGTTACTTCTTACTAGTTTCAAAGATTGTCTGGAGCTTTTTTTTTTTCTTTTTTTGTGGTACGCGTGCCTCTCACTGTTGTGGCCTCTCCCGTTGAGGAGCACAGGCTCCGGACGCGCAGGCTTAGCGGCCATGGCTCATGGGCCCATGTGGGATCTTCCCGGACCAGGGCACAAACCCGTGTCCCCTGCATTGGCAGGCGGACTCTCAACCACTGCGCCACCAGGGAAGCCCTTGCCTGGAGCTTTTAAGTATGTTCAAATCTCTGCCATCCTAAAGGACCTCTGGGTTCCTTCTCAAATTATTCTCTTCTCTCCTCTTATTTCAAGTCCAAGTTTCTTGAAAATGGAGTATAAACTGTATGTCTCCATTTCTTCTAGTAACCCACATATGTGGGCCTCTGTTTTCATTGCTCTATTGAAATTATCTCCTCAAAGGCCACAGTGAACTCTTGCTCCATCTAGTAGACTCTCTATACCATTCTGTTTGACCTTCCTTCAGGTCATAGGCCACTTCCCTCCTAAAACTCTTCCCTGGCTTTTCCAATTCTTCTCTGTGTGCTCTCTGGATTGCACATTCTTTGTCTTCCTTGGTTTCTTTTCCCAACTTCATAAATATTGATATTCCTTAGGATTTGTCATTATTCTTGTTCTTACCTTTCTATACATAATCTCTATGGTGACTTTATATAGATCCATGTACTAATGATGCCCAAATATGTCCCTGTAATCTATCTCTTTTCTGAGGTCCAGATAAGTATTTCTGGGAAACCTGAATATTTGAGAGACGAGCATAGGATTCTAAGCCTCAAAAAGCTAAAGATATAATAAAGATTTTCTATATGGAAGGAAAAATGAAGAGGAAATGAAGGAAGAGTTTCAAGAAAGGAACAACCAGCTGGTTCAAATGCAATGGCAATGTCAAAGAAGATGAGAATGAAGGTATTCTCTTGACTTAGCTAATTGAAGGTCACTGTAACCTTGGCAAGAGCAATTTGGGATCAAATGCAGATTGAATGAGTTGACAAGTGAGTTAGAAGAGAAGAAATGCAGACTGTGAATGTGGGGAGGCTATAGAAACTTAACTGTGGAAGAAGGGGAGATATAGAAATGGAAGACAGAGAGGAATCTAGGGTCTGAAGAAGGACACATTTTATTGGCTAAGGAGAAGAAGTCAGGACAGAGAAGGGGCAAAAGATACAAAAGAGAGGATGCCTGACCAATATTATGGACTAGTGAGCCTTAGGCAGGAAAAGAACTACCTCTTCCATTGACTAGGAGTGATGGAGGTGAGCATAGTCGTGATATAGTTTTTGTTTTTCTCTTTGAAATAGGAAAGTAAGAGGCAAGGTCATCTTCTGCAGTTCATAGGGAAACTGGTGAGGGTTTTGAGGAGAGTTGGGATTTTAAAAGGACCTGACAAGGGTCCACAATTTGTACCTTGTTCTAAAATATAGATCCAATCATGATACTCTGGGACTCCCAGGTTCCTACAGACTTAAATCTTACCCCACAGCACGTTCCATAGAGCCATCCATGACGGAACTCCCACCTGCATCTCCAGACCATCAACCTCTTCACTTCATCACCCCCTCCTGCCCCAGGTCCTAGCATCATGGTTCTCCAAACATGCCACATACCAGAACTCTCAGCCTAGAATTCTTTCAGCCTTGCTTCTCTTCCTAGAAAACCTTCATCCACTTTCCAAAATCCAGTTTAAATGTGTCTGATCATTCTTGGGTATCCCTGACTTTTACTAACCTGTTTTCCCTTTGCCCCAATTTCACCCCTTCTTTGCTTCTGCATTTATTTTGTTTTACACTATGACTTTTAGGTATTTCTGTATGGTGTCTCAAATCCCCTTGGGGCATATAGTTTTATTCAATTATTTAATTAGCCAATTAATATGTATTAAGCAAAATACAATCCATAATTTCAAGAAGGCCCCAGGACAACAGCCCACCATACTGCACTGTGACTTGAGCTGTAACTAAGGACTAACCGAGGAAGGGGGGAGAGAGGCGACTGATGAGGAGGGTAGAGGAGGCCACCAAAGGCTTCAAGTGTACACGTGCCTCTTAATGCCCCTCTTACAAAGGGGTTCCATGGTAAGCTCCATGAAGGCCAAAGCAGAGCCTTGTCCAGTAGGGTGTGCCCACGTGGACCATCACACGGCAGTTACTCTGTAAATGTAAACTGTCCTTGTATCAAAGGAGTCACTGCGTAGCTCTTACTTTCAGGAGTTTACAGACTCCTAATGAAATCCTTTTCAACTAGAAAATTAATGATCCTTTCTTATGTTTTGTCCCTTCCTAAAATATCTGTTCATGGCCCCTGACAGAAAAAAAAAGTCCTTTCTGATGCCACCCTGAAAGTCAAGTCATTACTACCCTCCCCACAGCCTTTGTTTCTCACCCTGTTCCCCCTTTTCCCTGAATCCCAGCTTCAACTTTCCTCATCACAAGGGCCCAGCCAGGTTCCTCCTCTGTGCTCAGCACCATAGATGTGGCTTCTTTTTTTCTTCACTTCTTTTCTCTATACTAATAATTTTTGTTGTTGTTGTTAAGTTGCCTAAAAAGGTCTGTGATCAATGTGCAGGACTTCTTTAAAAAGAAAGAAGGAAAAGGAAAAAGTCCTGCTTTCGCCTTTCAGGGTAGCCCCTTCCCATGCCAGGTTGGGGTCGCTCAATAGGAGAATCACTGTTATCTGTTTAATTTGAAATCATGATTTTCCTGTGAACTGTTCTAATCTCGGCTTTACCAACAGATGGTCTTACACCTAAAATAAGACTAGTTTCACACTTACTTGTTTTCTGTTTAAATTCTGTTTTACAGGAAGATGAAAGGCTGCAGGTTTAAATGTTCTCTTTTGCTGTGATCACTTGTTGCAGAAGTTTCCACACTTGAAAGATGCAGCAGTAAAATATACAATTGCAAAGGCTGTATCACCCAGTCTCACTGCTGCCCATCCATGTCTCCCCAGGCCCTGGCAATGTTTGCATAGAGTCTAGTGGACCCAGTCACCCAGTACCTGTCTTAGCACACCAGCCCATGAAGGTTCTAGACACCAATTTTTTCTTAAGGTGGGAGTCAACTTCCTGCAATACAGTCCTCTCTTTCTGACTATCCAACTCTTTCAGGTTGCATGTACAGTCTGATTTCCTCCTAAGATTAATTTTCAGCAACAAGGCAACTGTAGAGTAGGATTCCCTTCTTAACAAATAGGAGCACATTTGGAAGACCAGTGTTTCTTGGAGTGAGGAGATGAGAGTCCAAGACTCGTGTTAGAGCAGTGAGTAGTAGACAATCAGAGAGAAGGTGGGTTTGGTCAACTGCAGAGTTCTTGTCTGGTTTGCTGATGTAGCCATGCAACTTTGGGGTAGAACTGAATTTCTCAGAACAGAAAAGAGGTTGAGAGCTGCCACCTTCTCAGCTCTTCCCCCAGGGGCAGCCCTTGGCCTTCGTTCTAAGTAAATGTTGATCAAATATTTTAACAGCACTGTTTGAAGAGGTGCCAAATTACTAGCCTGTCACGGAACCCAGTGTCTTCATTCCTTGCTTGGTGGTAACAGATAGATCAGAGCTCATCACCTCCTAGCTTGTGTTGCTTTTTCTTTAACGCATTCTCTTAGATCATTGCCAGCGTTCAGACTCATCAGTCACTTCTTTGATGACCTGTATCCTACCAAGGTCTTCTAGAGTTTTCCCTCTTTGGACTTGGCATTCCACTTCTGAAAAAATTTCATTTTAAACTCTTTCTTCCAAAATATGCTGAATAAAACTAGCTGTGGCCCATTTTGGTCCCCCCATACCAACCCCCCATTCAGAGAAGGTCCATTTTCTTTGGGCAGGAGGTTTTAAACATATGGAATTTGTTACTGGAAGAGTTGTTGGTTCAGGCTGTTTCCGATCCCTAAGCCAGTTCCCTAGCCATGACAAAACATTCTCCACAATCTCATCATGACTCATTTTTATTTTTAAATAACCCCTAGTGTGGAACTTTGTCAAGGCTTTTCAAAAGGTTAAAGAAATTATGTCCGCATGCTTTTGACCCCCTCAGAGAATTTTAGTAGATTAAGCACATTCTCTCCTCCCAGAAATAACTGGATATATTTGCTGAATATCCCATGACTGCCCTGTAACTCATGGACGTGAATTTCTCTAAACTGTAATGTGTGCTCATCATTCTACCCCCTATGAGGGGATATAAAGGCATAAAGATACACAGGCATAGTCTTTGATATTAAACTGCTTGAAATCAAGTTAGAGAGGCTAAAAGAAGTCACAAAATCATGAGTGAACAACAACATACATAAGTGTGGCGGTGACTAAGATTATAAAAGGAGTTCAGAAAATCAACAAGTGTGTTCGGAGAAGGATGGAAAAATGGCACCCTTAAAAAGAAAGTGAGCTAAAAATGGGGAAATGGAATACCGTGTTGGATCATATTGCCTTGTACATATTAAAAATTCAAAAAATAGCTGTTGAATAAATGAGTGGAGGAGAGAGCCCTCGAGTTTGGTCTTGAAAGCTGAGTAAGATTGGTAGAGGCAGCGAGAAGGGAAGAAAGGGGCTGCAGGGGGCTTGCAGACATTTGAGAAACCAAAGTCAGGGAAACAGCATGAACAAAGACTTCGAGGTAGAATCATCTGGAGTGGAGTGGAGGAAAACACGTGAAGGAGTCTGGTAAGTGGAGAGAAACCAAATTAAGAAAGGCCTGGAACAATCAGCCGCAAGAGTTAGAACCTGACAAGAGAGGTGGTAGTTATGAAGGGCTATATTTAAGCATTTAATGTTTCAAAGAAAAGAAGTGGTTGACTGGTGGGAAACAGAGATGGTTTATTGAAAAGCCATCAAGGCAAGCCAAAATTGAGAATTTTAAATTTGTTTAGATCAGAATAGGATAAGCATGAATGAAAACAGAAATGAAAGAGCTCAAGAAGGAGAATGGAAGAAGCAAGGGATGGTAATAATGGATGTGCAATTCTGAAGGAATTAACTCCTGGTACCAAAATCTGTATGTTTCCTGGGGCTGTTATAGCAGAGCACCACAAACGAGGTGGCTTAGAATAAGAGAAATGTATTTTCTCAGTGTTCTGGAGGCTAGAAGTCCCGAATCAAGGTGTTGGCAGGGCCATACTCCCTTGAATGGCTGTGAGGAAGAATCCTTCCTCACCTCTTCTAGCTTCTGGTGGTTGCTGGCAATCCTTGGTGTTCCTTGTTTCATAACTGCTAACTCCAATCTCTGCGTCCATCTTCACACTGGCTTCTTCCCTGCATGGCTGTGTCTCTGTAAGTCCTCTTCTCTCCTCATAAAGACAACAGTCATTGTATTTAGTGTTCACCCTAATCTAGTATGACCTCGTCTTAATTCATTATATCTGCAAAGGCCTTAGTTCCAAATAAGGTCACATTCTGGGGTTCTAGGTGGACATGAATTTGGAGGGAACGCTATTCAACCCAGTGGACAGGGGGATATCCAGAAAGCACATGGAGGGGTTAGTCTTACAGGACTTCAAGGGGAGGAAAGTGTAGGAAAAGAAACTTCTTTCTACCTTCTTAGATTTGAGCAGAAGAATTAAACTGACGTAAGACAGGGTAACGGAAGAAAAGCATACGGACTTTATTTAATATTTTTTCACGTACACAGGAGTCTTCTAAAGGAAAATGAAGACACGAAGAAGCCATTAGTCCCCAAAGCTTACTTAACCATTTACTATGTTTCATTTAAATTACTCTCGCCTCTTTCAGAGGTTCTGATAACTTGGGGCAGAGGGAAGTAAAAAGGAAACTCCTCATTCCCTCCAACTCCTCTTTGAAACCACTGATCCTGCCCAATCCCTTCGTTTTGAGAGTGAGGACATGGGGACAGAGTCCTTGCTCGAGAACACATTTTGTTAAAGCAGAGGCCAGGCGAGACCCAAGGCCATTCGCTTCCCAGACAGTGACCTCCCCTCTCTGTGCAGTAGCAGGCTTCGTTTGGCATCCGTGTCACCTCAGTAAATCAGGGCCATTTTCCACAGCTATTTTCACAACACTTGGGGGAACAGTCAGGCAGCTGTCGTCGGTATTTTAAAGCCTCCCACAGCAGTGGGGGACACCAGGTCTCCCAGGGGTGTTGTATAAATTCACTAGAACAGCTGGCTCACCCAACTTTTCCTTGTGATCCTTTTGAATATGAACTGGCTGGAACGCAATGGCCCTGCTGCTGGTTCCCGTTCTTGGGACACAAGTGTCGAGCCACACCACACGATTAGGTCATGTCAGATTCCCTCTGTCATCAGAGTGTCAAAAACCTTTCCCAGGACCCAAATTCAGTTGCCCTGAAAGTTGTCTAATTAAACTTTTAAAAACCTCAGGGGTTGTGCTCTTTATGGCAGGTGTGTTATTCGTCAATAAGAAGTTTGTTGTTTTTTATAAATCTGCAGATTAACTGCCTATGTCACGTGTAAGCACTGAGAACAAATCGAAATCCGCATGACGTTCCGCTGGGGAAACTAGATTTCTTGCACCAGACTAAGAGCAGACATTTAGTTCAGCTTTAAGAAGACATCACTTCTACTGCTTTTGACCTCAGGTTCTTACTTTTGACTTTCCTGATGTTTGTTAGGTTTTATCCACGTGGTTGTTTATTACATTAACAGGCTATAGTAAAAATATTTCTTTCCTGTTTATTCAGTTGGTCCTGGACTCAAAGGAAAACTATCAACAAAAGAAAAATGTATGGCTAATGTTGAAATAATTGCTAAACATAATTTTGTACGTGTTTATTGGAAGGGGGGGTATCAATAAGGCTGCCTTGGAGATAATTAATATTTTTATTATTCAGTTTTTAGAAACTTGCTTATTCCAGTGTTTTATTCCAATTTATAGGGAATGGACCTCATGCTTAGAGGTTAGAGCAAAAACTTTTGTGGATCATTTGGGTTTGAAATCCTTCTGTTCCGTTTACTAACTTTGACCTGGTCAAGTTAATCAACCTTTTTGTGCTTCTGATTTCTCCTCTGTAGATATGGTGATAACATCTAAATCATAGAATGTTGCCAAGGATTAAATTAAATGAGATAATTTAGGTAAATCATTTAGCACAGTCATGCCTGGTACACTGTAATCACTTCAGTACTCTTACTGTCATCATTATTAATATATTTTTTTTATTATTCCCTGAGCTGCTTCTCCTACCTTCAACTGATCTAAAAACTTGGATTTTCCCCAAAAGTAATTTTTAGTACAGTTCCAGCAGTAAATAACCTGGTACTAGTCAAAAAGCAGGCTCCACATATACTTGTTCCATGAATAGGACATTCCATGCCACTCATTTATTCAACAGCTATTTTTTGAATTTTTAATATGTACAAGGCAATATGATCCAACACGGTATTCCATTTCCCCATTTTTGGCTCACTTTCTTTTTAAGGATGCCATGCATCTAAATAACCTCTTCCAAAGGAACACTGTAATATTGGTTTAGTTAATATATGACTGTCACACACGTTTGGCCTTAAAGGTCTCTCTCAGGATAAAGTGCAGTAACAGTGCTGATGGTTTAGAATGGGCACCAGGAGTCCAGGAATCTAATCTCTGCTGTACAACAAAAAATTAGTCTGTGGTTTCAGGGAAGTCATTTCACCCCCATGGACATCAGTTTCCTTGATTGTGAAAAGATGGTCTTTCAATAGCCTGGTAGTTTTTAATCATTTCGTCGAACTGTATCCACGAGTGGATCTAATGATATTATTAGTTCCTCTACGGAAACATGAACATACCAAGTCATAATTAATATTCAATTTCAAAAGTTCCTGGCCGTCCCTGAAGCCCACCTGTGAACTGTGGAGGTCCATGGACCACAGGTAAAGAATCTCTGGGCTAGAATAAGGCTCTCTGATTCACTATTTTGAAATTCTAAACCACACCGCCAACAGCCTGTCACCCGAAATTAACAGGATTGAAGGCTCTTCCTAGATAAAATGTCATTCCACACCGCCAGATAACTCATCTTCCACCACTTTCTCTAATGGCAGTTACTGCCCCAAGTATGCTGATAGGAGTACAAGATCTCAGGGAAAACATTTGCAGTCAAAACCCTTGTGTGGGTCTTGAGTAATTAGTTACCTTTAATTCCATGGAAACTAATTAAGAAACCTCCCGTAGGCACTGCGGCTTCCTAGTGATTACCAAGGCAGCAGCTGTGCTCATGTTCTTGGCCCTCCAATCATGAGACCCAGCTATTTCCACCAGAAGAAGCAGGTGACATGTCTTCTTCTATGAAGGCAGCATCCAAGGGAAAAGTGAAAGCCTTGCTGACCAGTGAGTATGTTAAAGTAGGAAAGAAAGGGTAATGGGTAAAGAAGAAGGGAAGCTGTCCAAGAGCACAGACAACGGAGTATATTCATATTTTAAAATGATGTTATTGCAGATGATACCGGTTTCATGGACCAGTCCAACTGACCTCAGACGTCAGAATAATCCAGCCTCTCACACACCACATAGGCGCTCTCTCTCTCTCTCTCTCTCTCTCTCTCTCTCTCTCTCTCTCTCTCTCTCTCTCTCTCACACACACACACACACACACACACACACACACACACACACACACACACACACACACACACACACACACACACACACACACAATGGACAGCACCTGAGCTCAAGCCAACGCCCTGGAATAAGGAAATGGCATAGACAAAATTCTAAGATGATCCCCAGTGATCTTTGCCCTTGAATACTTTCCTCCTCTCGAGTGTGAGCTGAATCTGAATATAGTAAAATATACCCCATGATTACATTAATTTGGCCAAAGGGATTTTGCAGATGTAATTAAGTTCCTAAATCAGTTGACCTTAAGAGAGGCAAATTACGCAGGTGGGCCTGACCTTATCCCATAAACCCTTTAAATCTGGGTTTTTAGATCAGAGAGAGAAGAAGCCAGAAATTTGAAGTGGGCCAGAAGGATTCAACTTGCCATTGAAGATGGAGGGCCTGTGTGGCAGGCAATGCGGGCGGCCTCAAGAAGCTGAGAGCAGCCCCCAGCTGACCATAAGCAAAACTACGGAGACCTGAATGCTACAACTGCAAGAAACTGAATTCTGCCAGCGACAAGAATGAGCTTGGAAGTGGATTTTTCCTGGGTCTCCAGATGAGAACTCAGTCCAGAAAATACTTTAATTTCAGTCTTGTGATACCCTGAGCAGAGGATTCAGTCATGCTGTGAAGGACTGCTGACCTACAGAACTATGAGTGAATGAATGGGTATATTGTTTTAAGCTGCTAAACTTGTTATTATTTGTTACACAGCAACAGAAAAGTAATGCAGGAAAGAAAGTGCAAAGTTGGCTGTCTTGATCCCTGGTGGCTCAGCACATGGAAAAGAATATCTCTTCTATCCATCAAAGAGCCAAATGCCTACAGCCTCAGACTGTGCTTGATTTGCCTAAACAGTCAAATAAAACTGTTATGTTTGCAACAAATATTTATTGAGCTTCAGGTGATATTTTAGGATCTATGTATAGAGATACGGGTAAAATTAATAAGATTTGATTTTTTAAGCCAGTCGACCATTAGAGAAGTAAAAGTGACGCACTTCAAGTGACTTGGTTTAACACATTAGTAGTATCATCCCATACATTTTAATATACACCCACATATATGTCATTTATTTTTATAGGAATTTTTATAATTTATTGGCAGTGTATGCATTTGATAACTTTCATCTGATAACATATAGTATCTCACAAACAATATCATGATTTTTAAAGTGGTTCTCTACGACATCAATGGAACATACATTGAATTTTATAATGAATTTGAGGTTGTGTGGGGTGAATGTGTTCATTCATTCACTGAATATTTATTGAACATCTACTGTGTATCAGCTACTCTTTTAGGCCCTAAGTATAGGATTGACTTAAGGAGCTTATAGTCTATGGAGACACCAACATACAATAAACAATTTTACATTTATTATTATTATACATATATACATGTATATATTCATATGTATGCATGTATGTATGACCAATTTCCCTCATATATATGAATCTTTTTCCCTTTAAGACCAAACTCTATGCCCTCTGCAATAGTTTGTATTAATATTAGAAAATCAAATCCTAATTATTTGTGATGCTCTTGCATCACAAATATTTAAAGAGTGTGACCAGAGTTTGGAGTGACTAGAGTACCTCTTGAACCTCAACACTCTAATCACAGTGCTAGGCCCATAGGGCTCATCAGGGTACCACTGGCACCAGCCAGTCCCAGCCAGTCACCTGCCTGTGTTCTAGCCAGTAGCTGACTTCCCTGCCAGCTCCTTGCTGGCTACCCATTGGAGGAGCATTTGTATCATGTGGGTGGAAACTAAGACTTTTTGCCAATGAAACGCGCAGGAAGCTCTGGGGTTGGGGAATAAAGCTCCAGGTGTGGCAGCTGCAGCATCAGAGCCCCAGCCTATGAGGGCCTGTCTGAGTGGGCGCTGGGAGCCAGGCTGCAGACCACCAAGACTACAGGCCTAGCAGACGGGGTCTGGGAGATGTGAACAGCCTGTTTGAGACCACCACAAGCTGGAATCCTCCGCTGCTTGACATGTATGATAGTTCTGTTTACTGAATATCTTTTTAGTTTAAAAAAATAGTTATTTTCTTGTTTCAAGTCCAGACGGTTGGGATTACTATGTTCACCCTCAGCAACCCCATAAGGAGGAAAAGTGAACACACTTGTCCTGGAGGGTAGGGGATGTGATGCTCCTGGCAACTGGGAGGGGGTCGGGGGAAGAGACCCACGGTCTGTAGACCTCAGTGGAGAGAAATTTATGTGTGGAGGTCAGGAAGGAGGCTGGAGATGGTTTTTCTTTTTTTTTACCAAAAAATATCAGCATGACTGTGGCACAGAGAATGTAATTTGGGGAATTTGCCAAAATTCCATTCTCAGTTATCACCAATGTACTAGTGACCAATTTGCCAATTTTTCAGTTCATCAAAAGCTTAGTTAACTTTCTCCAAATATTATAGCCCACCATTTTCCATAAAGGGTTGCAACAGCCTTTAAGGCTGTTTCTCACCATTTAATTAGTTTCAGTTGAGGCAATTTGAAATTCACAAGAAATGCTCATTCCCCAAGTCATAAATCCAAAGGACTTAAAGTACAGAAACTTTGGCTGGGCCCTGAAAACGAAGTTAAATTACTTCCGTGAGATTAGACTAACAGGAAACTAATGGAAAACAGTGTTTATATATGATTTTAAATTGTTTAAACTTTTTATCCCCCCAGTACCCTCCCACGTGTTACCAATGGTATTTATCATTCTTTTTGGCAACCCACATCTGAATCCCCTTTCAGTGGGGTTGTTCCCTAATGAGGCTGGAATGCTAAAAATACCAGCTACTCAGTTCCCTAGCTGGCAGCTACATGACTTGCTATAAAACGTATAAAATGCTGTAAACATTACTTTTTTAAAAAAAAAAAAACTTAAATATCGTTATCAAAGAGTTTGGAATGCTCTTCCCCTAGATCTTTCCATGGCTACCTCCTCCGACACCCCCTCCCCACCTGCAATATAAAGTTGCTTCTGTCCATACTCTGTGCCATAGTGTTAAATGAATGGATTGATTAGTCACAGATGTTAAATAGAAGCATTTTAAGAAATGATATTCAATGAAATGAGAACCAGTCAACTAAAGCATGGCAGAAATCATCAGAAGCTGTTTAAAAATCTCATTCAACGTAAACTGCCACAAACTATACTTAAAAAAACACACACACATTTGGGGGGAATGTTAATATTTTGGGTATCTTTAAGATTTTGGTTTTCTAGTTAAATTTGTTTCCAATGAATCAATTTTTGGCAACTTGACCTAGAACTAAACAAGGGCAAGAGATGGTAGGTGGAGCAGTGTGAAGGGACCAGATCTCATGCGCCCTTTCCCGGCCGTGCTCAGGAGTCTGGACTTGATCCTGAGAATATCTGGGAATCCTTGAAGGAAACTGACTTGGTCTGATTGCATTTTCGAAGAGCTTGTGTAGCCAGATAACCTTAACAGTAGTTACACGGAGCAGGGAACAGGAAAAATATTGGAAGGTTATAAATTCTTTTATCTTTTGGTTTATTTGACTTCTCTAGTAAAACAGCAAATCATGCATTGATTGGAGGAGAAAAGGGGGCAGAAAAATAAATTCTCACATTTTCCTTGGGTTCTGTATACATAAAAGTGACAATTGCTAGATGGCTCTTTGTACCTTTTTATACTTATTTCTTCCTACTATTGCTCTATCTTCAGTAATGAAAGCTAAAACTAATATCCCACTATCAGAAAGAGAGCTTTTTGCATGATTCTTCCAGTAATTTTGAATATTGCACTCAACTCCCCTGTAATAACTGGCACTCATCAGATGATACTTAGTAATTCGCTGTGTCTCTGCTAGATTCTGGTTAACTGCTACACCTGTGTATCTCAAAACGTGTTTCTTTGGCCTACCAGCAGCAGTTTCACCTGAGATGCTCATTAACAATGCAAATTCCTGGGCCCCAAGCCAGCCCTACTGAACCTGCATCTGTGGGGTTGGAGCTTCACGGTCTGCATTTTAATGACAGCTCCCTCTGTCACTCTTTACCACAGTGATGTTGGGGAACCACTGCTGGAGTTAGTGCTTTCCCTATCAAGTTGGGTTGGAATCACCTGGGGAATTCATTAGACATCCACCCTGGGTGACTCCCAAAGAGTCTGATTGCATAAGTCTGGGCTGGGCTCAGTCTTTGAAGTGCCCAGGTAAATCCAGTGGGATTGATGGCTTCACCTTGTACACTTGATACCCCTCACGTGGGCACTCTAAAAGAAATGACGGCATTTTTCACAGAGTCCCTCTTCTCTCTAGACACACGGTTGAGTGAACCTAAGGGTATCTTACCCTTTGATATTCACAGTACAGGGAAGTTCGGTGTGAATCCACACAAAGTCTTGGCCTGAATTTCAGTTGAATCTTTCAGTGTATGTGATAAACATTGAAAGTAGCAATAGAGAAGCTAGAATAAGTTCTAGCAACTAGAGTTTGCCAAGATCTGGTGGGATTTCCCCCTTTACACAGATAGCCTGAAGTGTATTTTAATATCCTTGAGGGCTGCAACCTAAATGTCATCTTCACATGACCAAAGAAAACTATTTTCTATATACGTATATACGCCTTTTTTCCTAAATGATAGCAGAAGTAAGTTACAACTAATAGAGAACTGAAATGTGGTTTTTCTGGTGTGTCAAGGCCCTAAAGGCATTTCAGAGGTAGAAGCTGTCATCTTCACAGCATTAAAGTGGAATTTCAGGCAAATTACTGTTGCCTGGCATGAAAAATAGATGAAATCCTGGATGGCAGATGAGAACAAAAGCTTGAGAGGGCCCGTAAATCATGGAGAGCTTGGTAGCTGCTAAAGATAATTAATTCGCTTAGAGACTAATAAATAAAGATAACAATATGTTGCATTATGCTTAGCAGGTCTGGTACCTCAAAACTGAGAATCAAAGAAAAACTGAAATTGGAGTCAGCAATCCTAGCTGGAAAAGTCGCCCCAAAAGGTGACTGATTCTCAACTGCTTTTTTCATGAAATCAAGCACTGCGCTAGACATAATCACTGGCCTTCAGCTCGGGTCAATGTGGTCCTCGCCGGTGGGGAAAGGTGGATTATGAGCTTTCAGGCAGCTGAAGAGTCAGGTGGCACCAACATTGTGAAGTGGGTCAATATTTGGACAATCGATTTTCTCTCTCTCCCTCAGTCTTCACATGTTAAAGGGCCAGGGACAAGGGCAGAAGGCTCTTGAAAGTGAAGAACAACAGAAAAGACCAAGAGCACAAGTATGAGTTACTCTTATTAAGTTGTCATAAAGAGACCAAATTTTAGTTACTAAAATCAGAATTTCAGGATTGGCTAGGCAAACTAAAATTGACTTAGGGCACCTTATTTGCTTTCTAAGCATAGGATCAGCGGGAGTGAAAATGTCATTAAATGAATGTAGTACTTGTTTCTTAAGTATGGGTTCTACTGTAGCTACCCCACTGACTACTTTCAGGGTTTCTTTGACTGAGATCTCATCTTTATATAAAAATTCAACTAAGTTGTTTTTCCCAAAAATATGCTGTTTTACTTTAGTCTTTTTTTTTTTTAGTGAAAAAGTGTTGCCATATCAGAAACAAGTGTAGAAATTAAAATGATTTGTCAAACTCCTAAACCCTGTAAAATTCTCGTGAACACTTTCTATGTGCCAGGCCCTGGGTCCGTTACCTGGAGTAAAGGAACTGACAGCCCAGTGAAGGAGAACAGACACCTGAACAAATACTTAACAAATAATTTTAATAAAATGTGGTGTTCGGATATAGGTACATAAATAATGTGAATAAATTGGAAGTAAAACATCTTGAAAGAATAGAAATCAATATGATCTGGAAGGTTTAGAGCCCACATTTCTAAAGAACGGTGTTGATAAGTCACCTTCACTGCATTTATCCAAGTCAAGAAGACAAAATAGGTGGTGAAAAGCAGGAGAGATAAAAATTGGGGAAATTTTCATTTCACAGACTATAATTTCTAGATTGTATTATGAAACAGAAAGTACCTCATAGTAGAAGAAAATAGGAACCTCATAACATCTAATATGGATCAGCAGGAATGATGCAGGCTGCTGGAGTTACGGAGCTAATAAGCTTGGTCCTTGAGTCGCTCTGTCTTGAGGGAGAAAGAACAGGCAGATAGCAAACTGTAATATTGTATAAGTGTTACAATCCTTAAAGCACAGAGAGCTGGGTTTTGGTTGTTTGGTTTGTTTCTTTTTCTTGAATTTGTATTGGCTAGCAGAGAGAAATCTCCTTGGAGAATACCAAGCAAAAGTACAACCATCGGGCTTCCCTGGTGGCGCAGTGGTTGAGAGTCCGCCTGCCGATGCAGGGGACACGGGTTCATGCCCCGGTCTGGGAAGATCCCACATGCCGCGGAGCACCTAGGCCCGTGAGCCACGGCCGTTGAGCCTGCGCATCCGGAGCCTGTGCTCCGCAACGGGAGAGGCCACAACAGTGAGAGGCCCGCGTACCGCAAAAAAAAAAAAAAAAGTACAACCATAATTAGGAGCAGAAGCCCAAACCCTGGAAGTAGGAACATTCTTTTGCCTCCTCTGAGTTGGTACAGATCTGGCAGGTGTGAATTTGCATATAAGTCACCACTTCAGGTAGACACAGGTCAGCACCTGCATTCACAAACACAGGTGGTTGGGCAGCATTTTTTAAAATTTAGCTACTAAATTACAGTCTCCTTTTCCTACACTGTGTTAATCTGTCTGATTTTCTAGGCTCCTTATAGAGAACCTGGAATTTAAAACCATTCAAGGGGCAAAGAAACCCAAACACAGTTAATTCCCTGCTCTAGTAGTTCTCCAACTCTGATCATGAATTTGTTAAAAATGCAAATTCCTGGGACCATCCCATATATATTGAATTAAATCCACAGGGTGTGGGGCCTGGGGGATCTGTTGGTGTGGTCCCCCAAGCAAAGCATGTTGAGGGGCTCTGATAAACATAGCTTATAAACCTCACTTTGATTATACAAACATGTATAAATCAAGTATTTTGGCCTGAGAGTGAGATAATGAATGACTCAGCCATGGTTTTTTTTTAAATAACTAAAATTATAGTTTTAAGTTTCATAATTAATATGGCTGTTCATTCTCATTATACAAATTCAAACAGGGAATTACATAGAGTAAAAAGTGCCAAGCTCCCCTTCATCCCCCTCCCCCATGACACTCCCCATCCTACACTCCTAATCATTGGGTGCAGACCCTTCCAAATCTGTCTATACCATTTCTGTAAGTATGATACAATTAAGTTTTACTTTGTTTTCATTTTACAGAAATGACAACCTTTCTTCACTTAACAATGTGTAGAGATGTTCCTAGTTAGAATTTATAAACACATTTCATTCTTTTCATCTGTTCTTTAATATTCTTGTATAGTTACAATATAATTTGCTTAATTATTTCCAACAGATGTACATTTAGGTTATCCTGCCCCCTTTTTTGCCACCACAGAAAGTGTTTCAGTGAAACATCTTTGTGAATGTCTCTTTGTGCAAATGTGCAAGAATTTCTTAGCATAGCCACCTAGTAGAATTTCTGATTCAAAGGCATATGTGTTTTTTGTTGTTGTTTTTTAATTAATTAATTTGTTTATTTTTGGCTGTGTTGGGTCTTGGTTGCTGCGTGCGGGCTTTCTCTAGCTGCGGCGAGCGGGGGCTGTTCTTCCTTGCGGTGTGTGGGCTTCTCATTGCGGTGGCTTCTCCTGTTGTGGAGCACGGGCTCTAGGCGCGCGGGCTCAGTAGTTGTGGCTCGTGGGCTCTAGAGCGCAGGCTCGGTAGCTGTGGTGCACGGACTTAGTTGCTCCGCGGCATGTAGGATCTTCCCGGACCAGGGCTCGAACCCGTGTTCCCTGCATCTGCAGGCGGATTCTTAACCACTGTGCCACCAGGGAAGCCCCAGGCATATGCGTTTTAAGTAGTGTTTGTCTTCAGACCTACCCTTTACCACCACCTGGTCAAAACTAATCATCCTCTTTTCTTTCTTAACCAATCTGATAGGTGGAAATTATTTCATCATTTTAGTCTGCATTTCCCTAATCATTACTAGATTGAGATCCTTTTGAGAAGGATGTGGATCTGTTATTTCTGTGGCTTGCCTGCTCATTTTCTTTGCATACTCCTCGATGTATGTCTGCTTTTTCTTGTTGATTTATGGGCCATTTTAAATAGTCTGGGTGGTAATTCTACCTGAGAAATAATGGTAAAAGTAAGAAGAATATCAATCATAGTATTAATATGATTGGGGCTATAAATATGAAATCAATATTATTATAAACAATATCTTATGTGGTAAATTATCTTTTTTATTTATGATGTGTGCTGTCATACAGTGCCGTTTTCTATTTTTATCTTGTCACATCTGACCATCATCCTCTCTATGATTGTAGATGTGCTTACTCTCTGTCTTGCTTCCGATGTGTCTGGGGAGGGGCCGGGATTTGCCGGGGTGAAGGAGGGAGAGCACGGTACAAACTGATCGGGTTTTTAGCTTCAGTGACTTGGTGGTCAGTAACTGACATCCAGGATTGAGGAAAAGAAACAGCTTTGAGAAGGAAGGGAATGGTTGAGTTCTGTGTGGGACACGTTGAGTTTTAGATTCCGGCAGGATATCTTGGTTATGTCCAGTAGAAAGTAGGAAATACACCAATCACTCACCAAACAAGCAATCTCACTGTGGGCGTTTGCAGCCCAGTGGTCTGGTTTTGCTGCGTGAATCCACTTTCTTTGCTTATATGAGATGGGAGCCTGGCCATCAGATCAAAGCACATGATGTCAAGTTCCTAGAACGAGACTGACTAGATCTTTGGTGAGTGAACACTCTGAGTCCTTTTTCTTTTGTTGCAGTATAATATTGCATATTTTTTAAAATAACAACTTTCGGGCAAAAATTAGTCCCAAGCTCTTTGCAAAGGTTACTACTTATTTGTCCTAATGTGCACAATTTCCAAACCACTGGTAAGGAGCCAGCACTCATAATGTAGCAGCTACCAAGTCTTCCTGCTTTGGGACTTCTTAACCTTTTATGAAGGTGGACGGTTTATAGCTGTTGATAGGGTATATTATCAACATCCATGATTACTTACCAGCTTGATACTTGCACAAGCTTTCGCATAGCCTTGCACATTTTACACTGACACTGAAGCTCAGAGACAGTGAATGTCTTGCCCAACATCACACAGCTGGTGAGTGAAAGCATCAGGAGTAAAACAAAATCTACCTGAAGCAAGAGGGAGTGATGTTCATACAGAATAGTGTTTAAGCCTAGAGCACAGAACAGGGGTCTGGGCTGGAAACACAGACCTAGGAGACACTGTGCACTGGAAGTTCTACAGTTGAACACAGGGCCGGCTTCATGAACATGCAACTCGTGCAGTTGCCAAGGACCCATGCTTGAAACCCATGCTCTGCTCATGTCATCTTGAAATTTGTAATCATTGTTGAGCAAAGGACCCTGCATTTTTCATTTTGCCCTAAGCCTCACAAATTATGTAGCCAGTCCTGGGTAAATGAGATTGCTCGAGGGATGTGGATAAACGAGGAACAACAGCAAGGCAATGGGCAGAGTCTGGGCAAACTCCACCTGGGAGTACTGGCAGAGGTTAAGTTGGCCATGAAGAAGACTCTGGAATAATAATGAGAAAAATAGGAAGAAAACCAAAGGGAAGGGATGTGATGGAGGGTGAGGGAGGAGTTCCAAGAGAGAAGAGTGGGTCTGCAGTGTCACCAGCTGTATAGGGGTCCAGGCAACCGAAAACCAAAACAAAACCTTTGTCTTTTGAGGGGTCAGAAAGTGGGAAATGGTGCTGGCGGAGGCCAGATGCAGCTCTGTGATAAGATGGTCAAGGAACCGAGTTGGTGTGTGTAGACTCTTTGTGGAAGAATTTTGGTCATGACAGGGAGGGGAGCAGTTTGAAGGAGCTTCAGGGTCGAGGACAACAATTATATAATGAGAGAAGTAAGAAAATAGCTGCGCCTGAGGAAAGAAAAGAAGGGCAGTAAGTAGAAAGAAAGGAATTTATGATTCAAGGGAGTTTAATATTGTCCTGAGGTCTGAGGTCCCATATAAAAGAATGAGGTGATGGGCAGAGTCAGCCACGCAGAGAGGAAAGGAGACCAGTGAGGATGGATGCAGACGAACGAGGGAAGGTGGAAGGTAGGGAAACCGAGGAAGTGTGTGCTGGATGACCTCAGTTTTTTCCAATGACATAGGAGCAGGGTTCCAAGTGTGGAGATAGGAGAAGGGCTGAAAGTCCTTTCCCATTGGAAAGGGAACCAATCAGGCATGAGTAACAGAAGAGTCAGGCTTTGGGGCCACTGGCTCCCTGAAGTTCATGTCAAACCCCATCTGGCATTTTCTTCCACAGCTCTTATGAATTTGAAGGTGAGAGTCATGTTCACATTCCTGTCCAATTGTTTCCAGTTGTTCAGAACTGTGTAGAAAGTAATGTGTTCCCTGACTGCTTTTTCTGGGGTCTGGATCTGAAAATTATCAGCAAGGCTAAGCAGAAAGTACTGGATCCTCTGCTTTGGGCAGAATGGGAATTCCAGGAAGTCTTGACATCTTAAGTTCTCTAATCATACTAACCTTTGGATCTGTGTCATTTTTATGCAAAAATACTAGGCTCAGTGCATATGAAAATGCCTGGTCTCATTTAATCCTTTCAAGGCATTTGTAACATTAGCCTAATTATACAGATGAGGAAACTGAAACTCCAAGAATTAAGCAAGCTGTTCAGGGTCACAGCTGTTACCAGAGTCGAGATTGAAACCAAGCCTGACACTTTTGTGACCCTCCCTGACCATATGCATTAAAAGAAACTCATGGCTTAGAGTAATTCTGCCCACAACATCCCACCCAATCTTCATAAACAACCCTGAGAAATAGATATTATTATCCTCATTTCGCAGACTAGGAAACAGGTTCAATGTAACTTGCCTAGAGTTACCCAGTTAGTAAATGAATTCAGCCTTTTTTGCTTAAAAGCCTGTCCTTTCCATAAACTAAGTTTAGGGCCGTACTTTTCCCAGTGAACTTTGTTAGTTTATGTATAACCACTGAGCTCATGACAGTGATGCTATCTGAGGCGGCACAGCCTAGAGGTGGTTTTCTGAAAGGAGGGAAGTGTATTGGTTAACGGGAGTTGGGGGTTTCTCCAAAGAGGGTAGAGTTTGGAATTAAAAAGAACCAGAGAATTGGGGAAAACATGGCAGCTGTTATCTGTGAAGAGTGTAAGATGCTCTGGGGTCCCCAGAATGGAGAAGGGGAGAGTAAGGCACAGTCCCCCCTTTGTTTAAGGGATCTGGTTGAGGTCAGTGCAAGAAGAGCCTTTCACCCTGAAACTGCAGGGAGCCCAAGAGTCAGTAAGGAAAAGACCATGATCCCTTAAAGTGGACCTGCCTTGGTTTGGGCTGAGAATTGAATAAGCCTCAGAGGTCAAGCCTAGAGGAAGAACCAGAGCCTGGAGGGAAGCGAAAGAGGGAGGGCCTGGCCCAAAACAAAAGTTAATCGTTGAAGCCTGTGCTGAGCTATAACTTACAAATCTCTGTGTAGCCCGAATGCCCTGAAGTGTCTTGCATCAGAGTTCGGATGCATTGTGCTTTTTAATTCATTATACAGTGCAGGGGACAGGAATGCAGCAGAACTAAATGGAGAAAGCCAGTAACTCGCCAAAGTGCCATCTCTAAGGAGACTTTCTTTTTAGTTTGGTTGAGTGGTGATGCAGCAGAAAGTTTGGGACTAACCATCAGCAGTACCCAGGAGAGCGCCTCCTACATGCAGTCTGCCACCCTGACACCATTTGTACTTAATCATGATCTGTCCCACCGCCACCTCCAGTGGCCACAGCGTGACCCCTTATCTCTCCCCACAGTTTCAGGCTGGAGTTTATCCAGCTTCTCTCACCAGTCCACACTGACCTTCTGCTTGTCCTAGCCCTGGCTTGGGAAGCTTGCTAAGTCAACACCACAGGTTTCCCACTCAGTTTAGTAACTCAGAAGTGAAAAGATGCTCAGATGGTCATAACACAGATTGCTTCACAACTATGACCTTCAGTCTTAGTGGAGCAAGAGAAGATATCTAGGCTTCTATATGTAATTCTGTGTGCGAACATGTGTGTGTACGTACACAGTGCCATCAGCGGCTTGTTTAAAATAGATTTCCCACGGGGGTAATGAAAACTGGAAGCTTCATCAAAATAAGGACGACATAAGTAGCACATGTTGCCAAAACCATTAAACCGAATGAGAGAGTTAGGCTCCTGGAACAAGGCCACCCTGCTTAGCCTCCAGTGCTGCCGTAGCCCTGCCGGTTCATCAGCCACCCTTCCAAGAACAGCTGCTATTTGGTCGGTGAATGCATTTGTTTGGCACATGTGCTCAGGTTGTTGAATACTCGAAGCGTGTTGTTCCGCAAAGCAGACGTGGAGGATCATATTCCTAGGACTTGACCAAAAACATAGCTGACTAGACGTGATTTTTCTTTAGAAACCTTATCTTGTACTAGTCACACTATTTAACTCCGCATATTTTCCATTCATATAATTTACCCCCCAAAAAAATGGATGTTGGAAATGTTTAAAGTGTTCAGAGAGGTACACCACTTTGGAAAACAGTTTGTCCTTTGCTTAAAAAAAAGTTAAACATACTCCTACCATACGAACTCAGCCATTCCTCACATACATACTTACCCAAGGAAAATGACAGTGTATGTCCATAAGTGACTTGTATAAAAGTGTTCCTTAGCAGCTATTTATAATAGAACACTTCCAAAAGAAACCCAAGTGCCCAACAGGTGAACAGATAAAAACAATTATGTTCCATCCTTATGATGGAATACTACTCAGCAATAAAAAGGAATGAGCTATGTATATGAAAAAATTTATGAATCTCAAAATAATTAGTCTAAGTGAAAGAATCCAGATAAAAAAAGGACCTATTGTATTATTCCATTTATATAAAATTATAGAAAAGGTGAACTCATCTAAAGTGATAGCAAATCAGCAGTTGTCTGGGGGCACAAGAAACCAAGTTATTATTATCTTTTATTGAAGTTTATTTTGTGTTATGGATATGTCTCTCCACCCCCTTTACCTCTTCCCACCTCCAGCTTCCAACCCTATGATTGATTAAATAGTGTTATTTATTCACCTTTGGATTGGAGATATTTTGGTTCGTTATTTCAGCTTCTGTTAATATTTTTCTTCCTCTTGATTTAGTGTGGGAACTCTGATACCATGCAGATTAAAAAAATTGGAGGAAAATTTGAACATGAAGTTGAGAGAGGGTAATTAATGGAGCAGCTAATAGTGGACAGAAATGAGAACTTGGATTGAGAAGTTCACCTTGGAAAGAAAGAAGAAACTTTTTTTTAGGAAAGCAAAACCAAATAGGGGAAGGAAAGGAATAGGGGGTTAGAAAGGAAGGTGGAGCACTACTTCCCAAATGATCTTCTGTGAGTTGTTAGTGGGTAGTCTTGAGATCAAGATAGAGTATAGGATGGAACGCTTGGGAATGGAGAGTTCGGAAGCAGTCCAAAAGGAAATCAATAGGGAATTGACAAGAGGTGAGGAAAAACAAACAAACAAGCAAAAACAAACAAAAAAAGCTTTTCAGCCCCTAAAGTCACCTAGCATGAATTTTTGTAGAGCCCACCCAGCATGGTTTTGTGAAATTTTCAATACTAGTGATATTCAATTAGAAGTACAGTCAGCCTTTATTATCTTTTCTATGGTGAAACATTTATATGTAGAATAAGTCAGCTGAACTCAGTTTAGGTGATCCCAATTTTGTGGGCAACACCAAAGCATCATGGTTGGGAACCAGTGGAACATAAGCCTTTTTCTCTCCATCAGGCCTGATCAGGACGTTGACCTCGGCCACGTCAGAGTCATAGAGCTTCCTCACAGCCTGTCTGAGCTGGTGCTCATTGGCCTTCCATCTACAGTGAACACAGGTATGTTGTGTTGTCTCTATCTTCGTCGATTCGGTGGTCAGGCAGGACGTGATGACAGTGTAGTGGTCAAGCGTGTCTCTCCTGCGAGTGCTCTTCCGAGGATGTTTGGGCAGCCTGCGGACAGCAGTATCTTGGACTGCCATGGATGGGTGACGTGTGCCTCTTCTTTTTCTTGTGCTTGTGGGTGCCGTTCAGTGCTGCCACATTGGCCGTCAAAGCCTTTGGTTTGGTTTCAGCATTGGGAGGGGCAGGGGCGTCACATAGCCAACCTTCCTTCTTCGCTTTCGCTGCCGTCTTCGTGAAAAGGTTCAGCCTTCAATTTAGAAGGAAAAAAAAAAACTGTGTTCTCGGACTTCCCTGGTAGCACAGTGGTTAGGATTCCGCCTGTCAATGCCGGGGACGCAGATTTGAGCCCTGGTCCGGGAAGATCCCACATGCCACGGAGCAACTAAGCCCGAGCGCCACAACTACTGAGCCTGCGCTCTAGAGCCCACGAGCCACAACTACTGAAGCCCAAAAGCAGCAACGAAGACCCAACGCAGCCAAAAATAAATAAATAAATAAAAAATTTTAAAACTCCCTGACACTTTAAAAAAAAAAAAACACTGTGTTCTCATCTTAAAAAAAAACAAAAACTTGAAGTCTGTTCTCAGACAGATAAGCCATTACACTGAAAATAATTGAGTTGCACTGTTTAAACTGTTTCCAAATTTTCAAATACCTTCAGTAAGTGTATTGTGTCTCTCACACATGAACTTTATGTAGTAATTGAGTATTTTTACAATTAACTATAAACACAGTTATTTTAATCATCTTTGCTAACATTTGATGCCTGCTTACAACATGGCAGGCACTGTTTGAGGGACTTTAAACATATTAACTTATTTAATGCTCATAACAGCACAGTGTCATACTTTACAAAGGAGGAAACTGAAGCAGAGAAAGGTTAAACATTCAGTAAAGACAAAGCTAGGATTCAAAAATCTGGCTCCAGAGTGCCCAGTATCTAACCTTTACAATATATAGAGAGGTTAGATACAATATAGCACCTCTCATATATCATGTCACGATTACACCAAACAAGCAGGACTCATGGGATGTAATCAGAAAACAACTTTCTTTTTGTTTCCCTCTGCCCTTTTACATTTATTCTAGTTCTTTCCCTATCCTTGAATGAAATTTAGGGCCATCTCATTCCCTGTAGAGTCACTCTGAATAGCATAAGGTGATCTTAGTTTCCTCTAGTTTTGGGGTTAAGGCTATCTCTCAGAGGCATATTTTTGGGTTTTAGCAATCCCTCCCCCATTATCAGGGGTTTCTCACCTGTAGTTCCCTGGAGTGGCGAGTCCAACTGATCATTAGCTCCTTCCTCTACTCCCTGGATATCTGACAGTTTCCTTCTGTTGTGGTCCTTTACCCATCGAGGCAGTTCTCTCGAACAAGACTTGTAAAGGCCCTACACAAGCACGTTCTCCGTTGAACTATATCTCATGCATAAGAAACATTCCAGCATCATTTGCCCTGACCAATTCTAATGGTCCAAGCCACTAGTACAGCCACCTTTCCTTTGCTCAGCCATCCCCTTTGCATTTCCCACAGGAAGTCAGGAGCCCTAGTTCACCTAGAACCATAGGCTGTAGAGGACACATTTCTTTAGGCTCTTTAAATCCCGAATATCTTGCTGGAGATGAAGGAGAAAGTAGCTCCCACCCATCTCTTTCCATTTGGTGGGAACGACTCATGGCGCATCCCTAGTTGTCTCCAAAAAATCCTCCTGTGATCTTCAACTCCAACTCTTTCATTCATTTTATTTTTTTTCCAGTGAGGATTAAGAGTTGGGAACCTAGATTTCTAATAAGAAAATTCAGTAAGGTTCCTAGGTATGAAATAAAATTACTGCCCCAAACTCAAGAGTGTTCCTACACGATATCAATAACAAAATAGAAAAAAATCTCATTCGCAAAAGCAAAGAAAAAACAAAAAGCAAAAAAAATAATAAGGTATTCAGAAATCTAACAATCTATAAGATAGTTATGGAGAAAGTTAAAACATTGAAGAAGGGCCCAATAAATGGAGAATTATGCCATCTTTATAGATAGGATGGTACCATGTCATAGTTATTTCCTCCAAAATTATCTATAAATGCAATAATATTCCAATAAAAAAGAAACTACCTTAAAATATTTTTCATTTGACAACCATATTCAAAATATATGTGAAAGATTAAATAGTTGAGAATGCCAAATAATTTCAAAGAAAAAAGAATGGAAACCTTTACCTACAAGTTGATAAGACTTACTTTAAACTTACGGTAAAGTTAAAGGGATGTATTGGTGCAGGAATAGACAGATAAATTAAGGAACAGTACAGAGAATAAAAAATAGATCCAAGCATATAAGAGAACTTGTTATAAAATGTAGCATTAAAAATCAGTTGGAAAAGGATAAATCATTCATTAAATTGGAGCAAGTAGATAAAAATAGATCCGAGTCTCAAAACAGTCACAAACATAAATTCCATAAAGATTAAAACCTAAGTGTTAAAAGCAAAACTTTTGGAACAGAATATCAGAACTATCAGGATATTTGGGAAGGTGGAAAATTTTTATCTGAGATACAAAAAGCACAAAACAAAAAAGATGGGAGGTTGTGACTATGTTAAAATGCAAAATATACCAGTCAAAAGACATACTAAACAAAGCAAGCTACAAAGTGAGGAAAGAGATTTGCATGCATATTACAAACAAGGGCTTATCTCCAGATTACGCAAAAGCTTCTGTAAAGTATAAGAACAGTATAAAGAATGAAAAACCTGGATGGCCAATAAGCCTATTAAAAGATGTTCAACCTCACTAGTCTTTGAGGTGATGGGAATTGAAACAAACTACATTCTTTTTTTTTTTTTAACATCTTGATTGGAGTATAATTGCTTTACAATGGTGTGTTAGTTTCTGCTTTACAACAAAATGAATCAGTTATATATATACATATGTTCCCATATCTCTTCCCTCTTGCGTCTCCCTCCCTCCCACCCTCCCTATCCCACCCCTCTAGGTGGTCACAAACCACCGAGCTGATCTCCCTGTGCTATGCGGCTGCTTCCCACTAGCTACCTACCTTACGTTTGGTAGTGTATATATGTCCATGCGTCTCTCTCGCTTTGTCACAGCTTACCCTTCCCCCTCCCCATATCCTCAAGTCCATTCTCTAGTAGGTCTGTGTCTTTATTCCTGTCTTACCCCTAGGTTATTCATGACATTTTTTTTCTTAAATTCCATATATATGTTAGCATACGGTATTTGTCTCTCTCTTTCTGACTTACTTCACTCTGTATGACAGACTCTAGGTCTATCCACCTCATTACAAATAGTTCAATTTCATTTCTTTTCATGGCTGAGTAATATTCCATTGTATATATGTGCCACATCTTCTTTATCCATTCATCCGATGATGGACACTTAGGTTGCTTCCATGTCCTGGCTATTGTAAACAGAGCTGCAGTGAACATTTTGGTACATTCTTGACACATTGTAGTGAAGATAACTAGAAAGTCTAACAGTACTAAGCACTTCCACTCACTGCTAGTGGAAGAACAAAGTGATATAAAAGCAGACTGTCTCTTTAAAGCTTTGCCTTAAAAAAAAAAATGAGGCAAATAAGGCAGAATGTTGACATTCATGGTAAATACACGAATTTTTATCACATTATACCTAAATTTTAAATTACTCATTATTTTTAACTTTTAATTTTTGAAACAGTTTTAGACACACAAGAATTTTTTTGAATAGCACAAAGAATTTCTATATACCCTTCACCCATATTCCATAAATGTTAGCAATCTTGCATAACCACAGTACAAGGGTTAAAATCAGGAAATTATTATTGATACACCACTATTGTCTACTGACCTTCAAATATAAATATTTTTTAATTTAAAAAATCTTGCCATCCTACAATTCATGTCATTTAAAACTGAACGCTGGGAGTTAACGTACAGAGTGGCTCAGCCCAGTTGCTATCAGTGAGGAGAAAATGTATTATTCCTGGGCATGAACGCTACCTATTTAGATATTCTGTACAAGTGATGGAAAAAATGTCTCCTTTTCCTGAAGATATGCAGGAGAGATGAGGGTCATATAATTGATACAGCTCAAGAGAATGTTTTTATTCTGTAGATCTTCATATCCCTAAATGCACCAAACAGAAAAATATTATGAGACAAGTCGTTTATAGATAATACATCTTGTATTTTTTACTATGAAAATTTTAGAACATACATAAGGATACTACTTTTTTTCAAGTAACAATGGAATCTTAAATCTAAAAGTAAAGAATTTTAAATCTAAAGGTTTATGAATCTTCAGAAGTGAGGCCTAAGCAGGCTTAGTAAATTTTCAAAGTACAGCTATCGCATCTATTCATTCTGTTTTTCTCAACAAATACTTAATTTTCCCTCTCTCCCTAGCCAGTTTCTAGAAAGTTTTCACTACTGATGCAAAATTGTCTAGATGCTTAATAAAGAGAGCAACTGGAACTTGGAATTTTCCTTTTTTATAGGCTTTTAGGTGAAGATTAAAGAACTTTACATCTCAAAGTTTGCATGCCTGGAAACTAGATTGGGCATTAGATGCTTCTTCAAAAACTTCCAGGCCTCTGACTCTGTGGTCAGAACTGTGGTTTGACATCAGGGAAGGTCACACACACACAAGCACGCACACACCCCTCTTACATGCGAGGATCCAATGTCAGGCTGCGATGGATGCCCCATGAAGGCTACATCAGTGTTTCCTGGATTTGCCAGATCATAAGGATCACGTGGGCTGTATGAAAAAGACACTTCGACTCTACCACAGAACCACGAAATCAGAATCTGCATTTTTTGCAGGTGTCCCAGTTAAGGCTTAGAAGCAGGAAAGTTTGGGAAGCAGGAAAGGAGGCCTCATCTGGCAGGTTTGCTGGCACCTGACTTGAGCTGGTGAGGCAACCCCAGTCAGTATGTCTACTGAGCAGTGTTGTAATCTTGACAGAATCCTGTCGAGGGCCCATAGGTCCCCGGGAAGGAGGGGTGGGCGGTAGGGAGAGGATGCCTATGCAGGAAGGGGCTAAAATAGTTCAAAGAGATCGGGAGGTGCCAGGAAGGTCACAAAACCACCCTCCTGTTCATCTAGGTGCCCCCATTTCACTTCAAGTTCACTGCTTCCAGGTTCCTACAAAGTTCCACCCCACCCCCCAGGGCTCAAACTACCCACCTGGCTGAACCCACCAGGGTCGTGGGGGAAGACATGAGAGGGAGTGCCTAGCTGGGCAAGATGTCTGGTGGTGTTAAAGGATTCTTCACGTAGCAACCGAAGCCAGTTACTAGCCTCTGGGGACAGTGATTTGTGCCAGAAGGATGCCATAAGTTTGGAAAATTGCTCATATCATGGGTCTTCAAATCTCAGGAAAAAGAAACAGCAAAGACACACACACACACACACGCACGCAGACAAGCTGAGAGGTTGTTAATTTATCAATCTGCAAACCTGGGGCCAGGCCAAACTCTGTAGCTGTCAAATCATGTATGCACCCAAATTAAAAAGCTTTATTTGTCTAGTAATGTTGCATAAGAAGGCCCTTCTAGGAGTTTAACTTATAAAAATTCATGGAGACAAGAAGCATGAAAGGGTTCAAAAAGGCATTTGAGGCTACAATGGAGGAAACAAAGTCAACATGTCTAATTATATTTCATGACACTTATCTACAGTATGTATCATAAATTACTTTAGAAATTGAGGAAATTGGAAATAGTTCCAATTTTGGAACTATTGTTAAAACTGGGGAGAATATAATTAGGAACATAATAATTGCCAGGGTGGCACAGACACCAGGCCAGTCACGCTAATCGCGCTCTGTTTGCTGTCTCATTCAGTCTTCAGAACAACCCTGTGAGATAGTGACTATTATTATGCCCATTTTACATATGATGAAACTGGTGGATGGAGATGTTCAAGTACTTCCCCAGGGGGACTGCTTTGCAGAGGCCATACACTCTATCACTATGCTCTTCATCAAATCCAGCTGTTTCATAGCTAAATTTCTTGGACCTGTATCCCACTTCCTTAAGATGCCTTCTCCATTTCTGTGCATTATACTGGCATTTCACACCCCACCCACCCCAGCTTATCCTGACATTCATTGTTTGTGACGGTCCTTCTGCTCTGTCGTCTCTCTAATATTGCTATTTAAACGCTTCTCTTGGTGCGTGTCACCGCCTTCAGTGGATCCCAAGCTACCTGGGGCTGAGATCATGTCCTATTAGTTTGTCCTCTTTTCCCTGAGCTCTCTACGGTAGCAGGTATTCATTAGATAATTTTTACATACTTACTATATCAATGATGATCTTAGTACTGAAGTTATTGTAGCTTAAAGAATGACAAAAAGTTACTAACAAAGACATTTAGAAAACCAACTACACGGATGTAGAGAACAAATGTATGGACACCAAGGGGGGAAAGCGGCGGGGGGTGTGGGTGGTGGTGTGATGATTTGGGAGATTGGGGTTGACATGTATATACTGATGTGTATAAAATGGATGACTAATAAGAAAATAAATAAATAAACATTAAAAAAAAAGAAAACCAACTAACTTATTTGGAGGTTAAAGTCTTGTGTTCTTGGGGAGGACAATTTTCAAACACAAGAGCTAATGGCTCAAGATTATTTTGTTACTAGGGAAAACGAATGAAAAAGTAACTACAAGCTTTGCGGCCCATGTGCAATGGAATACACGTTTTGTAAATCATTTCATTGTCAATCTCTGCTTAGTCAGGCTTGCCTTGCCAGCGTTAATGGCCATGCCTATTTTCTCTATAAAGAAGCAACAATTTGAAAAATGAAGATGGATTGAGCTGCAGTATCCTCACGTATAGCTATTTATCATCACTAATTACACTTCTGACTCTATAACTATTGCAAAGTAATACATAAGAACGGAATTCATTATTCAGAGAAACCAGTGACAGATGTCAAGGATGGGGAAGTTACAGCCTGCATGTCTTGCTAATCAGCATTCCTCTTCTTGGGCCTGCCGCATTGCTCAATTCACACCATGATCTTCAATAAGCATCATTCACAGAGAAAAATCTGGTGGCCGTCCCTGAGAGTCAGTGACCACCCTCTACCATGCGGCTCCTTCACATTTCAAGCAAAAGATCAGAAGTAAGTTTGTCTTACTTCCATTAGACAGAAGAATTTCTTCCAAAATATTTTCAGTGAAACGGGTAGAATTGCTCTGTTGGATTACCTAAGTGGGCAGCTAAGCTTCTTATTGCGTCATTCATGAGGTACACAGTGAGATGTTTCTCTTAAGACATGCTATTTAATCATTCTTAAAGTGAAGGTCTCTTTCTGTGTCATATACTAAAAAGAACTTCTCTTCATTGGCACACTAAAGCGGGTGGCTTGTTAATAGATTATAATCCAGTCTGTTGCTATTCACATCTCTACTTCTGTGGAATCTACTTTGGTGGGATTTTTTAAAAGTGATGGCTTTATGTATACCCTGAGTGCTCGATTTGCCACTTAGTAAGTCACTTAACCTAGACTGGCTCTGCTAAATTAAATCAATTTGGTATTCATTGCTAATGAATAAAGATGTCACAGGTCTGACCCACTAGAAAGCATGTATGTGATTTTAAAAAAAAATAATCCTGAATTAATTATATTGGAATATATTTAAAGAAGCAAGAAATGTATAAAGGAAATTTGATTTTGTTCATGAGAATAGTACACATGAAAATATATCTCCCTGCTACAGACAGAAATCATGCCTATTATTATTATTATTATTGAGAATGGCATGGGGAAATCTGGGCAAGAACAGTTAATTCCAGAGAAAATACCTCTGTAGGAACACTAGCAAGGTCAGTGTTTGCTTAATTATTCACCGCCAACTGTCATTCTAATTGCAAATAATAGATGAGTCTTGCATGTTGAAAGTCTCTATATCTCTGTATTTCAAGGCTATTCCCAACTCTTTATGATCTGGACTCAGGAGTCGAAGCAAAAGCAGTAGATATCTGTTAAAACCACTCCTGCTGAAAAGAGAGTTTCCTTTTTACTTTTTGTCTTGTGTGTCCTCAGAGAAAGGTTTTGGGTAATGAGATGCTAGGAGATTTAGCTCACGTAAGCTCTTTGTATATAAGTTCAACAAACAAATTTTACCAGGAGCAGGAAAATATTCATCATATTATATAAAGGGTGTTATAAAACAGATAAAACCTTTGGTCCATACATAAAGCAACAAGCAAGTCTTCTGGAGTTAAGTTGGTCCTGCAAAATTCAAGATTATAAATCATGTTTACACGAGGCTGGGCCTGAAAGAAGTTAGACTATTAAAATGTAGGCGCTATATCATAGTAACAGGCTGTACATCTTTGGATTATGAGTCTTGGCTGCCAGTGGAAGCACAGGGTGAATCTAAAATGGCTCATTATCTTTGTCTGCACAAACTCTTTGACAACAATTTGCAGTTTAGCTCCATGGTTAGAGCAAATCAGGGTCATTGCTTGAGTTTCCACCAGAGTGCTCAGCTGTCCTTGATAACATGCCCATGGGCAAGGATTGCCAACTCAAAAACTCAGGAACAAAACAACTAATTCCCATGAGTAAAGTGGCCCTGGGGTAAATAACAGGGAGTGGTGAGGACTGTGGCAACGTGGAGAATTCAGACCCCATCTAAAGGGGCAGCTCCTATCCCGATTCCAGCCTGGTTACTGAGAGGAGATATGAGCCCAGTGTTGTTAGATCTGACTTATAAGAAAAGCCAGAAACCTGGGACTTTTATGTAAAAATATTCCAATTTTTATGTAAAAATATTCCAATTTTTCATATACTCAACTAATTCAAAAATGTTAAAGCACCATGGAGGGCAATCAGAACACATCTCTTGACTAGAGCTGACATTTGGTTCACCAGTTTGCAATCCCTGCTTCAACCTCTAAGTTAGGCTAGTTGGTGTGTATTCATTTTACATTCAGGGTGAAGGAGGCAAAAGCTTATATGTATACCTGTATAAATCCATCACCACTACTGAGAAAGCAACTTTGTTACCTTCAGGACTTCTTGACTCTGGGTCCTGTGGTGAGTCAGTAGTGGCACCCAAAAGGATATGTCCATGTTCTATCCCCCCAGAACCTGTGAACGTCATCTTATTTTGAAAAAAAAAAAAAAAAAGGTTTTCGCCGATGTAATTAAGTTAGGGATCTTAAGATGAGATCACTGAATTATCCAGGTGGGTTCTAAATCCAATGACAAGGTCCTTACAAGAGAAGATAGGATAGATTTGAAGAAGAGAAGACGAGGTAAAGATGGAGGCAGAGATTGGAGTCATGCAGGCACAAGCCATGGAAAATCTAAAGCCACCAGAAGCTAGAAGAGGCAACGAACAGAATCTCCCCTGGAGTCCTCAGGTGGAGCACGGCCCTGCTGACACCTTCCTTTTTTACTTCTAGTCTCCAGAACTGTGAGAATAACTTTCAGCTGTTTTAAGCCAGCAAATTTGTGATAGTTTGTTACCACAGCACTAGGAAATTAATACAGGGTCAGTAACGTCATCTTTCTAAACAGGGCTTCTATAAGCATCACCCCCATCATCTGATATCCAAAGGTACCTCTGAGGATGTCTGCTGCATCAAGAATGTGTGCCGAAAGTTAAAAATCACCTCCGCCATTGAAACTCTAGATTTCATGACATCAGCCCTAAAATAAGAATGCTCATATATCCCACAGAGAAAATTAAACTTCAGAGAAAAATATCATTCAGGAGAGAGACACATTGAAAACCAGACACTGGGGCCGCTCATGGTCTATACCTCAGAAGACAGTACAGGAATGAGTGTCATCACATCTGAATTCTGCCTAATGATAACGGTTCTTGATTCTTTGCCTTTAAGTTAAAAATGAGAGCTATAACCAAGACATTTTGATGGATCTGAAGACTACTGAGGCAATAGTCATTTTCTAAATTCTAGATACTTAACTAAATGTGAGTTTAAAAACCAAACCTGACATAGAAAATTACCCAAGGGAAAAAAATTAAAAAGACATCCATTAGAGGCCACTGAGTATTGGGATTATTCAACCCATTTATCACCCTTTCTTAAGTAAGCAAGCACTTGGAATCCCCTATGCTGTTCCCAACGTGGTTTCCCCTAAAGCCCACTAGATCATCAGGTATATTTTATTTTTTCATAGTGTTTCTTTCTATCCAGAAGGAGAAAGGGCAAGGCTGTCAGACAGGTACATGTGTCATGTTTCTGGAATCCATATCTTCCCAAACGCCTGATTTATGATGTACTTTCATACAAACCATGTGGAACCAGAAGCCACTTCTCCCTTAGATTTCTATGGTCCTTTGTACCTTTTTAAAGGCTTTGTTTTGTTCGTTCACTCCACATCTTTTGTGCATTTCCATTCACTAGTCAGTGGGCTAGACCTTCTCTCAGGGAGTTTACCATCTAATAGAAGAGACAGGCAGGGAACAAATCATCACAGAACAGGAGGTGAGGATCATGATAGAGATGTGCTGTGGAAGGGCTATGGAAGCAAAGAAGAAAGAGTGTCGACCGATCTGGAGGTAGTTTCTTAGAGGAGATTCCCCTGGAGCTGGGTCTTGCAGCATCATTAAACGTGAAAGAGTCAGAGCATCATGTACAAAGATACAGAGACACAAGAGGGAGTGGGCACGTGGCCTATTCAGGGGCAGGTGGGAAACTTGAGATGGCTTCAGATGCTGGTGCTGGGAGTGGGGAGGGGAAGCGAGTGGCTGTCCTCCTCCTGGTGGTTTTGGCATCCATCTCCTGCACCTCATTCCTGACTTGGATGAGACCGTCATAATTCCCTGCCTGCCCCTCCACGTGAGCCCCACCAAGCCTCGAGTCTTACTCTTCACAGAGCCATCAGAGCGAGCTTTATAAAACGCTAGTCAGATCGTATGACTCAGCTGGATAATATGATTGAACACTCACCAGTCCATTCCTAGTGCCTCTAGGATCTGGCCCTACCTACTCCTAAGGGCTTGTATTAGTTTTCAGGGCTCCTATAACAAAGTACCACAAAGTGAGAGCCTAAAACAACAGAAGTTTATTGTCTCACAGTTCTGGAGGCTAGAAGTCTAAGAGGTCAAGGTATCTCCAGAAGTGGTTTCCTCTGAGGGCCTAAAGGGAGGGATCTGTTCCAGGCCTGCTCCTTAGCTTGTAGATGGCCATCTTCTCCCTGTGTCCTAATCTCTTTTTATAAGGATACGAGTCCTATTGGATTAGGGCCCACCCTGATGACCTCATTGAATTGAATCACCTCTTTAATGAGCCTAACTCCAAATACAGTTACATTCCTAGGTACTGAGGATTAAGATTTCAATATATGAATTTTTAGGGGGACACAATTCAACCCAAAACAGGGCTCATCTCCTATCATTGCCCCCACTCACCCCACACCATATGTCATACCTTTACACTATTTTCTCTGCTTGAAATGTCCTCACTACACTTGGTAGAAAGGCAGTAGAGTGTAATGGTTGACAGAACTGACTCTGGAACAAAAATGTGGTTTTGAATCCCAGCTCTGCCATTCATTTATTGTGTGACTTTGAACTCAAATTGGGAAGGTTAAGCAATAAGTTTTCTCATTTGTACAATAGGGACCGTGCCTCTTACCCTAAAAGATTAAAATTAGTCAATACGTGCAAAGCACCTAAAGCAGCGCCTAGGATGCAGTAAATGCTGATTAAGAGTCAGCTATGGTACTTACTGTGCCCTGGTGAACTATTCATCGTGGAAGGCTTGGGTCAAACATCATGTCTTCTGAGAAGCCTCCTCTGACCTCACATTCTGCTTCATGTTCCCACAGGACCATGTACCAGTTAATACTTATATGTTTGATTATTGGTTGCCTTTGCCACTAGTCTGTGACCCTTACGGCCAGAGACCTCTCTTCTTAGAGATCAAAAACTCAGTCTCTGAAGTCAGACTGGGCTCCCACCCCAGCACCAACAGTTACTAGCTGTGTGTCCTTCAGCAATTTAATCTAAACTCTGTAATCCTAGGCTTACTTATCTGTAGAACAGATATAACAGTAGTACCTACTATTGTAGTAGGTATTGTGAGGATTAAACTGTATTAGACACATAAAGGATACATCTGCTACAGAGTAAGGAGTAATGATTATTAGCTATTATCTATTTTTATAAGCTTTGTATACTCAGCATCTAGCACTTGCTGAGTACTGATTAGGTGTGCAGTGATGTTTAGTTTGAATGTGATTGAAAAGACTTGAGTAGAATTAAAACAGATTGAAGCCAGATTGGTCAGGCCTAGAAGTGGTCTGAAAAAAAAAATAATGAGGACACGGGCTTCCCTGGTGGCGCAGTGGTTGGGAATCTGCCTGCTAATGCAGGGGACACGGGTTCGAGCCCTGGTCTGGGAGGATCCCACATGCCACGGAGCAACTAGGCCCGTGAGCCACAACTACTGAGCCTGCGCATCTGGAGCCTGTGCTCCGCAACAAGAGAGGCTGTGATAGTGAGAGGCCCGCGCACCGCAATGAAGAGTGGCCCCCGCTTGCCACAACTAGAGAAAGCCCTCACATAGAAACAAAGACCCAACACAGCAAAAATAAATTAATTAATTAATAAACTCCTGCCCCCAACATCTAAAAAAAAAATGATTAAAAGAACAGGATTTGGTTTAAAAAAAAAAAAATGATGAGGACGTGAGCCAAGGCAGTAGAGGCAAGAATAGAGAGATAGGAGAAAAGTGTAGTGAAATTTACAAGCTTGAATGTACTATTGGTTGATGATACTGTTGGTTGTACTATTGGAAAATGAAAGACGGGGGACTCAAACATGATTCCAGTGATCCTGATGACTGGGTGGATCCTGATGACTGAATGCCATTGTCCCAAGACAAGAAACATGGGAGAGGAAACAGATCCATACCGAAAGATAAATAACTCAGTTTCAGTTGTCTTGAATTTGAGATACCAGTGAGATACAAAGTGTCGGTGTCCACTGAGGGTAAAGGTTTGGATGTGGAAGGCAAGGCCAAGCTGTGGTAGGGAGATTTGTGTTGGCACCAGAGGATGATTGAAGGACAGCCCTCAGATAAAGACCCAAGGACGAGAAGTACAGTGAAACCCTTGGCTTCCTTCTCTTTTCATCATACCTGTTGGTCCCATCTCCAGTGAGAGCCTAGAACCTCTCTTCATTCTGAGTCAAGGGTCCACAGCCCACACAGGCATGAAAATCTCATTTCTCTCCATATCTTCACCTCTTACTCCTCCTTCCCATAATAGGTTTTCTGTGGCTTCCAAGAACCGAATCTCTGCTGAAATATTAACCCAGGAGATACAAGAGACACAAGGCCTACAATTCACTACTGGGATAATAGTGACCTTAACCGTGTACATTGGAAAATTTAAGTTTCTTAGGTGTCTGAATCTAGTCTCTTTTTAAGAGACATCATCTAAAAGCCACTATCTCTAATCCTCCGGCTTTAGGGAAACATGTGAACAGAGGACTTTACAATGGGAAGAGTCAAGAGGTGAACAAGGAGGCCAGAC